>NW_028327174.1:176285510-176588541 GCF_987537825.1 Furipterus horrens | reverse complement strand
TGTCTGCCTCTGTCTTAGGGCTCCGCAGATGTGGGGACATGTTTAGCTGGTCTGTGAGCTCCTTGAGGATGAAGCCTGGGCCTGAGTTGCTCCCCTTTTTCCTGGTTCCCTAACAGTTCACAGACCTTATTAGGTACCAGCTGAATGACCAGAGGGTGGAAGGAAGGAGGGAGGGATGGTGGAACAAAGGGTTGGCAGATGGACATTTTTCCCAAATGAGAGATCAAGCTCTCTGGGAAACCTTCACCCAGAGCAGAGTCCAGGGAGCTTCCCCGCCCTCTCACAGCCTGGCTGGGACTGTCTGGAATTCTCTGAGGAGCTGCAGAAGCAAGCACAATGTTGCAAACTCCGGGCTTAGCAGCCAGAGCGACCTGACCTCAGCATGCACAAGACAGCCTCCAGCCTAGAGGAGTTGACAAGATAGGGAACCGGTTTATGAGATGGGGCTCATCTTAGTTATTTATTGCTGTGTAACTCATCACCCCAAACTTCAGTGGTTAAAACAACAATGATTCATTATTTCATTGTTTCTGTGGGTCAGGAGTTTAGACCCACAGATGACCTGTCTGCTCCGTGATGCTCGGGGTGCAGGTGGGAGGGTTGAGGGCTGGGAGCTGGCATCATCTGAAGGTTTGGCTGGGGCAGGAGGATCTGCGCCCAGTGTGACTCCCTCACGTGGCTGACAAGTTGGTGCCCATCCATGTGGTCTCTCCATAGGGCCACTTGAATGGCTTCCCCCAAAGCAAGTTCAAGGCAGAAGTGGCAGTCTTTTAGCACCTAGCTTCAGAAGTTGAACACATCATTTCTGTCATATTCTGTTCACCATACAAATTAGCTCTGATTTAGTGTGTGTGTGTGTGTGTAGGGGGGTACTTCACAAACTATAATGGGAGGTGAAGATCACTAGGGACCATCTTGGAGGTAACTACCTCTCATGTCTGAGAGCAAGGCAGGAGCTCAGATTGACCAACAAGGGAGACCTGATGCTGAGTCCCTTCTCTGCTTTGCAGAACTCCTCCTCATCCTTCAAAACCTTGGATAGATACCACCTTCTCTGTGATGCCTTCCCTGATCCCTTCCCTTTTGTGCTTCCCATCCCCAGCCCCTTAAAGTGAATTAATTGTTCCTTCCTAAACAACGACTATCAGATAGGGGCTGTCTCCCCCGGGGGTTGGGGATGAAAATTGGTTCTTCTGGGGAGGGGGCAAAAAATCTCACTCTTTTTATGTATAAAGCACGGGACATATATACAGTATATACACAGGTATATAGTTTATCTATAGTATTAAAATTTCAAGAGTGGGGCAGGATTAGGAAAAATCACTTCCAGGAGAGTGAGAGCCATAGTGAGAAGAAGGCTGAGAATCATGGTCTACATTGCTTCTGTGTTGCCAACAGCATTTACATTTTGTGGGAAATGGTTTATGCTATATCCAATCTTCTCTACTAGACTGTACGCTTCCTGCAGGCAGGGACTCCCATTCTCTTCATCCCCCAGTTGCCAGTGCCTTGCGCAGGCCTGGTACCCAGCAGGCCCTCACCGAGTCTGAACTGAACTAAGCACTGGGCAGAGGCTGGGAGCCCGAAAACTCCCACTGCAGCATTTCTTACAGCTCCAATGTGATCGTGGGGAGGTGGGGGGCTCCGGAGAAAATGCAGATCCTCAGCCACCTCAACAGAATCCCCCTGCATTGTTGACAGGCTCCTGGGGTGATTCACAGGCCACCACCATTGTAGGCATCTGTTGACAGACATCAGGGCAGATCAAGGGCTGTGCATGGATGGGGGATGCTGAGGGGCTGGGAACTGGGTGGCACCCAGCAGTTGGAAAGCAGAATCTCAGGATGAGCCCCAGGCAAGGGGGATACAGGAGCAAAGATCTGGAACCTGATGGGGAGGAGGAGCCTTGGAGCCTGATTTCTGCCTTCCCCCACTCTCAGGGAACACAGCCTCATTGTTATGGGCCAGATTCTGGGGACCTCCCCTCCCCCTTTCCACCTCCAGGAGGCTGGGCTTGCTTACAGAGAGGGTGGAGGGCTGCATGTGTAGGTCTGCTGTCATTCAAGAAATCAGACGAATCCCTGAGTTTCACAAATGGGAAAATGCTTGTAATTTGTGTAATTGAAAAGTAGCTCTGACTTCCCTTTGGGGAGACGGCCTGGAATACGTGCTTAGTTGTTCCCATCTCCTGGCGCTGCAAAAATAGGGATGTGCAGGACAGAGGGCCGAAATGCACCCTGGCACTGAAACTGGTTAAATTTAACTTGCTTTTGCTAGGCTTCTTGATTCATAGCTGCTGTGTCAAGAGGCTAATATTGTTTTAAGTCGTGATGTGAGTCCCTTAGCTGCTGGGCGTGTCAGTTCCTCCAACTAGATTTGAGGACCTTCAGAGAGGCCAGGGTCTGACGTGCAGGCTCTGTCCCTCTCCCATCTGTCAGACCCTGCCCATGGTGGGGCCTCAGACCTGACCTCACACTGGGAAGGACACACCAGGGCATAGCCTAGGAGTCATCTGGGAAGGGCCAGGGTCTAGCCATTGTAGGCTGAGCATGTTCAGGCCGGAGAACACACAGGCCCTGGGGAGGAGAGAGGAGTCTTGGCCTCCAGAGCTGCATGGTTCTTTGAGAGACTTTGCTGCTTCTCTGTGATGTAGGTGGGGACAAGCAGGGATACCGGCTGAGTTAGAGAGAGCAGGGTTTGTGCTTGTGGTTGGAGGTATCCGGCATGGAGCAGGCTGCCTGGCTGTGAAGTAATGAGTTCCCTGTTGCCCAAGATTCCCCAAGCGTCCTAGTCTGCCAGGCTGGGGAGGTTTAATACGGAGAGTGGGCACAAGCTAGGATAGTGGCTCTCAGACTATATCGTAAGAGTCAGTTATGGGGGCTGGGGTTGTGCTCCCATTAATGCAAATTCCTGGCTCTGCTTTGAGATTAAGAGGTTCATCAAATCCCTCAAGGACTGTATACTCCACTCCTCGCCCCAGCAGCTGTATCCGTACCAGCAGCTCAGGTGATTAGATGCAGTTGGTTTCTGGAGATTTGCTAAGCCAGGTAACCTCTAAGACTGGTTCACCTAGACACTGGGACCTAATGAGCGCTCCTGGTCCAGAGAACTTCGATTTATGCTGCCCATGTGCAAAAGATAACAGGGGATGCAGCTGGGGCAGATATCCTACTGCTGCCAGGACAAAGCCCACAGTCTGTGGGGTGGTAGCATGGTGCTCTGACACCTTACCATTCTCCCTGCCTCCTTCCGGCTCCTACCTTCAGCCAGCCTCATGCAGGCCATTTCCTCTGCGCATGGCCTCTTCACCTGGCAGGGTCATGCTCAGTCCTCCCAGTGCAGTTTGCCTGCCCTTCCTCTGTGAACTCCCCCTCCCCCTTGGGCTTTGTTACCCACACTCTCCCGTGGTGTTTGCTGCCCTGTGCCTGCACCCACCCTGGTCTGGAGCTGCCTAAGGTCAGGGCCTGGCCTCACTCACCCCTGCGCCTTGGGCCTGGCTCCAATGCTGAGTGGCACCTGGAGAATGTTTGCCAACAGAGCTCTGGATTCCTGCCTTTCAGGCCTCAGGCTTGTCCCTAGTCCTGAGGACAGATCCTTAGAGCCTGCCAGACCTGGAAGGACCCAATGGCTCTCCAACTGCAGCCCCTTGTTAAAGAAAAGCAAAGGACAGCCTGAAATGGTCTCTGTCTTGGCCTCAGCCCTCATCTCCTATCTCTGGACCGGCTGCTTTTTAACTAATGTGTTTCCTTTGAACATTTTGTTCATGCCCGCTCAGAATCCTGGCCTCAGAGATCTGAAAGCAGCTTGCTTCTGACCCAGCCTTGCACTTCTTTTTGAGCAGATTTGCAGACCTCCCACCAGCCTAGTTGTCCTTCTGAAAGCATGGGGCCTGGGGGAAAGCCGGAGGATTTGGAGCAGGGTGGGGAGGGTGGAGGCAGGGCATCTGGAACAAGAGAGGGAGGCAGAGCCCAGCAAAGGAACGTGGCGAGAGAGGCTTGGACCTCCTCAGAAACCAGGACAAAACTCTGTCTTTCTTGGGGCTGCCTCAGCCTGCAGACAGAAATAGTCTGGCCAATGAAAATGAAGTCAGATTCCTGAAGGGATAAGGGGCTGCTCGCAGGAAAACGCAAACACTATTTCGTCAAGAACCATATCCCACAGAGCCTGTCCTTTAAAAGGCAGCTGCGGCAGATCAGCATGAAATTGTAGATGCATTTCTCCCAGCACAGTCCCAGGAGTCCCCTCGGCAGCCCACCCTGCCGGCTGGCCTGCCTTGGCACCCCCCTGAGGACCTTCCAGGGGAGGAACATTTCGGTTTGTGCCAAGGGGCTGTCTCCTACGCAGGTGTGAGGGGAGGAGGGCATGGGACGGAGATCGTAGACTCTGAGTTTGTAGAAGTGTTGGCAACTGTGTCCCAGCACGTTTAGGACTTTTTTTCTGAAAACCCTAAATCATGCTTGGTTTTAACATTTAAAAAAACCCAAAAACTAACAAATCAGTGAAAACCCCCAAAGCAGGCCCTTTGCTATTTGCAGAATTCCAGCATTACTTAAACTGTTGGTCAATACCATTTGCTTCATAGGGACAGAAGTTTTGTCATCTGACTTGATTTTCTCAAGTGATTATCTTATTAAAGCTGTAGGTTGCCTGAAAAACCAAGACTGTTTCTTTCTTAGCTGTGGGTTGTTGAATTTGAGGTAGATTCATAGAAAGACAAAGCTGGCAGGGACTTAGTAATCATTTTGTTCAGTCTCTCCATTATACAGGCTGGGAAACAGAGGCCCAGAGTGGGTAGAACCTTGCCCAAGTTCTCACAGTAACTGACTTGCTCTCCAGTGCTTTGCAACATGTACCATGGTCTTATTTTATCTCTCTCAGCTTCATTTTTCTCTCCTGGAAGGTGGGAATAGCAAACCAGCCTTCTGTGTTTCTTGCAATTGTGAGACCCAATGACGGCTTTTCTTCTTCTTCTTCTTCTCCTCCTCCTCCTCCTCCTCCTCCTACTCCTCCTCCTCCTCCTCCTCCTCTTCTTCTTCTTCTTCTTTCGTGGAAGTACTTTTATAGACTACAAAACAATAGCTGCTGTTACAATGACAAGGTTTCCTCCACTCAGATCAGACCTCTCATTACAACAATGGGTATTTGAAAATCAACAATAAAAAAATAAAAAATAAAAAAGCCCCTGATTTACATCAACAGCAAAGGCACTGCAGACCCTGAAGCTAAGGTGCAGTGGCAGGATGAAGGCTCTTCAGAAACACACGGAAGTACGCTGACAGGGCCTGCCTCTCAGCCACGATGGTCAAATCTCAGGGATGTAAAGTATAGCAGAGGGAATATAGTCAATAAATATCACAGTACCTTTGTACGGTGACAGATGAATACTGGACTTTTTGTGGTGATCACTTTGTAAGGTATATAAATGACGGATCACTATGTTGTACACCTGAAACTAATATAATATTGTATGTCAACTATACTTGAATTAAAAAGAGATTTCATTCCAGAATGAAAAAAAAAATCCAGCAGGCCAGCCCACGTGGTGCCCCGCCCTTGCTGTGGAGCAGGTGATGGGGACTGTGGACTTGATTGAAAACCATTTAGGAATGGCAGTGTGATTAGGCAGTGCTGGAAACTTTGCTGTGGCTGCTGTCTAAGAAAGAGAATGGAGGCCAATAATCCAGGGCGGGTCAGAGCCATTTCTCGGCACTGGGCTCCAGAGGGACCATTTAGCGTATTAATAATCTATGAGATGCTTCTACCTTCTAGATTCATTTAAAAAAAAAAAAAGTGGGGGAGGAGAAGGAGAAGCAATATTAAGGGCATGCTCTAGGGGTCAAATGGAGGGGGTGGGAGAGATCCCAAGGACCCAAGACTGTAAATGGGCCCTACTGGCCATGTCATTGGGTGCCTGGGGCTGTAAAGCCTGGTTCTGAGAGCAGGCGGAATGTCACATGTGAGGTGAGGTGAGGAGAGGATGGTAGCTTTTGGTTTAGATACAAATGGGTAGGAGGAAGTATGAGCTCTCAGAAGGGATGCCAGCAGTACCTGTTGATCTTCTGGGGGAAGGACAGGCGTTCTGTTCTCATTCATTCATTCATTCATTCACTGACTCAGGCTCATATTTATTCATTCCTTCATTCAACAAGTGTTATGCCCACTGTATACTCTCCCAGGCTCTCTCCAGCCAGTGCGAATTCCAGTGCCCAACGCTGCCACCCCAGGACAGGTGGATGTGGCAGAGAGGCAGTTTGGTTGCAGTAGCCAGAACAGAGGCCTGGAATCCAGAAACTCTGGGTAATTGTCCCTTCTCTGTCTCTTATGGATAGAACAGGCTTGGACAAATTGGCAGCCTCCTTCAGCCTCACTGAACTCATCACAAAATGGGCTAGCCAAGTCTGCCCTTGTTCTGGGGCCATTGAGAGGATGAGCAGGATGGGGAAGGTGGAGCAGGCAGAAGCACCTTGCAGACTGTACGCCCCCTACAGGTTTAAGGGTAATATTACTACTGATGCTTTGCCACCTGAGACACCAGCCAGGCCCTGGGCAGGGAACTCCTTGAAGATTTTTATAGGTCTCCATTTGTCTCCAGATTCAAAGTTGTGTGGACGAAATGAACTCTCACAGACCATGAAGGTGATTCAGAACAGTGAAATTAAAACCGAACCTGTAGGAGAGGCAAAATCAGCCCACAGCAGCTGCAAGAGGCACACACACTTTTTTAGTTGCGTGTTCTCAGAAGCCGAGGCAAAGGAGGGCATGCGCTGTCAAGTGTGTGGTGGTTCCCCATCTACTCCTGCCAAGGACCCGGACTCATATCTTTCCTGTCCAGATGGTTCAAGATTCTATTCAAGGTTCTGACTCCCATTTTTAATTCCAGACCATGATATCTAAAGTAATACCAGTTCCCAGTGTGTAACTCCAACGGCCTCATTGTGCATGCGTCTTTTACTACCTCAACCCCTTTCTGGAAATGCGCAGGGTATAAATAATTCATTCTAAATAAATAAATCACTTGCACTACTCACGACAGTGACGCTGCTAGTAAGCAGCGCGACTGCAGATTACATGGAGTCTGGAATTACTCGCTGAGTCTGGGAAGAACTGGAGAGGGGGTTGGAAAAGTAACTCCCTCCAGGAGGACAAATGTGTAAAATGGGTATCATAGCCAACCACACAGCATTGTTGTGAGGCGTAGAATAAGTGTGGAGCTGAAAGTGTGGACAGGAAAGTCCCGGGCAAATGGGGGTGAGTTGGTTGCCCTCACTGGCCCCTGTCCTGCATCTAGGAGCCTGGGCCTCTGGGTGCTTGTTAGTTTTCTAGGTGATTCTGCTGGACAGAGGTGGGTGGGAGCCCCTACCTTAGCTGATGAGCCTCCCTCAGGTGGAGATGGGGCAGCTCGAGGTGGGGATGCTAAGAGGGGATTCAGGCACCAGATGAGGGGCTGTACTAGGCTGTGTTTCCCAAGTGGATCTGATGGTCGGACTTATCAGGTAGGATGCGGCAGGGCGGGGTACTGGTTTACTGGTTAAAGATCAGCTTCCCAGGTCCACTGCTCAGCATCTCCAGGGAAGAAGCCTGGGAAGCTGATTTCTAACAAGTGCCCTGGATAGTTCTTATCATCAGGGAAGTTTGGGAAACACTGATCTGGAGATTCTGAAGCTGTGGGGCCCATGGACAAGCAGCAGCACCTGGGAGCATATTGCAAATGCAGATGCCTCGGCCCCACCCCAGACCTACTGACCCTGAATCTGGATTTTAACAAGATCCTGGGTGATTCTTGCTGATGTAAGGTGCCTCTCACCCAGGACCACCTGGGGTCTCTAACGGGAGCCCAGGTGTCAGCTGAGGAGGAAGGGTTTTAAGGACAGGCATTCACACTCTGGAGTTCGCTTGAGAAAAACAGGTACTGATTCAGCCCCAGGATGCACTTTTGGGTTGTCGGAGGAAGAATGCAGGTGCAGTCAGGGTTTTCACCAACCCTGGAGGTCTCGTCAGGCAGCATCATGGATTGTAAGGGCTCTTGTCAAACTGTGGTGCAGACAGAGTGCTCCTGCTCGAGCCCAGCTCTGACATGCTGACCTGGGAGCCACCGACCCCATAGTGTCCAGGAACACCCAGAGGGAACCTGTAATTCCATATTAGGAGCGAAGGAAAGAGCACTGGGTTAACATGAGGACACTTGGCTTCCCGTTCTGGCCCTGCCATCTCCTGGATGGATGGCCTTAGACAAACCACTTCTTCTTGCCAGAGCCTGAGCATCTTTACCTGTAAATGTCTGCCCCCCAACCATCACCCTGCCCAGGACCGTGGCAGTGCTCCTGTGAGACAGGGCTCAGGGTGCATGGTGGCTGCTGGGCAGGTGCTCTGGGACAAAAGCACTGACTGACCCCTCCTCATCCTGTGTGATAAGTGGTCTTGTGCCCATTTGTACAGAGGTTCTAACATGCTTGGTCAACTTGTAATACCAATAATACCGGTGCACTTCTTGGGTTTGGGGTCCGATAAGCTGGGTTCATATCCAGGCTGTGGCACTTGTTAGCTGGTAACCCTAGGTAGTTTTCTTAGCTTCTCACAGTCCCAGCTCCTTGTCTAGGACCCTGGGATAGTTGTGAAATAACCTTAAGTGATGCCCGTACTGTTTCCTGTGCCATGCTTCACATCCTCCCTCCTGGGCACTCCTACTCAAGGACTGAGGCTCCCAGGCAGCCTCCCAGTCTACCTCTCAGGTAGAGGCCGGGCCCTGGGATCTGGGACTGGCTCTCTGGGACTAGCTGTGAAGCCTCTGTGTACCCCTTGACTTCTCTATTATAAAGGGAAAGTGTTGGGCCAGTTGATGGGCCATAGAACCTTGATAATGTCATGTCATTATTCCTCGAATCCACTGTGGCTCAAAGCCATCAGCATCTGCCTTAAACGTGTTGTCTTCTCTATTGGGCCCTGAAAATGACTCTCTCCTTTAGGAGCTCATGATCTGAGGCCTGGTTCCCTTTCTATTCCTAAGCCACTTACCACTTAGGCATGCAGTTCCATGTAGAATAGCAGGGACAGCTTTGCAGTGAGTCCAAGTTCTCAGCTTTGATGTCTTTTCATCGCCACCAGAGCTCTCCAGGTAGAACACCTTCCATTCTACAGGTGAAAGAAGTGACCCCAGAAATGAAGCAGCCTGCATAGGGTCACACCATGAGTCATGGAAGAGCTGAGATGCCAGCATTTCTGTTAGTTACCCCTTTGTTCCATTTCCCTATGCTCAGGGATAGCACCTGCTCTCTGCAGCTCTAGGGCCTTCGCCCACGCTGTGCCCATGGCTGCTTGTCCTCTCAGCATTACCCCTGCACTGTGAACCCCTGCAGGACAGTCCCTGCCCATCTGAGCCTTGGCTGTACCCCAAGGGCCTCACACGGGACCTGGCACTGAGTAGGTACTCAGAAATCCTGAATGGATACATCTGGATAGCCTATTACAAAACCAATTTGTAATACTATGGTCTCCCTCTCTATAGTCTTTACCATGAGCCAGGCACGGGTCTAAACATGGTGCATAAATGAACTCACTCCATACGCCAGCTGTATGAGCTGGACATTATTATCCTTCTCATGTCACAGATGAGGAAACTGAGACACAGAGAGGTTGAGTGTCTTGCCAAGGGATTATCAGGACGAAGTGGCTCCAGAGTCCATGCTGGCAAGCACTAGGCAGGTGCACTGCTTCTCACACAATCTCGTTTAATCCTCAGGGCAACGCTGTGGGGCAGGCAGAGTAGGCATCCTCCTCGTCATCCTCATAAGGCCTATTTTCAGAATGAGGAAAACAAGATACAAAGAGAGCAGAGATTTTCTCTGCTTCCCACAATGAGCAGACCTCAGGGCCTGGGAGTGGGGTCCCCGGAGGTCCCTCCCCAGCCTACCTCTGCAAAGAGCTTCCTCCCTGTCAGCCGATGACGCCTCAGGCTGGGGGAACCTCCCAGTGCAGGCCTGTGCCTGTGTGCTCCTTGTAAATCATTCATGACACACACACCACTTTTAAACTTATTACTCATCCAGTAACTTGTTATGTATAAAAAAATAAATGGTTCTTTTGAATTCAGAAAATAGATGGACTGGCTGTTGGTGAAAATCAATAAGTATGCTAAGCATTTCAAGCATATAGAACTTAGAGTTCTACTCTGGGAGGTTTTATAATGAATGGGTGGGTTTTTTTTTTTGGTTTTTTTTTTTTAATAGAGCATAGCCTAATTTCATTTTGAATTATACAGAAGGTTTTCACTTTGGGTCTGTTTACTAAGAAGATTCAATAATTTATTCTTTCCATGATCAAGAGATAGAGCCTTATAAAATGGGAAGGGCTCATCTTGAGAAAAACAGTCTTAGGTTAGATGACTGTGTAGATTATGCCCAAATGCCGATATAAGCATAATTTTATCAAATTTCCCCCAGGTTCCCACACAAGCTGTTACCTAGCACTGTCCTGGTTACGTCTAAGATGGTGCATTGGCTTTGGGTGTGCCAGGGAGTGGTTCCCTACTTGTCCTTGCTGTCTTCCGAAACTCTAGGCCCATCGCTCGAGTCTCATGGGTACACAGACACTTGGCACAGCCAGGCAGCTGTGGCCCAACCCAGTAGCCCAGGCCAGCACACAGGGATCTTTCCTCCATTCTCAGCTGAAACATCACTTTCCTGGGAAGCCTTTCCAGCCAGATGACTGCCTCCAGGACAAAACACCTGCCTCGCGGCATCATCACAGGTTCGATTCCCATTCGGTGCCCGGCTTGTCTGATGATTGGCGGCTCCCTCCGCGAGGGCAGGATCTCATCTCCCTTGTTGGTAGCGGGAACCCCAGAGTCCAGGCCTGGAATCGAAGAGAACCTCTAAGAATCTTCATTTTTCTTTTGTTTTGGGGGGGGGGGGGGTTCTCCCTTTCTCCATCTCTCCCTTTTATGTAAGTAGCATTATGAATTCCTAGATCTTTAAAAATATCTTAAGCGGCTGGTATTCCAATCAGTTGCAGACATTATGTTTTAATGCAGATGGTGTTTTTGCTGCTCTCCTTACATTTCTACCTTTCTTCCACTTTTTTATTTTGAAAAATTTCAAACCTGCAAAATAAGTGAAAGTAAAGCACAGTGAACATCATATGCTCTTACCTGGATTCACCAGCTGTTTACATTGGCCGTGTCTGTTTTCCTCTCCCTCACTTGCCCCCTGCCCACTTCTCTACACTCATGTTTTTGTTGAAACACTTGATAACAATTTGCAGACATAATGATACTTCACCCCTTAATGTGTCAGCATGAATCTCCTAACAACAATTATATCCTCTTCCATCACCAGGATATAATTATCGCACCTAAAAAATTAACAGTAAAACAGTAACATTACCTAATATATAATCCATATTCAAATTTCCTCAATTGTCCAGAAATGTCCTTTTTGCCACTTATTTGTGGGGGTTGGGTGGGTGGGAAGGGATCAGGGATCCAACCAAGGAGCGTGCATCATATTTCTTGTCATGTGCTTAGTTTCCTTTAATCTACAATGTTCCTTTTTTTGGCTTTCAGGAAATTGATCTTTTTTTAAAGCCCAAGTGAGTTGTATTAAATGTCATGGCTTTTTCATGATTAGGTTCAGGTTAAACAGTTTGGGCAAGAATGCTACACTTTTTATACCGTATCCTTCCCAGTGCATCATGTCAGGAGGCCCGCCTTTGAACTATTACTGATGATGTTAAATTTGATCACTTGGTTAGGGTGGTATCTCTTAGGTTTATTGGGAAGATACCTTTTCCTCTCTGTAATTATTAACTAATCTGTGGGGTGAGACTTTGAGACCATGTGACTACCCTGTTTCCCCACAATCTTTCACCCAATGGTTTTAGCATCAATTGATGGCCCTCGCTTGAGCCACTGTTAATTGCATTGGAGTTGCAAACGGTCATTTCTAATTCTGGTCTTCCTTCTACATTTAAGCTGGCATTCTTCTCTACATAAAAAGCGTTCCTTTTTTTGCTGCTTTCTTTCCTTCCTCCTGCCCCCTTCTCTCCCTTCCTCCCCTCTCTGCCCTTAGTTAATTTAGTCATTTAATATTTTACCTGCCCTAGACTTGAATCAGCCATTTCTCCAAGGAGCCCTGATTCTTTCTGGTGGAGAATCATGTTTAGAAACTAAGATCTGGGTGTCAAGTTTGCTCATTGCTCCTGGGGTTCACTGCTTCTAGTTTTTGTTTTTGTTTTCCAGTGGACTGAGCTAGAAAATATAATTATTAATGTTTTAAACAAAAATGTGTAAACTTTAATCTCACCATGAGGAGACAATCAGACGAATATAGGACATTCTACAAGTCGCCTAGCTGGATTCTTCAGAGAAGTTAATGTTGTGCAAAACAGTAAGAACAGCAGAAACGCAGGGGACTGTTCTTAGATGAAAAGAGACTTGAAAAATAACAGCCAAATGCAAGGCATGAATATTGATTGGATCCTGAACTTTTAAAATGTAAAGGGCATTTTTGGGAAATTGAAAAAATCTGAATGTGGACTATACATCAAATTATACTGAATTACTGTTCATTTTCATAATGTGATAATGACAAGCGATGTAGAAGAATCTCATTCTTAAGAGCTGCATCCTGGACTATTTAGGAGTAAAATATCAAAACATCTATAAGTTAATTTCAAGTGCTTCAAAAACAAAAAATTATGTATGTTTGAGGTCTGTCCAGAAAGTATTCAGCCATGTAATATGAAAAATAGAGGCATTTAGAACTTCCTCGTGCACCCATGGGAAGAATTACAACCAGATCTCAAAACAAATAACACCCAGAACCATCAGAAAATGCTGTATGGAAGTCTGACAACCAAGTATTTAAAGAAGCCACATTCATCAGACGGGTAGGAGGGGTGGAGTCGTGGAGATGGGCAGAGAGATAGTGTGGTGTGGAGAGGAGGTGGCAGCAGAGCAGATGGTCCCACATTCACATATGGTAGATAAAAATTGGGAGGGATACCTTGGGAGTGAGTGAGCCACCCCAGCCCCAGGACAGACTGCACAGCCCAGGGTTCTAGCATCAGGATGATACATCCCCACTACCTCTGGCTGTAAAACTAGTGGGGATTGGGGCAGTAGAAAAAACTGCTGGATTTTCACCACTTAAAGGACCCTTATGGACTCAGAATGTATACAAACCAACCCACTCTGGGTTTCACCACCAGGGAAGAAGCTGGGAGGGTGCCAGTCTCATATGGGAGGTGGGTGAAGTGATGGGAAAAGGGGCAAGTGCTGGGCAAACCTCCAGAAGCCAGGCAGTGGCATTGTCCCCTCCTCCAGCCCTCCCCCCACACAGGGCCACAAAGTGGTGAGGTGGGTTAACTCACCCTGGCAATTACCTAAGGCTTTGACCCCCACACAATTTACAGATGCCTTTGCTGCAGAGGCCATGCTACTAAGGGAGTAAAAGCAGCTCTACCTAATACACAGAAACAAACACAGGGAGGCTGCCAAATTGAGGAGACAAAGAAATATGGCCCAAATGAAAGAACAGAACAAAACCCCAGGAAAAGAACTAAACAAACAGAGATAGCCAATCTATAAGATGCAGAGTTCAAAACACTGGTGATCAAGATACTCAGAGAACTCACTGAGTACAGCAATGACATAAAGGAAAAAATGAAAATTACACTAAGCAAAATCAAGAAAAATATACAGGGAACCAACAGTGAAGGGAGGGAAGCCGGGATTCATGATCTTATTGTTGTTCTGAAATCTCTTCTCTTTCAAAGGTGACTTTAATTCTGAGAAAAGCCAGAAGTCACAGGGCACCAAATCTGGGCTGTAGAGGGTTGAGTCACCTAGGTGATCTGATGTTTTGCCAAAAAACTCTGTGTTAGATGTGATTCATGAGTGAGAGCTTTGTCATGATGAAGCTACCAATCACCAGTTGCCCATAGCTTTGGCCTTCTGAATCATCCGAATAGTTTCCACAGAGAAATATTCAAGCTTAATGCAAAATTTGATGCAGATTTGTTGCTCTACTCGCTCAGTCATGTTGAATGTGATAGCTACACAGTACACATGCAACACTCAATGGCGTATACTGCCCCCACCAACTAGTACAGTGAGGTCGTCATTGTTCACCCATGTGCATTCCAGTCCAGTCTCCTTGGCTGCCAGGTTATATCAATGTCATGCAAACCATTCTTATTATATTAACAATGGTTGGACTTTTTTTGGTCAGCCCTCACATATGTAAATCTCTGTGTATATATATGTGAGTATATATACATATATATGTATTTAGAGAGGGAACAAGAGAAGAAAGTAGATGTGGAAAATTGTGAATGGTGAAAGGCACATGGTGTTCATTGCACTGTTCTTTCAACTTTTTTGTAGGTTTTTCACAATTAAAAAGTTGTGAATATGTGTGTGTGTGTGTGTGTGTGTATGAGTTGGGAGGGGGTACTATATCCTTCTTTAGTTTGACAGTGAAGATTTGTCTAAAAATATCTTTACAGATTTTTCTCTATGTGACTATCCTAGCAACTTGATATACTTTTAAGTGCCTTGGTTTTCATTTGTTTTAGTTTTTAGGGATTGAGTTTTCTTCTTACTGATTAATTTTATTTGAAAAATAAATTCAACTTTTATATGATTCTATAGCCAAAACTATACAATAGAGAATTCTTGGCTCAAATTAAGCTTGCCTCTGTTCTGTTCCATGCCACCTCTAGGTAACCATTTTTACTAGTGTTTTTACTTATCCTTCCAGTGTTTCTTATTGTAGATAATGAACAAATTTGTGTGGGTTTATTCTTCTTCCTCCTCCTTATACAAAAGAGAGCATACTAATATGCTGATCTGCACCTTGTTTTTCCACTTACTTTTCCAGGAACTCACTGTGTTATTGTTATACAATGACATTCCTTATTCTTTTTACGGCTGCATAGAACTTCTTTGTGTGAACATCCCCTACTAATGGGCATTTGGGTTGTTTACAATCTGTTGGAATCACCTTGACCACATGTCATATTTGTGCCAGTGTAAATTGGGGATGAATTCTTAGAAGTGGGATTTCTTGGTCAAGAGAAAATGCATCTTTAATTTTTCTAGAAAAGAAATCTTTGATGAATGAAGGAGAAAACTAATGAATGAACTTGATTAAGAAGAGCAGAAAGTAAAAGACTAATATTCAAGTGGAGACAAAGTTAGACTAAATCTCTTCGTGAAAGAGGCTGGTTTAAAACCCTTTTGGCAATGTTGTCTCTAGTCCAACAATTCTCGTTTCTCACCTGAAGAGAGGAGAATTTCTCCTTGGATTGTAAATTAAGCATAGGGTTTCAAAATCATGAAGTCTCAAAGCTGAAATAAAGACCTACCTAGTGCAGTCTCCTTACTTTTACAAGGAGGGGACCAACAGGGAGATGAAGAAAACCCAGATTTAGTTCAGTCCTATTTGATTCAATAAACAGTAAGTGAAATCTCTGCTTCTTAATGAAACATAGTATTTAGTTTCTACCAAGAGTCAGGTGTAAAACTGTACTACCAAAAGCCCCCAGGATGTTACAAAAAGTACAGTGGTTCAGACCCCTGAGTGCTTTCTGTCACATCTTTTTCCACAAAACTCTCTGAGTGTAAATGATTTTGTTTCATATTTTTCTGGTGTTATTCTAGGCCATTCAAATGTAGTCATGATGATTAACTGGATCAGGTGGAGGGTTTGACTGGCCATGTGCGTTCTGGCCACTGATATGAGTGTTCACATTTGCTGATGATGGTCTGAAATTACATAATCATGGCATTAGGAGCATTCTGTTTGGGTTCTGATCAGGCAGCGTGGAGCAGCAAATGAGTTTAGCCCAGCCCAGCTGTGGACTTGGCCCGTGAGCCTGGGCAAGTACCTTGTCTTCCCTGGTCCTCTGAGTGAAATGAGAAGTTGGACAAGCCCAGGATGGCAGATAAATGAAGCATGTTGATGCTATTACTTCCCCTTCCTGTGCTAATTGCAGACATAACTAATTGATCACCACGAGCTCTCCACTGCCTTAACCCACTTCTCTCAGCAGCCACTGTCAGCTCCCTTTGACAGTGTCACGTAGGCTCAAATGTGTTTACTGTCTCTGACTTGGATGGTTACTTAGGGGTACCAGATAGTAGACAGGATGCTGAACTAAATTTGAATTTTAGATAAATAAAAAACAGTTTGTTAGTACAAGCATGTCCCCAATGTTGCTTAATGTGGCAATGCTAATACTTAGGTGATTTCTGCTTCTACAGTTATTTCTCTTTTTTCTATGTAATTAATTTGTTTTATTTGAGAGATGCACCCTCTTTTTGGTACTTCTAATAGTGCCCATTCTCCAGTGCCCAGAGGAGAGTCTAGCTCATTCTAAACTGTTTAAATTCATATTATGACTTAATTTAATGGAAACTGATGGAGAGCTGAATAGATTTTTATTACTGAGGGCTATATTTTTGTAAGGCTCCACACGGAACCCGCAGTTCTGTCTCCCACACCTCATCATTTGCACGGCACTTTCTTAATTTTGTCAAATCCATATACCACTTGTATTATTAACGTATTTAGTATTTTCTTTTAAATTGACTCATCCTTTTATTTAAATACCATGAATGGAAAACTAGTACTGTTTACCAAAAAAAAAAAAAAAAAAAAAAGTATAAAAGTAAATACAGAAAAACATTCCTATTAAGATATAAAATATTAATCTGGGGACTCACCTGGAAATCATTGGGTGTGCCACCAACAAAGCCCATAGGACACAATACTGACTACTGCAGACTCCCTGCCAATGTGGGGATCCCCTTCATGACCTTTGTAGATAGGTGATCCATGAGCTTCTTCTTGGATACCTCCAGTGATGGGGAACTCAGCACTTTGTAAGGTTTTGATTCATTTTTGAACACCTTATTATTAAATATTTCTACTTTATGTTGATCCATGTCAGCCTCCCAGAAACAGTCAGACATGATCCCATTTTTCCCTCTGGGACCCCACATAATAAGTTTGCTCCGTTGCATTCATTCATGCATTCATTTATTCAGCAGATACATTTGAGTACTTCTTATGTAACAGCTTGAGTGCTTATTATTTTACAGTCTTATTGGGAGAAGTAAGGATGCAACTGAAATACAGTGTGGTAAGGTCTGGATGAAAGTGGCCTAGACTGGAGGTGGGGGAGTGTTTAGGAAGCATTCTTCGTAGGGGAACGAGAGAGAGCTATGCAGGTTGGGGGAAATACAAGGCTGGAGTGAGAGGGTGAGAAAGGAGCCTGGAGTGTTGGAAACGGTGGGGTTGAGCAGACCAGCTGAGCCTCCTAACCCTCCCCGTCCATTAGCACAAGGACTTACCTCCTATAAAAGTTTCATGTACAAGTTCTCACTTTTCTTAAAGAGTCCCAGAGAGTTAGTCAGGTCAGGAATTGCTCTTTCCATTTCACAAGTAAGGAAACTGAGGCCTAATAGATTGCTGGTGGATTTGTAGCCGGTACGTGGAGGAGCTGGGTCTTTATGTTCCAGAGCCACATATCCATTTTCATCTCCTGGTGCCCCCAGCCGCCCCTGTCCCAGTGGTCCAGGATGACCTCCTCTGCACCAGTGAAGAAAACCACATTCTTGGAAAGCACCTATGAAGAAAACCACATTCTTGGAAAGCACCTATGAGTCTTTTCTCTTGATTCAACCTAATTTTCTCAGGGCTGACCATGAAACAAATCTCAAAGATCCAGAGTTCCGTGTTTTCTGCTCCTTTCCTTATAGAAGGTGTTAGCTCACAGGGTACCTAAGAAAATCCCTTCTTTTGGAGATTCAGCCTTCCCACAGCAAGAAGAAGAAATAGTGCTAGGAGAACTGAGGGACAACAGGGAAGGCTCCCTGGAGGAGGTGGCTGTGAGCAGGTTTAGAAGGATGAGTAGGAGCTGGCCCTGAAGATATGGGAAGATCCCACAGATGAATATGCTGCGTCCTCTTCCACTGCAAGCTGGGGCCTAGCACATGTTTCCCCCCATAGATGTTATTTCAACCTATCAACTAATTAAGGGTGCTAAATTGACATGAGGAAACATGATTTTTGCAGTGTGGTAATTAAAAGGCAGTTGGCTTCACAGCTGTGATCACATGAAAGTGCTTTTTACCCCTAGAGACATCGGCTAAAAGCAAAGTGCAAAGGAGCTGAGGAAACCAAAGAGGTTTCTAATGTAATTTGTTAATTTCCCGCATTTGTCACCTGCACAGTGGTGAGGGGAAAATGGAACGTTTTACCAGGAGTTTAAGAGAATTAAAGACATACGTTCTACTTGTATACAATTAGACAAGCAATATAATTGTATTTTTTTTATTTAACAAACCATTTAAAATCACTAGATTCAAACTTAGAAGGCCTAATTTAGAATTATGTCTCTGCCTGGGGGCAGCCAGGTCTCTATGAGCAAACACTTTTATTCACTGAGCCTTCTCATCTGTAAAATGGGTATACTCCCCTCTGCCTTCCATGGGGTTGCATTATTATTGAGGGAAAGGACCTTATGAGTTAAAAGGCCTTTTGTAATTGTAACAAATCCCATCTAATCTCATAACTTCTAAGTCTAGAAGTTGTGATCTAATGTTAGTAATCATTGATTAAGTGTCTGTGCTATTTCCAACTTCATGATCACCCCGAGACAGGTGTGTGTCACCCTGGTTTACAGAGAAGGAGACAGATCCCAAAAGATGAAGTAATGTTCCAAAGCTGCCCATGCTGAAACCCCAAATTCTTATGGACCAAACTGCTTTCTCAGCATTGATTTGGTTTTGCTCTCTATATATTTTATTCTTGTTTCTGACTAAAAAGAAAAAGAACATTTGAGGAGGTAATATTTGTTTTCCAACCTTCTTTACATGAAATAATGATAGAGATTCTGAAAAGGGAGTGAAAAGAAAACAAAAATCATAGAACACCACATAACAAAATGAATTGTATCTTAGCAAAAAGTTAAATTATTTTACAGTTTACTATTTACAAGTAAATAAAAGCCATTTCTTAAACTAAGTGATGGACAGTTGGATATTGGTTTTGTTATTACTCCCTCAACTAAACGTGCATATTTTATACACTTATATATGTAGTTTATATTTTATAATAGAAATTTGAGAAGAAAAATGTGAAGAATTTTCCCTTAAATAAAAATAATCAAATGTGCCATTGAGTTTTGTTTCATATAATTGAATTGAATCATTTTAGGGAATCCAAAGCATAATAAGCCACAATGCAGTATGTTTGTTTGTTTTTTAAGCACATTTTATTTTTTCTTCTCCCTTCTTCTAAATGCCTCAGTTGCTTTCCCAGCTTATACCAACTGCCTCCCTAAGAATCAGCCTTGCACGTTTGAGAGAGAACTGCATGCCAAGAACAAAAGTCCCAAGTTCAAGCCCTAGCCTTGCCACTTGCTAACATGTGACTTTGAATAAGTCACCTGACCTCTCTGAGCTTCTGTTTCCTCGTCTATTAAATGAAGATAATGAAGTCTACTCTACCTCTATCATGGGTTTTTGTGAAGATCAAAATTAGACTAAAGAAGTAAATGTGTTTTGAAAAAATTTTTTATCACAGAAAAGAAGCAAAGAAGTCTACGGATTGAACAAAGGCTTGTGAAGTAGGTCTCCCTGCTCTCCCAGTTGCTTGCTGCATGAGCAAATGGAAGTGACTTAATCTCTCTGAGCCTCAGTCTCACCATCAGAAAAATGCAGATCATAATAGTGTCTACCTCATAGAGTTGTTTTGCTCATTAAACGAGAATGAGAAGGCCAAGCCCTTCCTGCAATGCTTGCCTCATGGCAGGTGCTCATTCTGCAATAACCTCAAGGTTAGACTATCTGAGCTCAAATCCCAGCTTTGAACCTTGCAGGGCATCAGACAAATCATTCTACCTGCCTGAGCCTCAATTTCTTCACCAGGACACAAAGACAATAATGCCTTCCCCACCTCCCTCAAAAATGATTATGAGTCCCGATAAGAATATGACCATGGGAGTGGCTGGTGAAAGCTGAACTGCTGTGAAACTCTGAGTGATTAAACACTAAACCTCAGCAACAGGAAGGAGAGATGAATGTTCCCCAAGTGATTCCAGCCCAACTCTCTGACTAAGGAGGTTTCAGACCTTAGAGTAAGTCTGTGCACGATGCCTGAGCCAACCTTTTGTGAGAGTGGAGCCTCAAGAACTCACCCAAATGCCAGGCTTTCACTTTCCCTCATTCACTCGGGAGATGCTTTGCAGCCGCTCCCCGTCACATTAATCTCACAGGCATTTATGTTGAGGCACTTTGTGTCCAAACAGTGTTTCTCTAGGGTTTGGGCGCAGCGGTGACCTGGCGCAGACCTGAAGTGGACCCGATTTCCCAATGCACACAGCCCCGCGCCTTTGTACACATCCTGGCACTGGCCACAAATGGGGTTTTGTCAGAAGCTTCCTGAGAAAGTTGTGTTCCATTCATCTTGGCTGAAAGGAACCCCTAGATGACAAATACCTCCCTCATTTAATTACAGAAACAGTCAGCAAACCCATGGAAAAAGATGAAACGGAGCAGAGAAAAGAGCAAGCCTCCATCATTCCTCCCCTCTCTAAGCTGGCCCGAATTTCTCACCTAGGAGTTAGCAAGTAGGGCTGCTCTTGGCTATCCTTGCCACTGAGAAATGGTTTATTTCTGCAGAAAAGTTCAACTCAGTCCCCAAACCAGGTAAAAAATGAATTGCATTTAGGCAAGAATTCATCAGTGGCTGGGAAGTTAATTAAAATTCGGAAGTGGGTAGGTGTGTTTACATTTTTTACCCAGGTTTATATCTGCAAAGAGCAGCAAGACACAATGGCGGTTATCTGAATAAATCAGATTAAATGAAACACACACCCACACAAAACTAACAAACTCCTTTCCTCAATTCTTGGAGAAGGAAGCATAGAATTTTGCAGTTGCAGGAAAACTTTGAAATCTTTAGACCAATCCATCATTTTCAGAGATAAGAAAAACAGACACCTACAGAGGGAAAAGTATTTGCCCTGTTCTCACAGTCATAAAGACGGAGTTAAGCCTGGTTTTCCAGCTCCCTACATTGGCCTTATAGTTACATCAGCTCGCCTCTTCTCTCTGCTCTTGGGTGCTCGCTCAGTGTTCAATATGCAGACCCTAAATTCTCACAGAACATTTTGTGGCAAGCTGGAACTTCCCACCCAAAGAGAGATGCTAATGACTCTCTTCCCTTCCTGCTCTTTGGTTAAGAGCGTGTTTCCCAGAATCTCCAGGACCAATGGTGCACACCATGGAAACTTACCATGTTGGAGAGAGTGTGGAAGCCTTGGAATGAGCCATCTCTTCCCTCTGTCACCAGGTCTCAGAAGGAGGAGCAAACCCTAGATCATTGCCCTCTCTCATCTGGGACTGACAGCCCAGAGCTGGTTGAAGAACGAGAACTAGATATGAAGTCAAAAGGCCAGTTCCAAATTTCCCATACTGACCTTGCACAGCCATGTCACCTTTTTGGGCCCCGGTTTCTTCAGCTGTAAAATGGATGGTAATTCCTACCTCAAAGAACCAAGGGGCTCTAAGACTCGCTGACATTCCAGACATTTGGATGGTTCACGAATTATAAAGTAAATGGAACTGAATTGAAACCATCCCACCAAACTCCGCCTCCTGGCTTTCTGAACCTTGCTTCATAAAATAACATTTGTCCTAAAACTAACAGGCAGACTTTTTCCCCTCTCCCCCACAATCTGAGATAGAGACTCAAGGCTTTTACCAATCACGAGACTGGGCGCTGTGCCTCTACTCACAGTTGCCGATCTTGGAGGCAGCCATGATGCTTTTCCTCTTTTTTCTCATCTATCTTTCTAAATTTTGACAGAGCTGTAAATTCCTAGAGCAAAAAGCTGGACAAGAGGAGGACAGGAGGGCACGAGGAGGGCACTGTATCCCGGGAAGCAGAAATCTCCCAAGTACAGTTTTATGTACAAGAAAGAAAAGCCCTGGCAGCAGTGTGTGATTTAATGTACTGGGTTGGTCAAGAGTACCAGAAAAGCAGGCACTGAGGGGAAACATGTCACCTCAATAATAGGACAGCACAAGGTGAGAGCTGGACACCAGAATCTGTGCTCAAATACTTAGTCTCCAATTTTCCGAGAAACATACTTATAGTGTAAATAGATGGAAAACAGGGCCAAGGGCAAGTTACATAGTGTGTCTTTTGAGAAGCCACGTCTGAAAAGACCTGCTTGCTTTTGAGGATGAATACATTGAAAACACCTAACATTCTGCCTTTGAAAAAGTACTGCAAAAATAACCAAAGGCACACAATATGCAGAAGAAGTGTAGGAAGAATCCACCTCTGAAAATGAGCCATTGTAGGGTAAAGAAGAGAAGTTTAGAAAGATGTTTGGTACCCTCAGCCATATGAAGGAAAGCATGGTCTCTGTGAAATAGCCTGAGATAAGAAGATTGGGTTAAAGGGGATATGGTCATAAAAAATTATTGGGAAACTGAAAATACC
Organism: Furipterus horrens; assembly: GCF_987537825.1. Taxonomy (NCBI): domain Eukaryota; kingdom Metazoa; phylum Chordata; class Mammalia; order Chiroptera; family Furipteridae; genus Furipterus; species Furipterus horrens. The sequence continues at coordinate 176,566,024 of NW_028327174.1, read as the reverse complement.
AGTAAGACAATAAAAATATGTTAGCGATAATGAAGCTTAAAACTGAGGCTGTCGAAAAGCAAATCAGCAAACCTGCAGAGCAAACAACCTGAATGGCTAACATGTTTATGTACAGCTGCTCAACTCCATTGCAGTCAAAGGGCTGCAAAGTAAGATGCTAATGAAGTGCCACCTTACCCAGAAAAGTTAGCAAAAACTAGAAAGTCAGATAATACCAAATAATGTCTAGGAAGTGACGAGATGAAAACCCTTGTGAAACTGAATATGCACATACCCTGTAGTAAAAAAGATAGAATAAAATAAGATACTCTTCCAGAATGTAGAGCACAGGACCAAGAGGTGAAATCATGCAAGGAAGTATGACAAATATGGATCTGGAGAATATGAAGGCAACACATAGATAATTAGGTGTTCTGGATGACAGAAAAGAATACAAATGCATGTAATATAAATATATAATAAGTATAGTATTATATGTTACATAATACTATATAGTATATGTTTATATATGCTGTATAAATAGTTAATATAACAAGAACGGTTTGCACAACATTGATGTAACCTGGCCGCCAAGAAGAGTGGACCGGAATGCACATGTGTGAACAATGACAACTTCACTGTACTAGTCAGTGGGGGTGGTAGATGCCATTGAGTGAGCATATGTACTGTGTGGCCATCACATTCAAAATGACTGAGTAGAGCAATGAATCTGCATCAAATTTTGCGTTAAGCTTAAACAGTCTTCCACAGGAACTATTTGGATGATTCAGAAGGCTTTCAGGGATGATGCAATGAGTGCAGTGCAAATAAAAATGTGGCACAAATGCTTCAAAGGTGGCCAAGAATCTATTGAAAGTGATCCACATTCTAGAAGGTCTACAACAAGCAGAATACCTGAGAATGTTGAAGATGTACAGGCTGCAATCAACCAAGATCAGCGACTGACAATGCGAGAACTAGAAGTTGGTCTGGGGATTCCAAAAACTACTGTGTCCAAGATTTTGACATAGGATCTTGGCATGAAACATGTTTTGGTAAAATTCATTCCACGACTTCTGCTACCAGAGCAGGAGGAACATTGTGCTGCAGTTGCTAATGACTTGATTCAAATAGCTACCAATGAACCAGATTTCCTCAAGAAGGTCGTAACTGGAGATGAATCATGGGTCTACACCTATGCATACGATCTGGAAATGAAGATCCAGTCGTCCCAATGAAAGTCTCCTGGTTCTCCCCACCCAAAGAAGGCATGGCAAAGCCACAGCAAGATCAAGACCATGTTAACTGTGTTTTTTGATTGGAAAGGTGTTGTCCACCACAAGTACACCCCTCCAAGCCAAACAGTTAATAAGGAGAAGTACCTCAGTGTTCTTTGTTGGTTGGGAGAGGCAATACAACAAAAATGGCTGCAGCTCTGGGCAACTGGTGGTTGTCAGTTTCATCACAACAATGTGCCTGCTCATGCACCACGTCTTCTGCAGTTTTTTGGGAAAACATCAAATCACCCTGATGACTCAGCACCCCCCTACAGCCCAGATTTGGCACCCTGTGACTTCTGACTTTTCCCAAAACTAAAATCACCTTTGAAAGAGAAGAGATTTCAGACCAGCAATGAGATTCAGGAAGATAAGATGGAGCAGCTGATGGTGACTGGGAGAACTGTGTGAGGTCCCAAGGTGCCTACTTTGAAGGAGACTGAGGTATCATTGTCCTATGTACAATGTTTCTTGTATCTTGTATTGTCTTCAATAAATGTTTCCATTTTCATATTACATGGCTGGATACTTTATGGACAGGCCTTGTAGTATATATGATATATAGCATATAGTATATAGGTGTGTGTATTTTATGAGTTCAAAGACTTGATTGCATAGATTGAAGGACTCCCAGTGTCCCAGATAAAATGAAGAGTGCCACAGCCAGATCTATATTGGCAAATTTTTTGAATTCTAAGAATAAAGAAAAAAAAAATTTTCTGGCATCCAGGCAGAGAAAACCAGATACCTACAAATGAACAACAATCAAACCAGTCCCATATTTCTCCTCTGCATCACTTTGTAGTTTCAAAGGGGAAAAGTGATAGCCTAAGAATTGTACACCCAGCTAAATTCTGCCATGTGTCAAGGCAACAGAGGGTCATCCTCAGCGTGTTTTCAATCCCATACTGCCCTTCAGAATATTCAGTGGTACCCCAGAAGGTTGCAACAAGAAGTGAGATTAGTATATTCAGAATGGAGACGAGGAGCTATATAGTCTGAGTATCAAAATGGACAAAGAAAACAAAAAGGAAGCATTAAAAAGGGTAAGACTGCTAATGATGATAAGTGCAAAACCAACTATTTATTACAATAATAAGCATATATTTAAAATTCATTCATGTACTCTTTTCAAGAAATATATTTAAAAATGATCTTTTAAAATTGTTATCTGTTATAGTTGTCCCAATTTTTCCCTCTTTGCCCTCCTCTGCCCAGCCCACCCTCTCCAGCCCCCATTAAAAAACAATCTTAATAAAATACAAATAGGAGGAGGATCAGCACTATGGCAAGCAAAAGCAGGCAAAAATAAAGTAACAGTTTCAATGTTAATATCAAGCAAGATATAATATAAAACAAAAAGCAAAAATGACAAAGGGTTTATTTTGCCTTGAAAAATACTTTAATCCTCATTTTATTCATGATTATCTATTTAGTGCCCGATATTTGTTCTAGACAAAGGTATACACTGATTGCTGAAAAATAACAATGTAATTGTGATGAACATTGTGCTGAAAACAATATAAAATTAAAGAATGTGAAGCAAAAACTATTGAAATACAGGTACATGATGAAACTGTCAGAGAGAATGGAGAAAAATGTAATAAACCTTCAGTCTTCGATAGGTTAAGTAAATAAAAATACAAAGCATGTGATAATATAATTGGTTGGTTTAGCTATATTGCTTATGCATCAGTTTGATAATTTGTAGTTTACAACTACAAGCTCCATCTGCTTTTTCAGCTACCACAGAACTTTTACAAAAATTGATTGTATAATAGGTTACAAAGAAAATCTCAGTCAACTCCAAAAGCAGACTATACATGCCAAATTCTCAAAACAATGCAATAATAGCAGAAATAACAAAACTATAAAATAAATGTAAAAGTACTCTCTGAAATAAATCCTTGGTTTAGTGATTCACTCAAAACCATAATCACAGTGTGTTTAGAAATGAACTTGGTTTTGTGAAATGAGGCAGGAGAGCCCAGAAAGGTTGCATCTTTCAAGTTAGGGCCCTAATGGGACAGGCCTTGTGTTTCAAAATGCTGCGTGACTGTGCTGGGGGGTGAGAGGGGGGTGAGAGGCCTAGCAAACACAGAGGAGGAGGGGGGCCACCATCAAGAAGGGCAAGAGCACTGGTGTTAGAGGCCTTTCGACCTGGACTTGAATCCTGTTTCTCTATCTTTTATTGGCTACTGTGGATATCTCTATTTCTACACATTTTGGGCCTCAGCCTGCTTATTCAGAACTAAGAGTATTAACCTATCAGAATGGCTATTGTCAATATATCAAAAACAAGGGTTGGCAAGGATGTGGAAAAAAGGAGAACCCTTGTGCACTGTTGGCAGGAGTGCAGATTGGTGCAGCCACTGTGGAAAATGTATGGAGTTTCCTCAAAAAATTAAAAATGGGTCTGCCTTATGACTCAGTGATTCCACTTCTGGGTATATAGCCAAAGAAACCTGAAACACTAATTCAAAAGAATGTCTGCACCCCTATGTTCATTGCAGCGTTATTCACAACAGCCAAGATATGGAAGCAGCCCAAGTGCCCATCAACAGATGAGTGGATAAAAAAGCTGTGGTATACACATGCACATGCGTGCATGCACAATGGAATATTACTTGGCCATAAAAATGAATGAAACCTTGACATTTATGATAGCATGGATGGACCTAGAGGGTATTATGCTCAGTGAAATAAATCAGTCAGAGAAAGACAAATACCATATGATTTCACTTATATGTGGAATCTAAAAAACAATATAAGTGAACAAACAAAATTGAAACAGACTCAGACACGGAGAGCAAACTCATGAGTGCCAGAGGGCAGGGGTGTTGCAGGATTGGGTGAAAGAGGTAAAGGGATTATGAAGTACAAACTAGTAGCTACAAAATAGTCAACAGGGATGTAAGTCGTCGTCGGCAGCCGTCCGTCTCGAGAGACGATGGTGTAGCTTCTTAAGAGTCTTATCTGCACCGCCGAGAATGGTTGTGCATTCCGACTCGGGAGTGACACGGTATCTGTCTCCTCCCGTGTTGAATCGACATCTTGCGATGACGCTGGAGTGTCCTCTCCAGTGGAGCTGAAGCTACAGAGCCTGGGCAGGGTGATATGGAGGGTCTGCTGTTGCCCATGCAGCAGACCCCCCCTCTCTTCGCAGCTGAAGGATCCAAGGGAAAGACGGAGTCAATACAGCTTGGCTTCAGGTGCGCCACAGGAGTTGCCGGTGTTGACTACAACGTCAAACCGCCTTAGGGACTCCGGCTCCGGATTTTCTGTCGGGGTTTACTCCCTTAGCCTTTCCCCTGAAGAGCTATGCCGCAAGGCAGCGGAGGTTTTTTGAAGTCAGAGTTTTCCTTCTCTGAGGGATGTAAGTAAAGCATAGGGAATATAGTCGATAACATCGTGATAATTGTGTATGGCGCCGGGTCGGGTACTGGAAATATTGAGGGGAACACTATGTAAAGTATGTGATTGTTTAACCACTAAGCATACACCTGAAACCAATATAAAATAAAATTGAAAGAAAAGACAACTAAGGGTGTTGATCTGTATCAGTGGTTCTCAGCCCTCCCTGGGCATCACAATCACCTGGAAAATTTTTAAATAATACTGATGCCTGGACTCCGTGCCCAGAGATTCTGATTCAGTTGGTTTGGATTGGAACCAAGTCATTAATATTTTAGAAAATCTCCCCAGTTGACGCCAGTGTGCAGCCAAGGTCGAGAACCCCAGAGCTAGATGATCTCGCAGGTTCCTCCAGTTCTGCAGTTCAGCAGTGTGAGTAGGCACCTGCAGTCTTTGCCCATGGAAGGAAGTTTTAGGGGGCAAAAGCCAAAGGAACAGTGATGCCAGGCCATCTAGTCAAAGTGTGCATTATCTCAAATGGTGCAGGAAATGTCAGTGCCAGTTAATATTTTGCACCCAACATGATTTAGACCTGGGGCATATATTGTACTCCAAGCCCATTGTAAGCACAATGGACCATTTATTCACTGAACAGTAACCACTGTAATTACCTACAGGGCAAACATATGAGGTTGTTCAAGCAACAATTAATTGTGGACCTGGAACTAATGGGACAATAATGGTAAAGCATCAACCAGACTGTGATTCAGAAATCACATCAGAAAACCAACATTTTTCAGATGGTATTAGATAAGCATTTCAGGGGGTGTGATGGCACATATACCATCCCAGGCCCTGAAATAGTTGCTCCCTGATTTTTCTAATAGTTCCTCCTTATCCTGGTAATTGTAGCAGGCTTAACGTATTGTTTTAATATTTAGAGAAGAATCATAAACACTAGGTTTTAGGGGACTGCAGAGAGCTTCTATTTGCTGAACTCACTGTGGAACCTAAATATCACCTGCAAGCTAGGGCGCTGACCTTGTCTGGGTTGTAGAATCCCCTTGGTGACTCTCATGGAAGCTATGGATCCTCTTTTCAGAAAAATGTGTCTCTACATGCACATACACACCCACACAAGCTTTTTCATACAGTTTTGGGGGAGCTCATAGACACCTTGAAACCCCTCTGTGTTTTCTCTAGGTCATGGTTCGGCCTCTCTTTGCATACCTCCAGACACAGGGATCTCACTACTTACAACAGCAGGCCTTTCATTGCTGGACAACTCTGATTACAAGTGTTCCTCAATGTGTCCTGCTGAAATTTTCCTCTCTGTAGTTTCTTCTGATTGGTCCTTATAGTATCCAGGATTTCTTTTTTAATAGCCATTCTATCCTTGACCTTTACCAGTCTTGGGATGATGTCCCTTCTCTATGAGGATCTTAAAAATTGGTTCCTGTAAGTGTTCTTTAGTTCCAGGTGACAGCGGATGAGCTGCTGTGTGTTCAGCTCCAACAGATGGGATCTGTTGAGACTGCTGAGGGGATGTGCGCAATCCAGGGATCCTGGGTAGTGGCTGTGTGCCCTTTGAGCCAGGCCAAGAAAAGGGACACGATCTCCACTGCCCCAATCTGCCAGCATCTCTGGGGGAAAGGAGTGCTTCCTCAGGTGACAAGAGCACCTTCAGCTGGGGTCCAATGGTGCCAGGATGTTATTTCCTGGATGCTGAAATTGGACTCTCAGAAGTAATAGGTCTGGAGCTGCTGCTGGGACAGGCAGTTGTTTGAAAAGAAAGCTGATGTGAGCTTACTTCAGCCATGTCCTTTTTGGATCAAAGATTTAAATGAAACCAAAGAAGGAAGGAAAGAAAGAAGGGAGGGAGGGAGAGATGACAGACAGACTAGAAGGAACCATGAAGGTATTCTTTTATAATCCCAGAGTGGGAAATATGACATGAAATTTAAAATAAATTCAACCACGTTTTTAAAAAACTTCCACATGGCAAAAGAAATGATAAGAAACATCAAAAGCGCCCTAGCTGGTGTGGCTCAGTGGATTGAGCACTGGCCTTCAGCCTGAAAGGTCTCCAGCCCAATTCCCAGTCAGGGCACATGCCTGGGTTGCGGGGGAGGTGGCTGGGAGCATGTGAGAAGCAAACCAATTGATGTTTCTCCCCCTCTCTGTAAAAAAAAGAAAAGGAAAAAAATAAAGAAACATCAAAAGAAAAATATATACAAACTGGACTGGGGGGATTAATAACATATCTCAAAAGGCGAACTTCCTTAATATAAAAGATAATTTCTACCACGTGGTAAGAAAAACCATTCAAATTGGAAAACAGGTAGAGAATGTGAACAGTTTCCAGAAAGAACCTGCAGATTGCTCTCAAACATGGGAAGGGATATTCAGCCTCACTCGTAATAAAATAAATGCACATTAGAACTACAAGATACCATTCTCCCACCATCGGACTGCAAAGATCAAGAAGTTTGATAGGCACTTTATGGGGATTAGGCTGAGAGGAAGGGAGAGCAGAGATCAGAGGAAGTGTTTTGGAAGAGGTGACATTTAAGCTGGGCCCTGTAGGACAGATCATTAAAATCCAATTTAGCAACTTCCTGCCACTTAACAAGAAGAAATAATAAAGGAAAAGATGGGCAGATTTCACTACTGAGTGTAAATTAAAACACACACGAAGTGGGAAAGCAAACAAACCGGGATATTTACAGCAGCTGTAACAACCTGAGTTTGAATGCTATACATATGAAACTCTTCATTAAATTTAATAAGAGAAGCATTAGAATACCGCTCAAAAAAGAAACAGAAGACGTGACAAAGCAATTCCTAAAATAGCACATACTACTAGTTAATGACCACATAGAAAAAGATTTAAACATTATGCATAGCCAATGAATGTGACATGATTCCAGTTTTTCTGGGATAAATCATTATAACATTAGAATAATGTTTTATTTCCTCTGTTGACAAGAAAGTGGTGACATTAGTTCTCTAATCATACCCAGCTAATGGGATGTAGATTGATATAATCCATTTTTTTCAAAATAAGTATCAAGTCTTTAAAAGTGCATATCCTTTACCTGGAAAATTTTGTACCACAGACTTTATCCTATAGAGATAGCCTGAATTTTATTTTATTATTTTTTTAAAGATTTTATTTAGTTATTTTTATAGAAAAGGGAAAAGAGGGAGAAAGAGAGAGAAAGAAACGTCAATATGTGATTGCCTCCTATGCGCCCCCAACTGGGGACCTGGCCTGCAACCCAGGCATGTGCCCTGACTGGGAATCGAACTGGCGATCCTTTGGTTCACAGGCCAGCACTCAGTTCACTGAGCCACACCAGCCAGGGTGAAATAGCCTAAATTTTAAGGAAAAAAAAAATTTTTTTTGTACAAAGATGCTTGTAGAATAATATGACAATAATGACAAAATAGAAATGATCTAAATGCCCTCAAATTAGAAATGATTCAGTAAATTATGTTGTATTTTCATATATTGGAATATTATGCAGCTATGTAAATGTTTACAAGGAGTTTTTAACAGGATGGCTGAATCCCTGTAGGATAATGTTAAGTGGGGGGAAAACAGTTCAGTTACATATGTAGAATGACCTCAAGAATCTTTTTTTTTTTTAATTACTGTGCATGGAAAAAGGACCAGAAGGAAATAGACTACAACATTAATGGTGGATCTTTGGGGAGGTGTAAATTATTAGCCCATTTTTTCCCTCTTTCTCCTTATTTTGTATTTTTAAAATCTTCTCTTCCATTATAATATATCACTTTTACAATAGAAAGATTCAAAAACATCTTGCCCTGTGTGTTTGTGCCCAAGTCAGAACTAAAAGTCTCTTCTGTTCCGGAAGTTCCCAGGCTCAGAGCAGTGAGGCTCCCCCCCGTAAAAGTGTTCTTTCATGTGTGTCTTTCAGCTTTCCTTTGCTGCGACCACGCCTGTTCTAGCTGATAAGAAAAAATACCCTTATTTCTTCCGGACCGTCCCATCAGACAATGCGGTGAATCCAGCCATCCTGAAACTGCTGAAGCACTTCCAGTGGAAGCGAGTGGGCACACTAACCCAAGACGTGCAGAGGTTCTCAGAGGTACGTACGCTTTGCTAGGGGGACGCACTCTCACCAACCTGGTAGCTGCTATCATCTCTGGGCAAGCGCATTATGGCTACACCAGGGACGGACAATACCATAGGGCTTTTAAGCACACTCTTATTAGCAAGACCAAAGCTGTTTTACCGTTGACAAAACAGAGCTGATGGCTGAGGAATTTTATTGTGCCCAGGACAGGAGAAAACTTCCATCCTAGATAGCTCAGGAGTGAAACCCCCACTTTCACTGCCTTCGGCTAAATCGTGTGGCTTATTCCCTCACCATCCCTGTAGATCTGTTGTCCTCATTAGTGACCATCTAAAACCATGGTGTGTCACAATAGCTCTTCTCCTGTGAGGAAAGTTTTGGGGAAGAGCTCGTTTGGATCAAGGACTCCAGGGTCACTGTCATTTGGGTGGGTGTTTCGTTTGTCTGTTTTAATGGCTTACAAACATGCATTATACATGGTGACGTTTTTTTGCCAAAAAAAAAAAAAAATAGCCTAAATATATACAGTGAAACAATACAAGAGTTGCTAACTGCCCTAAATCCCACATTCTCTCCCAAGTGAATCCCACTCTCAGTTCGGTGTTCATCTGCTCAGAACTTTTTCAATGTAATTGTTTAAACCCATGACTTTATACTGTAGATCTTGCTTTTTTCACTTTACAACAGATCTTAGAAGTCTTGATTGACCTCGTTCTTATTAATGGCCCATGGTGTTCTATCAGATGGACAGACAATAGTTTACTGAACCAGATGCCTATGGATATTTATAGCTTTTTAATGTCACGGCCAACACCTTCCCACCTAGGTGTGCATCTTCGTAGTAGATTTCTAGAAGTGGAACTACTGGGTCATTTAAAATAATGAGATAAACTGATTTCCAGAAAAGCTGTTCCAGTTTCTAGTCCCACCAGTGCATCTGAAAATTTCCATTTCCCCACATTCTTACTTAGAGTTCATGTTATCAAATGTTTAAAAAGTTTTCCCACCCAGATAAGTGCAAAATCGTCTCCCACCTTTCTTACTATTCTCCTTGTAGTTCCTACTTGTCTTTTTCCTTCCACATGTGTTCTTTATACTTGGAGCGTCCCCAAAAGGACAAGGCATTTCAGGTGTACTTAACTACCCTAGAGGAAATCACGGAGCCCTGTGGTGTGGAAATATGTGAGTCAGATGTCCAGGTACACCTCAGTGGGAGGAGTTGGAAAGGACCCACCCCTTCCAGCAGAGGGTGTGTGTGGGGTATGTGTGTGTGTGTAATGGTGGGGGCAGGGAGCGCTGGGAATCACCAGACCCGATTTCCACTCCAGCCCTGTTACCTTTTTGAGGCTCTGCCCATCTGTCCCACGGGAAGCAGAGACCATTCGATGCATTGACCTTGGAGGAGTCACCTCTCTTCTCTGAGCTGCGATTTCCTCCCCTGTCCCTGCAGAATTCTTGCCAAAATAAAATGAGTCATGGATTTGAAGGAGCTTGGTAAACTATAAAGTTCATGCACAGAGAAAGATGTTTTGGGAGGTGCTTGAAAAGCAGAAGTGTTTGGCCCCACTGTCTGCGGTCATCCTGCAAGGCAAGCGTTTCCCAGGCAAGGCTGGCCCTCAGCTTCCCACCTCTCTGTCTCAGCCCCTAGGGACAGGCACCAAGGAAACGTGACCTCCAGTGGGAGCGACTCATTGCCAAACCCTGAAGAGGCTTTGCCAGAAGACTGCCCTTTAAGGCAGTGACAAATGTTCTGAAATGGGTATGACACCAGTTGATGGGGGTGGGGGAATCCTGTGGCCCCATTAACATGGGACTCTGCAGCAAGTTGGAAGACCTTCTTTTTTCTAATAGAGTCTTTGGCTGTCAGAGCCTGAGGGGCTCTTAGAGATACCTCCCCCAACCCCCTCATTGTATAGAAGGGGAAACTGATGCCAAGAGAGGGGATAGGGAAAAGTTCAGGGTTTCAAAGCAACTCTGAAGTCATTAAAGATTGTTCACAGAAAAGTCAGGACTGAATCCTGGGGTCCAGATTCCCAGTTCAGACTTCCCAGTGCTCCTTCTTTCCATCCAAACTTCCTGCAGTCACACAGGCACTATGTGTGACCTGGGAGATATGAAAAATCTGATCCAAAGAGGTTAAATTTTCAACCCAGACTTGGTTGAGTGCATTATGGATTCCCCAACACTCTTCCAGCCAACCATCCCGTTGGGAGGGGTGATGGTTCCCATGTGACAGGTGAGGGAACCGAGGCTTGCAGAGGGTGGTTGCTTCTTGACACCCGTGCACATGCTAGTTAGGAGCCCAGCTGAGGCTGGATGCCTGACCCTCTGGACTGTTGGTCAGTGTTTTCTCCATTACCCCGTCCCCACTGGGGTCAGATGTGGGCAGTTTGGTAGCTCCTCTCTATCCCTGCACAGCTGTGTGAGGGCCCTCAGCGGAGTTTCAGGGCATCTCAGCAGGAAACCTCTCTTCTGAGGACAGGATGTCGCTTAGTGGTATTGCTGGCAGGAACCCCTTTCGATTTAAATCTCTCCGCCCAGCTGACTCCTCTCTGTGCCCAAGGGCTTTGCCATCCCTCTCCCAGTGTCTGGGTTGCATTGCTGGAGCGCAGGCCCTGGACACTCGCCAGGGGCTAACAGCTTTTTGTGAGTGCAGAGGAAACTGGATTCTTGTTACGAAACGGGTCGATCAGCAGCATCAAGCACTTCTGTTCCGGACTGGTGCACTGGAAGGAATGTCAAATGAAAGCAGTCCTGAAGTGGAGGGGGCTGGGGTGGGGGTGGGGCCTTAATCCCAAGGAGCTCATTACATTGGGACGGAAAGAGGCGGAGACCTGAGGACTATCCCACCTTGTACCTGCTGCTCCTTTCAGCCCAGCATCACTGAGATTTAAGGCCAGCGCACAGTGACCCAGAAGCCGCACAGGTCTTGGACCAGATGTGCTGATCTCTAGACCTAGCTTTGCTAAGCAATGGCTGTGCGACTCACATACTTCACTTCACCTGTTGACTCGGATGTAGAGCTGCTACTAGGACCAGCATCGGTGGCTGAAAAGATTGAGCTTGCTTCAGCCCTGCCCTCCCTGGGTCAGCATTTTAAGTGAGGTGAGAAGTAGGAAGGATTAGGTAGCAGATGGGCTGATCTCTAAGCCCAGCTTTGCCAAGCAGTGACTGTGACACCAGGTAATTCACTTCCCCTGAATGACATCCTGGTTTCCCTTGTGTAAAATGGGGAGTTTTATACCCCACCCCCGCTCACAGGCACCAGGAAATGAGAGGGGTAGGTGAGAAAACGTAAATGAAAGACTTATGCATACTTGGTGCTCATTAAATGGACATTCTCTGTGCTACTAAGTCATGAGACACACTCTAGGAATGCATGTCCATTCACTCAAAAAATGGTAATGCAATCTAGAATGTGCCAAAGCCTTGTGCTTTCTAGGGCCAGAGAGGAGTGACCATGGCCTTGGGGTGAGGAGGTGTTAGGCCTCCTTCAAGGCGTTCTCAACTCTACTCATTAGAATCACCCGGGAATGTTTTAAATACAAAACAAAATTTAAATTTCTTAAGTTGGGTTTTTTCTCCTTTGTTCCCGCTTTTAACAGCTTTATTGGGATAATTTATGTACTAGACAATTCATCCCATTGTTAGTGTACAGTTCAATTACTTTCAGAAAATTTATAATGGCTGTGCAACCATCATCACGATCTAACTCAAGATGCTCCTGTCATTCTAAACATTCCCTCATGCCCCTTTGTAATCAGCCCTGCCCCCAGCCCCAGGTTCATGTGCTGGCTCTGTAGTTTTGCCTTTTCTGAAAATTTCATATAAATACATTTATATGACATGTAGTTTTGTGTGTGCTTGGCACAATGTTTTTGTGGTTTCTCCATGTGCACGTATCAAAAGTCTATTTCTTTATACAGCTGAGTGTTCCCCTGTAATGAATTGGGTACATTTTTGAATCACTGGGGGAGCTTTACCGATCCCAGTGCCCAGGCCCGGGACAGTGACAGTAGACAACCCCAGCATCAGAACCCATTCGGGCTTTCCTGGGGATTGCAGTGTGGCGCTAGTGTGGCTGTGCTTGACGGTGGCTCAGGAATTCAGGGTGAGAATGGTGCCCTCTGCAGTAGGAGCCCTTGTGCTCAGTGGCTCAGTCTCCTTGGCATGGCTGCCTCCCACCAGCCTGGTGACTGTGGAGTAAGATGGAGAAGGTGGAGAATAGCCTTGATCCAGCACTGGGACTCAGCCAGGTGGAAGACAGAGTCGCGGCAGGTGGTGCAGATTGAGGGTAGTGCTGAGAGGTTGATCTGTGGGGCCCAGGATGGAGAGGGGTGGCCCGGCAGGTAGCCTGTGGCCTTGGAGGAAGTGGAGCTCTGGAAGTGTCTTAGAAACTTGATGATGTGGCGGGGGCAGTGGGGCGTGGAGCTGGAAGGCTGGGAGGCCATGGTCAGAGCTGGAGGATGGATGCAGGGACTGAGGAGCCAGGCCCTGGCCATGTGTGAATAGCTAAAGCAGAGTGCTGTAGAGATCGCCAATATTAGGGGCAAAGAAGTCAGAGGCTGAGTGACATCCACGTGGGCCCTGCAGGCACAGGAGGGAGGCAGGGCTGGGGTGGCCTGAAGGCAGTGAGCAGCAGATAGTAACAGGTATACGGAATTAGGCCTCTCCCTGCAGTTCCAGGTTCCATAATCTACTCAGCCATCTTCAAGTTATTCTTCTGGTTGCCAATTCTGTGATGCAGTTAACCAGCTCTGTACCCTGGGACAGATCACTCAGTCTCTCAGACTCAGTTTCCCTTCCGTAAGTTAAGGGAGGTAGACCAGTTGACTCTTAAGATTGTTCCTAGCTTAAAGAATTTGTGATGAGAGTTTAGAGAGATCTGGTTGATGACCTTGGCCCTGCCATTTTCAGGGGTGCGGGCGTGAGTATTATTTACCTCTTGGTGCCTCCATTTCTTTGTCTTAAAAATGGGGATAATAACAGTGCTAACTAGCTCTTAGGGTTGTCATGAAGATTAGATGTGCTCAGAAACTTAATGTGCTAAGAGAAGTGCCTGGCTCATGATAAGCACCATAAAGGGGGCAGCTATAAGTTATGTTTCCTATCATCTAGAATCTGGTTCCTTAGCCCACGGCTGGCCCAGGTATGCGGTTGCGTTTCGTGCCTGCCATAAGCACCATGCCCCTTCCTCCCTGGGCCCGGAGACTCCCTGCCCAGGCCTTCTGGGGCTGACCTTTCCACCCCAGAGGCCTCCCCCAAGTATAGGGACCCATAGAGGCCCTTGATCTGTTCAAGACCAAAAGGGCACCATCTGTAGAGACGCCCCTTCAAAGCATCAGCCCGTTTAGCTGTCCCCAGCCCTGCCTGGCCCTTTGAAGCCTTCCCTGCTGGCCAAGTCACCATCTGCCCTACCAAAGGGATCTCTGGGCACTTCCTCTGAAGTTACCACTTACTGTTATGGAGCGGGAGCCTGAGGGACACTCCTACAGTGGAGGGCGGGGTACCTTGTGCCTGCATCTAATCCAGGAGCCCACTTGTTAGAGTCATCAGCTGTCCCTGCAGCTCTGAGCAGGAATGAGCTCCTCAGCATGGCTGGAGAGTCCCTGTATGGTCCCCTGAGACCTCCTCCTCTGTCTCACCTTCAGGCAGGTTCCCCTTTGGTCCAGCCACAGCTTCGTGCTGGCTTCTCTCTGAGGTGGGAACATCCTCCTCTCCCACACCTGGCTCACCCTGCCTCCCCAGGCTGGATCAGGTGTGGTGGCACCCCTGTGCTCCTCTCCCTCAGGCTCCTCCCTGTACCAGTTCCTTGCACAGTGCAGTGTAATACATCGTCTGCCTCCTCATCCATCACCCACTACCACGGGACTGGAGAGCCCTTGTGGACCAGAGTCACACTGGCCTCTCTGTCCCCTCCCCCTGCTTGCTACTTGGCACATGTGTGGTCAGTAAGGAATCTGCCCATTAAGCCAAATGCTTAGGGGCAAACACAGTGGTTTGCCCTCTGTTGCCCTTCGTCTGTCCGCACCTAGGGTGGCGCAGTGGGGTGGAGGGTGCTGAGAAATACCAGCCCCTCTGCTGGGTCACCGGGGGCCACTGGGACGAAGGGAGGCGCTGGCCAAGCCAGCATGTCACGCTCCCACAGAACTCACTGCAGGCCACGCTGCTGTTTCCTAACTCGGTCCTTTTTGGATGTGACATTGTTTGTTGGTGGGGATTCTTCTCGAGATCTCAATGGGTGGCCTACTGGAGTCAGCAGTGGCCAGGGATGTGCCACGTGGTTGCTTCCGGGTAGCGCTGGGAACGCACACGCGGGTGTTTGCCTCTGAGTGATTTTCCTGGGCTTCGTCATCCTGGGAGGCTCATTCTGAGTTGTCAGCACTTCAGAATCCTCTTTCCAGGGTCAGGTAATCCCATTCCCTGGAGCAGTGGTTCTCAAAGTAGGGTCCCTGGACCAGCAGCATCAGTGTCCTCGTCACTTGGGAACTTGTTAGAGAACACATTCCAGGACTCCCCCCTCCCCCAGGCCCTCTGATGCATTTGAGAGCCCCTGTATTGGAGGAGTGGGCAGCCTCCCGATGAGGCCACCGTGCTCCTAAGCCCCCTTTGCCTGAGAGAAGGGTCGGGCTCGCTGGAGGGGCTGAGCACCTTTGGTCCATGCCGTTGGCTTCCCTGCAGGCTGCAGGATCACCGGGACAGCCCACATACCCAAAGATCCTCTAACGTTAGGAGTCAGGGGGACTCCTGACTGATCAGATCTTAATCCTAATGGTCCTAGTATCCTGTCCATGCCCCAGATTTTTCTTTTTCTTTTCTGAAGAACTTGTAGTGCTTTTAGGTGACTTAGCTGTCTGCCCCCAGGCAAGAAACATCCTCTCCTTTTTGGCCTCTTATCTCCAGCTCTGGGAGATATCTGGCCAGGTGGCCGGGCAGCAGGGACTGCTTTACATTTATCCATCTTGCCCATACCGAGGCTCTATCTGTGGCAGCCTCTTGGACATTGCAGGGGGGTGGGGGAGTGCATTATTTCCCAGGGTGGTGTGTATATGTGACATGATTTGTATACCGTTTTAATAGATATGTATTTTTTATTATATACTAGGGGAAAAGATTACCAGTCCATCAAAACTGCACTTCGTGTATGTTATTGTTTAGGATGGAACCCTCATTTGAAAAGTGAGACTGTTTAAAGGAAAATGCTAAGCTAGCAAGCCCCTAGGCGGTGGGCTTATGCTGTGAAATTGCCTCTAAGGGGATGTTAGAGACTGCAATTTGGGGACCACTGGGAGGGGTGAAGCCAACAGGGCTGCCTGTTCATTTAACAGATGGGTATGAATGAGGGGTGGAGGGTGGTACTGGCAATAGGTATTTCCCTGAAGCCCTGGTCCAATGCAAATATTCAAGGGAGAGACACAAAGTCAAGGTCAAGAATGGGTCCCACAGGCCTTCAGCCTTCTGAGGCCCAGGCCCATGAGGCAGACTCTGGGGTTCAAGCAGCACTTCTCCCTTCACCTGAGTGCCCCTAGGGAGAGTGTAGCTCACCAGAAGGTGCCCTGACCCATCCATCCCTTCAGAGGGGGAAGATCCCACTTGGGTGAGAGCCACCGCCCAGGAGGCTCTGCAGTTTCCAGTGCTCTTGCTGCCCTGGTGGCCTGTCTGGGAGCACGTCCAAGGCTTTTTGTCCAGTGGTGGCTGCAGCGGCTAAGCCTCTGCACAAAAAGCCTCTAAGCGGGGTGCCTTGTTCTGGCTCGGAGCTTCTGCCCTCAGGAGAGATGACCCACTATGCTCCTCCTTCCTCTGCTCCAACCAGGCTGGGGATGGCTGCCTTGTCTGAAGGGAGGGAGGAAGACCCTAGGGCTTGGTGGATGCCTCCTCCTTAGGCCTCCATGCCAGGTCCTCAGAGCTCAGCGCTCTCCCACCACACATATACCAATTGTTAAAAGAACGCAGCTGTCCTGAACCCTGCTCACAGCGGGCTGGGTGTCTTGGCTGTGGGGCTGTGGCACCAGCGCCAGCACCAGGGCTAACACAAGGCTGGGTGAGGGCCACTCCCAGCCCCCCAGAGCTGTGATATAAGAAAAATACATGCTCCACCCAGGCCGATGGATCCTGGAACAGGGGGTGAGTGAGGTCGCTGAAGGAGATCCTGGACATCTCTGTGGTTCGCGGGGGGGGGGGGGGGGGGGGGGGGCAGGTTCTGGCCATCCATGGTGACCTCAAAGTCCCCACCAGGGATACTTCCTCAGGCCTCTTGCATAGCCACTGGGCCTGATTCCCAGGGCATGACTCCAGCCCCAGGAAGCCACTATTGCACCAGGACCTGGGGTAGG
This sequence comes from Furipterus horrens, assembly GCF_987537825.1. Lineage (NCBI taxonomy): Eukaryota > Metazoa > Chordata > Mammalia > Chiroptera > Furipteridae > Furipterus > Furipterus horrens. The sequence continues at coordinate 176,548,975 of NW_028327174.1, read as the reverse complement.
GAAATATAATTATGACATCATCTGCCATTTATGGGAAGCCTACTTGTGCAGGTGATGACATTCAGTCACCCAGCATGGTACCGTCTCTGTTTTGTAGAGCAGACTCACTCAGGAAGGATTAAGTCACTTTGCCAAAGCCTCACAGCCAAGAGGTGGCAGGTGTGGATGTGAATCCAGGCCTGTGCCTGCCCTTGTGGAGAGGAGGCCACAGGGCTAGCTGGGCCAGCATCCCCACCCACCTCCACTGAAGCCCCACCAGGAAGCAAGGAGGTGGATATACAAACGAACCAACCCATTGTCTCAAGGGGAGCTCCTCATAGCCCCCTGGAATTTTCACCATGAGATTCTGCCTTTAATTTTTATGTTTATTATTTTCCCAGATCTTGAGTCTCAGAGGCCTTCACTGTCCCTCTGCACCTGCTCCTACCGCACTTCCCAGGATATCTGGCTAACAGGGCCGTGCGTCTTGTAGCATGTAGGGCCACAGAGCTATTCTGGTAGATTCTGGCTGCAGTTTTCCCCAAGGCCCATCTGCCGGGCTTGAGTACTGCCAGGCAACATGAGCAAAGGAGTGGAGTTGGAAGGTATGTGGAGCCTTTAAGAAAAGGCAACTAGTCTGTTGGGATTGGGTAGCTCAGTGCGCAGGGTGAGAAGAGGAAGGACAGGCTGGAAGGAAGGAAGGATGGTGAAGACCCTGCATGTCTCTGTGTTGGGACTGTACCTTCCAGCAGTAGGGAGGTTTTTAAATAGGGGGCGAGAGATGGTAGTGATCCTGAGGGCAGGGTGGGGCAAGCAGACTAGAGTCCAGGAAACCAGCCAGGTGGTTACTGTAGTACTTCAGAAGAAAAATAATGAGACCGTAGTTCCTTTCTTACATAAAAACCTCAAATTCTCTTTGTTTTTATTTTTGCTTCTTTAAAATACTAATTATTGTTTGCTAGCCATAATATTGATATGTACTCAGAGCAGAAAACTTGAAAGACACAGAGGAGCACAAAGGAAAATGAAAAATCAGCCATAACCTACCCACTGAAAGGTCATTGTTAACATCTACAGGCGTATGTCTTGACAGGTTTTTCAGTGCACGTAAGGGGACATGTATTGTGTAAGCAAATACTTGCTCTTACTGTAGAACTGGCTTCTTTAATTTAGCAATTTGGTGCGAATGTTTTTCCAGGCCTACAGATACCCTCCACCACCGCGACTCATCATGGCCTGTTCACTCTGGGCCTGGCGACACCATGAATAGCCCCTCACCTGTCCCACAGCCCCCTCTGATGTGTTTTGGGCTGTTTTCTTCCGGTTTTAGATATCCTACAATCTGTGCCCTTCCTTCCTATATTCCAGTAGTTCTGCAAATATTCTGCTAATTGATGGTCTTCTTAATTGTTTTCCAGGACCATTAAGAGATTTTTTTCTAAAAAAAAAATTGGACAGTATGGCTTTATACTTAAAAAAATCTTTGCCATTTTGGGGAATTGGGGCTAGGGCAGGAGGTTGATGTACATTCTCTGGTGCTCCGTTCTGCCATAGCTGTTGAAAAGACTCTACCCTGTGGACAGGCCACAATCACTCAAGGAAGTTCCCAGTACATGGAGATAGTTGCCAATTTTTCCTGATTACAAAACAACAATGCAATAAGCTCACACTTGTATTTTTATATAAACATCTCTGATTATTTTCGAAGGATAAATTTCTAGAAATATTGTATGCACATTTTTGGAACCTTTTGTACATGTTGCCAAATTGCCCTCCAGAAAGATCATGCCAATTTAGAGTTTCGCGACAGTATATGAGAGTATTCGTTGCCAACATTGCATTTTATTCTCATTTGATCCTTGGCAATTGGTATTTTAATTTGCATTTCTTTGATTACTACTAAGATTGAATTTCTTTTTTACTAGGAATCTTTTTCATTTCTGTTTCTTCTTTTGCAAATTGGCTGTTCATGTTATTGGCACCTTTTCTGATTGGAGTGTTCTTTTTCTTACTGATTTATTAGAGTTTTTTATAAAGTAACGATATTAGCTCTTGGTCACGTTTGTTGCAGCTCCATCCCCAGGTTCATGTGACATTTAATTTTGCTTTTTATGTTATTTGATAATATTGAACTCTTAAATATTTAATGTAGTCAAATTTATCAAGACAACTTTTTCACTTTTAATTTTATGCTTGGCATGCTCTTCCCATCCCAAGCATTTTTGTATACATTCCCCTACATTTTCTTCCAATACTTTTATTACTTTATTTTTAAATTTATCCAGCATTTCAGCATATGGCCTCAAATATCAAACCTTTCTTTCTTTTGCCCCCATGTCATTCAATAATCCTTCTAGTTAATATATCTTTTCCTGATTCACCTAAAATATCTATGCTAAATTTTATCTTTAGAAAATAATATACATTTTTATATAAACTATAAACTGGTTATATATAATAGAAATACAATGCAAGCCACATATATTATTTTAAATATTATAGTAACCATGTTTAAAAACTGAAAGGATATAGCCCTGGCTGATGTGGCTCAGTGGACTGAACACCAGCCTGCAAACTGAAACATTGTTGGTGTGAATCCCAGTCAGGGCACAGGCCTGGGTTGCAGACCAGGTCCTCAGTTCGGGGTCTTGCAAGAAGCAAACTGTGGGTTGATGTTTCTCTCCCTCTTTTTCTCCTTCCCTTCCCCTTTCTCTAAAAAACTGAAAGGATATAGATAAAATTAACTTTAGTAATATCTAATAATATTTTATTTTATGCAATACATCTGAAATATTATTATTTTAGCATGTGAAACTAGCTATTTCAAATGCTCAATAACCACATGTGGCTAGTGGCCATCATATTGGACAGTATGGCTTTATACTGTTTCTGAGTTCCTAAATTTTGTTCCATTGATCTTTCTATTCTGGGACTGGCCTCCCAGTGTTCTGAATATTATTCCATGAACTTCTGAGCCAGGCATAGGTTAATGTGGTAGACTCCTCCTTTGTCATTCTGGAATTCAAGATGATGGAAGTTCAGCCATTTTCAGTACATGGCTCTGAAGTTCCTTTGGGAGGCTGGAAGGGAAATACCCATGGAAGGGTATCGCGGGGAAGATGTCCATGGGCTAGGCCTGCAAGTGACACACATCACTCACATTCCATCCACTGTGAATATTATACAGTCCTCCCTTTATTTTTCATAATTGCCTTTATTTTCACTGATTTAATTTTTGTAAGATTCCAAAACTATGTGGTAGGTGTTTTTATTTGGACTTCAGTAACTCCAGAATTAATTTTGGGGATATTTGACATCTTTATAATACCAAGTCAATCCATTTTTGAGCATAGAACATCTCTCTGTTCAAAATTTCTTATTGGGTCCTCAGAAAAGTTTTGTCATTTTCTTCATATAGATCCTTTCCATTTCCTGTAGGTTTATTTTAAAGTGTTTATATTGCCTTAGGGAATGGGATCTATTTTCCTTGACATTTTGAAAGTGGTTATTGCTGGGATATAGGAAAGCTATTGATCAGTGTATATACATCTTATGACTGACCATATTCAATTCTAATTACTTTTGGTAGTTTTTCCTCTTATTTCCCTTAGGATTTCTAGGTAGACAACAAACCAACTGGAACAAAAATAAATTTACTTTGTTTTCCAGCCTTACAGTATCTTTATCTAAATGATTCCTTATGAGGCAGTACTGCATAGTGGTTAGAACAGAATGACTGCTTAGGTTCTGATTCTGGCTCAGCTACTTAATAGCTGGATGACCCTGGGCAAACTGTTTAACTTTTCTGAGTCCCTGGTAATTGGAGCATATTCGTATTACCTCAGGTATTATGAGTATTAAAATAGTTAATACATGTAAATCACTTAGGACTTAGAACAGTACCCAGAGAAACACCTAATATATATCAGCAATTATTACTGTTGTTATTATTGCCTAATTCACTAAATGTCCTGGAGTTATATTTAAAAATAGTGATAATAATGAATTGTCTTGTTCTTGACTTTAATGACAATGTTGTTTGTAAGATATGATGATTAGGCTGTTGAAGAAAGATAGTCTTCTTATGTTAAGGGATGTTATGTTTTTTATTTATTCAATATTTGAACCAGATACATATGTTGAAATTTCAGATTCTTTTTTGGAATCCATTTTGCTCTGTTAGTGTGACAAATTATAATTATCAATTTCCTCATGTTCATTCCATAATACAAGCTCTGTACAGGAGGTATCCAGCCATATAATGTGAAAAATAGAGACATTTATTGAGGAAGATACAAGATACAAGAAATATTATACATGGGGCAGTGGTGCTCCAGTCCGCTTCAAAGTAGGCACCTTGGGACCTTACATAGTTCTCCCACTTGCCATCAGCTGCCCTGTCGGATTTTCCTGAATCTCATCGAGAGTCCGAAATCTTCCCTTTCAAAAGTGATTTTAGTTTTGGGAAAAGCCAAATTGGGCTGTAGAGGGGCTGAGTCACCTGGGCGACTTGGTGTTTTGCCAAAAAACTCTGCACAAGACATGATGCATGAATGAGCATGTTATCATAATGAAGCTGCCAATCACCAGGTGCCCATAGCTGCAGCCTTCTGAATAATTGAAATAGTTTCTGTGGAGAAATGTTCAAGCTTAATGTAAAATTTGATGCATATTCGTTGCTCTACTCAGTCATTTTGAATATGACGGCTATACAGTACACATGCTCACTCAACAGCATCTACCGCCCCACTGACTAGTACAGTGAAGTTGTCATTGTTCACACATATGCATTTCAGTCCATTCTTCTTGACTGCCAGGTTACATTGATGTGGTGCAAACCGTTCTTATTATATTAACATTGGCTGCACTTTTTCTGGACAGACTTCTTACATTTATTCATTTGAAACATATTTGTTGAGTGCTTAAGCATGTGTTGGGCACTGTTGTAGGTACTGTGGACACATCAGCGAATGAAACGAAGTCCCTCCCCTCAAGGAGCTTGAGTGGGGAGACAGGTGATACACAGCAATAAGCAAATAAATGTATATGTCAGATGATGATAAGTGCTGGGAAGAAAGTGAAATGGCTCAGGAGAATAGAATGTCCCATGAGGGGTGGGGTGAGGTCAAGGAGAGATTCAAAGACAAGGTGACATTTGAGCAGACACCTAAGGCAGTGAGGGGCGACTCATAGGAAATCTTGGAGAAGATGGGTCCAGAAAGAACAGCAAAGGTTCTGAGATGGGAGTGATTCTGGTGGTGCTGGAGCCATTCAGGGAGAACATTAGGGCTGGAACAGAGTGGACAAGGAGGAAGTGGAACAGTTGTTGGGGGTGGAGATTTCTGGCTCTTACAAGACATTTGCGAGCACTTTGGCTTATACTCTGAGTCACTTGAGAAACTATTAGAGAGTATTGGGGTTTCTTTGTTTTTATTTTAAAAAAAAAATTCACATTACCATTTTAAAGTTTACAATGAAATGGTTTTAGGTATGTACATAATGATGTGAAATCATAACCACTATGTAATTCCAGAACATTTTCACCACCCTGAAAGGAAATCTCATATTCCTTAGCAGTCACTCATTTCCCCATCCCCCTGCCCCTGACAACCACAAATCTTTCTCTGTCTGTGGATTTGCTTATAATAGACATTTTCAGAAGGGTGTGAGGTAGGGGACACGGGCGAAAGTGTCCAAAAGATACAAACTTTTAGTTATAAAATGAATAATTTCTGGCTTATTTGTATATCTTCTTTGGAGAAATGCCTATTCAAATCCTTTGTGCTATTTTTAATTGCAGTCTTTTTGTTGTTAAGTTATAAGTTCTTTATATATTTTGGATATTAGATGTTTGTCAGATACATGACTTGTAAATATTTTCTCTCATTCTTTGGGTTGTCTTTGCACTTTTTTAAAAAATATGCTTTATTGGTTATGCTGTTATAGTTGTCCCAATTTCTTTTCCCTTTGTTCCCCTCCACCCAGTGACCCCCCTCCAGTTGTCCCCCACCTTATTCCATGCCCATTGGTTGTGCATATAGTTCTTCTCAACATCTTCCTATCTACTCCACTCCCTCCTACTATGCTTCTTAATTCCTATACCATCTCCCTCCCTTTTCCCCCTGCCCCCTCCCTGCTGACGTCCCCACTGACCACCCCCCATAATGTTCCCCATACTTATAATTCTTTCCCCACTCTCGTTGCCTACTTAGTTTGCCTTTGTTTCAATTCCCTAGCTTCTATTGTTGGTTGTTGTGATACAGTTTTCATTTTAATGTTCATAGTTTTGATCCCCTTTCTCCTAAACAAGTCCCTTTAACATTTCATATAACAGTGGTTTGGATATAATGAATTCCTTCAGTTTTACTTTGTCCTGGAAGCACTTTCTCTGCCCTTCTATTCTGAATGACAGCTTCACTGGATAGAGTAATCATGGTTGTAGGTTTTTGCTTTTCATTACTTTGAATATTTCTTGCCATTCCCTTCTTGCCTGCAGTTTCTTTTGAGAAATCAGCTGATAGTCTTATTGGGACTCCTTTGTACGTAATTCTCTTCTTCTCTCTTGCTGCTTTTAAGATTCTCTGTTTATCCTTAAGTTTTGACATTTTGATTATAATGTGTCTTGGTGTAGTTCTCCCTGGGTCCAGTTTATTTGGAACTCTCTGTGCTTCCTGGACTTGTAAGTCTATTTCCTTCCCCAAGTTAGGGAAGTTCTGCTTCATTATTTTTTCACATAATTTTTCAATTTTTAATTGTTCTTCTTCACCTTTTGGCAGCCCTATGATTTGGACGTTTGCCCGCTTATAGCTGTCCGATAAGTTTCTGAGCCTCTCCTCATTTTCCTCACTTCTCGTTTCCTCTTTCTGCACTGGTTGACTGTTTGTTCCTTCCCTATGTTCCAATTTGTTGATCTGACCCCTGGTTTTCTTTCCCTCGCCACTAGTTTCATATATGTTTTTGTTCATTTCAGCAGGACTAGCCTTCATTCCTTCCATGTCTTGTTTAAGATCTGCTGTTAGGTCTGTAAGCATTTTTATAACCAAAGCTCTGAACTGTGCCTCAAAAATATTTCCTATCTGCTGAGCCATTAGATTAGATATTTGCTGTCTGGTCAGCTGTGTCACCGGGATCTCTTATCATGATCCCTGCCATCCTGACAGTTTTGTGTTTATCTTTGCTTCCTGGGTGGGGCTGCCATACTTCCTACACTATAGGGGTTGGAGCCCCATGCACTCGTCACAACCAGGCGACCCTTCTCACCACACTGTGGCATTTTTTGTGCAGGTGGGGGTCCAAGATGGATTCCTGCCATTCACTCTTCACTAAGAGACCTGGAGCCTCCTTCTCTGTCCCACCCACTCCACATCTCACAGTCTAAGGCAATGGTGGTCTACTGCCGTCCCACTGCCATCACCACAGCTGCTGCTGCCAGCACAGCTTGACCTCTCCTCCTCAGCTTCACCCCTCCTACCCGTCCGGATGAGCACCACTTCTTTATAACTTCATACATTGGATTTCCATTTATTTTCTGGAACTTATGGTTATTTGTTTTTATGGTAGTTGTATTCCTTCTTAGTTGTGGAGGGAGGTGGAGCATGTCAGTCTAGGCCTCCATCTTGACCGTAAGTGTCCTGCACTTTCTTAATGGTGTCCTTTGCACAAAAGCTTTTAATTTTGGTGAAGTCCAGTTTATCTGTTCATTTTTTAAGTTTAGTTATTGTGCTTTTGGTGTCATATTGAAGAAACCATTGTTTAATTTAAGGTCATGAAGACTTAAGCTTGTTTTCTTCTTGGGGTTTTATAGTTTTAGCTCTTACATTTAGTCCTTTGTCAATTTTTAGTTGATTTTTGTATATGGTGTGAGGTAAGGTCCAACTTTATTCTTCTGTATGAGCTTATCAGTCATTTTAACACTCTTTGTTTAAAAGACTATTATTCTCCCATTAAATGGTCTTGGTATCCTTGCTATAAATGAATTGACCATTGTAGTCTGGATTTATTTCTGAGCAACTGGAAGGAATAATTTACTACTTATTAACGAGAAGAAGAATGTAGAGGATCAAGTTTTAGAGAGGGAAAGTCATATAGAGTTTGGATGTGCCTACTGGAAATCCAGATGGAGATGCTGATGAGGCTGTTGGATAAATGGACCTGGAATTCACATTTACATTAAGCCATACTAGCCTTCTTAAACTAAACCTGTCTTTGTTAAGCTGCACTATTCTTTTAATCAATGTAATGATCTTAAGTTTCTTCCCCCTGCGAGTACATGCAAGAGGAGTTTATATTGTACTCTGATTCAGAGTTATTCTAGATTTACTACATGAATCAGAAAGCTTTCCATCTTTTTAGGTGCCTTGGAACTGTTTATAGAATATACAAATTTGCTTATCTTTGAAAATAAAAATGAGTCTGCGAAAGCATCCAGGATTTTATGTTCCTCACCCCATCCTTTTTAGAAGTCATCTTTGTGGCTTCTTCCATGCTTCTTGATCACTTTAGGTTTAACTTCTTGTGTGGATTTTAGAAACTTATTTTCCAGAGAATAGTTCATTTTCTTAAATTTTCAAATTTATTAGCATGTATTTGAGTACAATTTTTTTTAATTTATGTTTTTTGTTATATGCTCTTTCTCATTACGTGTATGTCTCCCCACTTTTTTCCTCAATTAAACTAGCTAGTTTGCTTCTTTATTGATGTAACTCATATTAACATCTTAAATTTAGCATGCAAAAAATGATCACATTTCTTATTTTTTTCAAGTTAAATTAAATCCGGATTAAGCACGCCACCCGCCACACTTACTTGGGTTAGCAGCTCCCTGTCCAGACATTATTCTTCTCCTAAATAGCCACCAACATCAGCGTCTTTCCATCACCAAGCCCAGAAAGCGCGCATTCTGAGGCCCTTGCTGCCTGTTTCTGTGCTGGTCAGATTGGTTACCACCCCTGATCCAGATCCCTGGACACATTTCCCAACATTCTCAAGCTTCTCACCAGATTCCCAGGCTGCAACCTTCTTCAAACAGCATTTTCCTTTCCATATGGAGCTACTCTCAAGATGCAGGAACGCTTTGTTAGGAGTGATCTGGCCATTTTTCTCCCAAGGATCCAGTACCTCTATTCTTTTTCTTCTCAGATATCCAAACCTCCAAGTGTCTGAGAGGGTTTGCTGCACAGTAGAGCTCATTCTCATGAAAGCAGGTGCCTTGGTTGCTTGGGGCGGGTGGGTTGGGGTGGTTCCATTTACGTTCCCTTTAAAGATTTCTCCCCCTCCCGGAGACAGACAAGTTTTCCAGACATTTCTCTTGCTAAAGAACATATAGCAAAAAAAAAAAAAAAAAAAAAAAAAAAAAAAAAAAAAAAAGAAAAGAAAGAAAAAGAAAAAGAAAAGCACACACATGTTAAATTTTCAGTGAAATGTCTTGTTATCTTGTTTCTTTTTAACTGAAAGAACAAGCACTTGGATTTTTATTGGCTCTGCTTCTATTATCTACTTTCTAATTTATTTGCTCCTGCTTTTATCCTTATTAATACCTTCTTTCTTTAGTTGTGTTTGTTTTGCTATTCTTTTTCTAACTTCTTGATGTGCATGCTTACTTTTTACTCTTTTTTAGTTGCTATCAAATGTATTTAAGCCCATAGATTTGTGTTTGATTCCATCTTTGACCAGATTCTATACTTTTAACTAGATAATATGGCATCTTCATTATAATACGACTATTGTATAATTGCATTTTCAGTTTAAAATACTAGGCTTCTACTTCTCTAAGTACCAATACAAAAATGAAAAATCTATTGTTAGCTATGGAAATTAGCGCATTTATTTACTACTCATCCCTCATCACCTCTAGTTTTGTATTATTATCATTTGCATTTTTATTTAACTTTATTCTTTACATTGTGGGGTTTTTCCATTGTTACTTGAGATATTCATTTTATTTTAAAACTATGTATATTATAATAACTGTGATTTTAGATTCATATTTAATTTGTAGGGCTTCTATTTCTGTTGACATGTCTTTTGTTAGTTGTGGCTTTTGATTTATCTCTCCATGGCATAAATATATCTTTGAATTTTTCAAGATGAATAAATGGGTTTTATATCTCTTGTGCTGTTACATAGATCAGAGTTTTTCTCTGTTGCTTCCCCTATGAAGTATAGATTTCTATGATTATAATATTCTTTTTCAAACCTCTCTAAACATCAATGTTGTAATGAAATCTGATTTGATTCCTTTGTAGATAAGTCTTTTTTTTTTTTTCTTTTTTATGTGCTGGATGTTTGCAGGATTTTTTTCTTAATCCTTGGAATTAAGAAAATACGGCACCTATTGGGTGTTTGTCTGTTCTGTCTTAAATATGACTACCAGTTTTATTTGAAGGATTGGGTGTTCAGATTGCAGAAGTTTTCTTCTGTTATATTTTTAATTATTACTCTTTTGCTCTGATATCTTTTTAGAAATACCAGTATATTTGATCCTTAAACAACAAAGGTTGAACCACATGGGTCCACTTGTACATTTGTATTTTTCAATAAATATTTTCTCTTCCTTATGATTTCCATTCTCCAGCTTATTTATTACGAGAATACCATAGATAATACATATAACATACAAAATATGTGTTAGTTGACTTCTTATGTTTTCAGTAAGGCTTCCAGTCAATAGTAGGCTATTAGTAGTTAAGTTTGGGGGGAATCAAATGTTATGTGCAGATTTTTGACTAAGCAGAGGATCGGTACCCCTAACCCCCACATTTTCTAAGGATCAACTGTAATTCACAAGTGAGTCTCTGTGGTTTATTCTCCATATCATTATTTTCTCTCTGCTCATTTTTTTTTTTAGTCCTCAGTCTCTATTCTGAGAGAATTATTTCAATATTGTCCTCCATAACATCTATTGGCTTTTCACAATTAAATTCTGCTCTTTAATGCTTCTAATGCTTTTTAAAATTCTCATAACATTATTTATTTCCTGTCATCATCTTAACTCTTCCAGCTTCTTTTAGTTTCAGTCTCTCTTATTAAATATCACATTTCTTACATCTTAGAGATCAGATTTTCTTTAACCTCCTTGAAGTACAAAACAGACAGTACAGTTTACTTCTCATTCCTATCGCAAATCTTTTTAGAGGTGATGTTCTTCTTCTGCCTGCATTTCTTGTTTGCTTCCTTTATGTTTCAGAAAATTTTCATAGGTTTCATGTGCCTTTTAGGTCTTTCCTGACCGGGTATTTGCCTATAGCATGGATCAGTTATCTTGCCCCCCCCCCCCCCATTGTTTTATCTAGATGCTGTTAGAGTCTGTGCCTTGGATATTAACCTGGAAAGTTGGATGATGAAATTTCACATTACTATCCAGGGACAAGCAGCCCACAGCACTGGGCATTTCATGCTGTGGGCATTTCTTCTGTAGTTTGTTGACACAGCTACTCCAGATGTGCAGTGTTCCTCCTGGCCTCTCCTTTGCTCTCCTACCTCCTGTGGCTTGGAGCAGCTCCAGCCTGTCCTGGGAAAGTGGTGTTGGATGGTTTCTGCCTGTTCTTGGGTCTAATGGCCCAGCCACTCCAGAAGGCTGTTGGGCTGCATGTGAGAGGTGGGCTCCCTCTACTGGGCTCTGCACCCATCCTGGGGCCCAGCCTCTCCTCCAGCGTTCGCTCACTATCCAGCAGAGGCAGCGCACTTGGTCCTGAGAGCTCATCCGCCCTCCCCGCAGCACCGCTCCGCTTTCTCAGGAAGGAGAGCTGTGAGTCAGGCCTCAATCTGGTCTCCCTGGCATGGTACCTAGCAGAAATTCCTCAAAGTTGGTAGCATATCGATGGCACTCTTTCCTGTGTTCCCATGCTGAAACAGATTCCCCCTATTTTTATACTGCCTTGGTCCTTTCTGTCACTTTCAGGAGGAGGTAACTAGGTGGGAGTTGGACATCTGTGCTTAGCTTTCCCAGCTCTCCCAAAAGTTTTAGAGTTGACATTATTACCCATACTTTGTACTTTAGGGGTACAGAAATATGACAGTTCCTGAGCAGTTCCTCTTCTGTGGCCACTTTTAAATTCCTTGTATATACTGGCCCTTGTCATGTCTGGTTTTATACATTTTCCTGGGCACTTTTTCTCTCTCTCTCTCAAATTTTAGTCTAGCATCCTCTTGAACTGGTGGGTAATTCTCCCTCCAAACCTGGCAGTGCCAGTCTTGGGGTATTGAGTGCTGGCCCTTGCCAGGGGCTCACCATCTGGACTTGTAAGCCAGCCACATTGTGGCTTTTAGCAATATTAACAGACTTGCCCCACATCTTCCTTCTTTGCCAGAGTTATGATCTCTGGAAAGTAGGAACAGAAGAAACTGTCATCCTGCCTTTAGGTCCCCAGTCTCCTTCCAATGCCTTGGGTTTCACTAGAAAGCCACTTCAGTTTTCTTCTGGTACCCCCAGGGAGCAGGTGGTGGTGGAGGGGATTGCAGAGGCCCCCCCTTCCCCCCAGTCAGTGCTTGGCTGCCCGCCCCAGGAAGACAGCACATCACACAATTTGCCATATCAAGTCTGTGAACAGCTGCCTCCCTACCCTCTGTGGGGAGTCACCAAGCAACATAAATCTGCTCCTTCCGGGGATGGTGAAGATTCCTCCCACCACGGTGCTATGAATTCCCTTCGGGGTTTCACGGGTGTGGAGTAACATTCTGCAGAAAGCCCAGAGTCACCTGCCTTCGTGAGAACACACCCCTGTTGGACTTTAGTTCCAGTGGCACCACCAGCACTTGCCCTCCATCTCTGAACCTCACATCGTGATTTCTGTACCTCCCCTTCTTGACTGCACTGCCCTGGTAATAAACCCTGCCATATACTGAACATCAGCCATGGTAGACCCATATTGTGTATTAGCTTATTTTCCTCTTTCTAGCAACCTTAAGATAAGTTGTGGTTACGCCCTGTTTACTGGTGAGAAAAGCACTCAGAGAGCTCCCTTGCTCTCCTGGGGCAGCCCAGCCAGTGCGGGCACAGCCAGCATTCCAGACTAGAGCCACCTGGCTCCAGTTTGCCCTCTTGCCTCTCTCCCACTGCCTTCCTGGAGGGGAATTAGAAGCACAGGCTCTTTGTTGTGGGTTTAGGGCAGGGGTCTACAACTGTGGGCCCATGGGCCAAACCTAGCCCCCTGTTTTTGTAAATAAAGTTTTATTGTAACACAGCCATGGTCATTCATTTGTACATTGTCTATGGCTGCTTTTGCAATGTAAAGGCAAAGTCAAGGAGTTGCAACAGAGACTGTATGGCCTGCAAAGCCTAAAATATTTATTATCTGGTACTTCACAGAAACTGATCCCTGGTTTACAGCATGGAAGGCAATAGACATGACATTAAATCCCAGCTCATTGCTTCCTAGCTGTGTGACCTTGGGAAACTAACTCAATGTCTCTGAATCTCATTTTATTTACCCATGAACCAGTCATAATTATATCTTTTGAGTTCATACCAATGGTCAAGAGGAGTGAGATGGCATATGTGAGGGGCTCTACATATGATGGGTGCTCAGTACATGCGAGTTGTCATTGTTACCTTTCTCACTATCATGGATGTGCAGCCTTCTCCACTTTTGCTCTGTGGCTTCCTTTCTGGAACATTCCAGCATTTTTGTCTAAGACTCCTTCATCTTTTCTGACACCCTCTGATACAGATAGAGTACCGCAGCTTCTCAGGCCTCCTCAGAATGCTGGGCAGCAGGTGTGACACTCACCTCAGGCAAATGAATGGGATGTCCACGCTGACTGAGCTTGATTCCATTCCATTATGCTGGAATATGACAGGGACTCAGACAGGGCCTCAGGGCCTCCAGGAGCGCAGGCAGGGGCAGATGGACAAGTTAATAAACCATGACAATATCCACAACCCCAGTGCCTCTGGATTCTGGTCCTCTTTGCAAAATTCCCCTCTGCAGAGTGAACACCTGTTTTCTGGAATCTCCGGGTACTGTTCCTAGGAAAATACATTCTAAAAACTGCTTAGCTTAGCACAGCATCAAGCCCTACTCCCTGGGCCATCGGCCTGCTCAGCACTTTGGTGCAAGGTCCACCCCAGGACGTGGCTGGCTCACCTGACCCACTGGTTCCCTCCCAGGACACACTCTCAGCACCTCTACAGGCCGGGGCTGGCTCCACGGGCTTTGGGCCAGGGCAAGGGCAGACTGTCTTTCCTGACCTTGGAGGAGCTGTTGGCAGCTTAGCTTCTCTCTCTCAGCCCTGGAGGCCTTGCTATTCTTCCTTAGCCACCTGCACGAGGGATAAGGAGACTTGTGCTGTTTGCTGGCGTGCGAGTGTGGATGACCCAAGGAACTTCTCAGTTTTTCCAGAACTGGGGGGCCAAGAAAGGGCAGGCCTGGAAAGGAGAAGTAGAGAATGCAGATGTCTAGAGGGGTGAACGCAGCTCATTGGAAAATCCAGAGAGACTTCACAGAGATGGGGCTGTTTGCAGTGGGGCTTAAACAGTGAGCAGGACTTGAAAAGAGGAGAGCAGGGGTCAGGAACTTAAAGTGATTCGTTTGCGTGTGATTGGTGGTAAAAATTAATCATAAAGACATATGACTGGGCCTGTATCCAAGCCAGGGGGTAGGAGGGGAGAAATACCCTGCGCTTCCCTTCCTCCCGCCCTCTGACTCCTTCTGGGGCTTCCCATTGGCGCTCTGACTCCTGCGGGGCCTTCCATTGGCCACACCTACCTGGAAGTCGGAGGACAAGGGAGCTCAAGTGATGTTGTCTCTAAAACTCAAATTCCAGAAACAGGACGGGCTGTGGAGGGTGCAGACGAAGGCAACCAATACAAGAAATTATACTACTTGGGTTAGTGTATTGAGAATATGGGTGGATTTACCACTTGCCTTCTTTGCAGACTTTCAGCAAAGTTTAGAAATGACTTTGATAAGTTTAAAGTCAAAAGGATGTAACTGGTCTGAGCGATCGTGAGGGCCCTCCCACAGAAGAAGCCCAAAGCAGCTGCGTTTCTCCCGGCTGTCCATGAGCTCTCAGCACAGGAGCTGTCATCTGAGAACTGAGGGGCAGGAGGCTACCCTGGGCTGAGCCAGCACACACACGGGTGAGGCCGGCCTGGGTCAGGTTCCCAGAAAAAGGACTCAGAGGCATGTAGGAGGTTTGGGGGGTGGGGGTGGAGTGGCGACGCCCATAGGAAGGAGTGAGGTGGAGGGAAAAGTTTACATAAAATGAAGTTGTAACAGAGGCCTCAGCTGAGCCCATGGGGAGCTTGGAGCTTGGCGCTGGGCCGGCCCTTCAGAGATGTCCCACACCGAGGCTGGAAGGTTGGGCCAGTCGCTGGGTGTGGGCTGCCGTGGGGACGGGTATGACCTTGAACGAGGCTGCCCCCCTTCGTCAGGGCAAATCCAGGAGAGACGCACAGCTGTGAGCTGTCAGTGGCCAGCACTCCAGGCAGCTGCAAAGATGGAAGTTTCCAGAAGTGCACCATAGTATCCGCTACAGGGCCCTTGAGAAGGAGGGAGTTTAGGCAGTCAGACTGGGGTGTCATTCAGCTAGTGGTCCCCACATCTGGCTGTGTAACTGAGACCCCAGGGTGCTTTATAAAAGCACGCATTCCTGGCTGACCTTCCCCTTTCCTCCTATCGGAGTCAGAATCTCTGTCGGGGCCTAGGAATCTGTATTTCCACAAAGCTCCCAGGAAGATGAGAAACACAAGTGGGCTCAGGAGCCACTGCTCCTAAAAACTCTGAGCCTACACGTGCTTGATGTCAGGGAGATTTCCAGTGCTGGGTGGTGTTTGCTGATCAGCTCTGTGCCAGACACAGTGCTGGGGCGGAACCCTGAGGACCAGGCTGGGCACCGCCTTCACGCAGCCCCTGTCTTGTCGTGTAGGGATTTGGGAAAAGGTCCTGGAGGGATTGCAGCCAGCAGCTCTTTTGGGGGTTACTGTACTGTTGCAGGTGGGGTGTCTCCACAGGCCTGGGCTGGCTGTCACCTCAGCCGTTCCTCAGTTCCTCCGGTGACAAAGAGCAGGGATGGTGCTCTGAAAGGCAGGGAGCGATTTGCATTCTGCTTCCTTTAATGCTCTCGGGGTGTGATGTTGCTAATAGCCCTCCTCTGTTTTGGTGTCAGAGATGCACTTTGCATCTGGTTGATTTCCTATAGAGGTTTGTATTCATCATCTTAACTGGATAATACCCCTGTTTTATTAATATCCAAATATTTCTGTAAATATTGGTTTGGTCCCACGAGTCTGCTTCAATTAAAGCAATAGGCACTTTGTCACAGGAAAGCAGTGAGGTTCTGACGGCTAATTTAATTCTCCCATAGCCTAGTGTTACCTGACTTCACTGACTGCCAGCAGAGTGGTAAGCGTCTTGCAAAATGCGAGGCAAAGGAAAGATCGTTGGCTAGGGGGCCCAACGTGGGGGGTTGTGAGTTTTCCAAGAAGGGGGCCTGGGCCTGATCCCACCTCCTCAGGGAAACCCCCGCGCTGGGCCCTGGGGGTCCCAGATGGACAGTGTGTGGACTCTCAGGACAGTCTAGATGGCTGGGGAGAGAGGTGCCGCAGCTCTTGGCTTCTCCTGCATCTTCAGAGGCAGCTCTATGGTTTCCTCAAACAAATCTCCTTCCATCCCTGCTTCCTGGGTCAGATCTCCTTCCCACACTCTGACTCTCCTGCCTCTCTTTCTCCCCTGTAAAGGCCCCTGTGGTTACACTGGCCTTCTGCATACACAATATGGTCTCCTCATCTCAAGATCCTTCACTTAGTCCATCTACAAATGGTAATGAATGCATCCCGCAGATGAGGGCATGGACATCTTTTTTTGGTGGGGAGGGGAGGGGGGATATTATTCTATCACACTTAAGATCCTCTGTAACTCCTAAAACTGGAAGACTGGCTGACAGGAAGAGGGATTTGCAAGCCAGAGGGCCCTAGCTCCCTTGAATCCTCTGTCCCTCCCCCATGCAGATGGCTTCAGCATGTTCCTGCTCTACCGTGTGGTCTGGGAGATGGCCCCCAAGGAGCAAGTGGCGGGCCAGGGAAGAGGAGACTGTGGCCTGCAGGCTCTCCCCTCTCCCTTTGAGAGACTGCCATAATGGGGTGAAGAGGGAGATGTCCTGGGTTTGGGGGCCAGTCTGTCACTGGTCATCTCTTCCTGTTGGGGTCCCTCCTCCAAGCTTCCATGTGGACTAGACAGAGGTCCACCAGCAGGTGGGAGCTGTCAAAAGGGCTTGATGTGAGTGGCTTGCCAGGGCCTGGGGGTCATGGCTCCTCACATCCCTGTGCCAGGGTGAGAGGGGCAGGAAAATGTCCTCAGGGAACTCCACTTACCCTCAGGCCCCATGGGTCCCTACAGGGATGATGCCCACAGAGCACCTGCACCAGTGGGCTGTGTTTTCAGGCCAAGGTGTGCAAGCCCTGCCCTTGGGGCATCTGCCTCATTCCTACAAGACCAGCTCAAGACCCAGAGTGAACTCTTCCGGGCTCGGCCGGTTTATTTACCCCGCTGCATCTCAGCCTGGACGGATGCTCTTCATCCTCAGTGTACGTTTGTTCATTCTCTGACTCGTCTCATAGTTCTGAGGACCTACTGCAATCTAGGAACAACACCATATCCCGGAAACCCAACAAACCCTCCCCTTGAGGAGCTGCTGTGTTAGTGGGGGAGGGGATGTGACAACCCCGGATCTCATGGTCAGCTAGCTCTGCGAACCAGTTTGAACTTGTGACCTGGACTCCTGAGCCTTCCACAGAGGCCCATGAGGCCGGCAGACCTCTACCTGGGCCCCCACGTCTCATGACACCACCGCTCTGGTCCTCCACTTGTTTTTCTGCTCTTGGTAACTCTTGGGAAGTGAGAAAAGCCACAGATAAGTATCTGGACATGTGGCCATCCATTAGGGGGAAGCCAGGGTTCCCTTCAGGAAGCCTCACCTGTGATGTGAGGTGTGGACAGGGCAGGAAGCCAGGCTTCTCTGTGGGATCCTAGTTTGGACCAATATGCGGCTAGGTGTCAGGAGGCCCCAAGTGTATTCATTTCCTGGCACTTTTGTAATAAATCACCACAAACTGGGTGGCTTAAGGCAACAGGAATTCATTCTCTTACAGTCCTGGGTGCCAGAGGTCTGAAAGCAAGGTGTTAACAGGCCGTGTTCCCTCTGGAGGCTCTAGGGGAGGACCTTACTCGGCCCTTCCAGCTTCCGGTGGCTCCAGGTGTTCCATGACTTGTAGCATCACTCCACTCTCTGCCTCTGTCTTCATATGGCCTTTTCCCTCATGTCTCTGTGTCCCAAATCTCCCTCTTAACTTCCCTTATTAGTACACTTATTGGATTTAGGGCTACCCAGGTAATCCAGGATGATCACATCTTGAGATTCTCAAATTAATATCTGCAAAAACAGTTTTTTCCAAATAAGGTCACATTTACAGATTCTGATAGTTATGACTTCAACATACCATCTTGGGGGTCACCAACCTGGTGGCTCTGTAATATGAACATCAGGTGTCACACACATATGTCTGGTCTTCACATGGACACAGCTACATATATACCCACAGGTACTGTCCATGTGCAAGTATCACATAAGTGCAATAGATCAAATACATGTTAATTTATATACTTGTTCTTCTTTAAAAATTTACTTCCATTAAACTTTGATTATAGGTTATTAAGAGCTCAGTGATTTATAATATTTGAAAACTTAGGGGGCTCCATCAATCTAAAGGAACAATTTCTTCAGTGAAAGCTCCTCAGGTTTGGAAAGGTGAAAATATAAACACACAGATGTTTCTACAGGAATTGAAATCCATGCTCCAAATCTTTGAAAAATCTCAGAGCTGCCAAGGGTTGCTTTAGCAGCTGTAAAACTCAAAGAGGCAAAGAGTGAGGGCAGGTGGGATTTTGAAACACTTGTTCTCTTGGAACCGCAAGCATTGGTGGTGAAAGAACCTCTTCTCAAGCATCCTGACCGATTCTACTTGTACCCCTCTGATGACAGGGAGCTCACCATCTACCAAAGCAGCCTTCTCCATCATTAGGAAGTTCTTTTTGGCTTTGGACCAAAGTCTGCTTTCCGGAACCATCTACCTGTTATTCCCCCCTCTGCCATGGGGGTGCCCAGAACCAGGTGCCCTCTCTTCCACATGACAGTCCTTCCATGTTTGAAGTTGGCCCTCACTTTCTGCCTTGGTCTACTCTTCCCCAGACTAATTTTTTAATTAGCTTAAATAAATGGCGGTTCCTGGGGAACTCCAGCCCCAGTAAAAGTGACCTGAATTATTCAAAGATTTGTGTTTGAAATGCCTGTTTATCCTAATTAGCATTTAACGACAGTGGTGCCCTCTGCCTCTAACCAGCCACGTTTTAACATGTTCCATATTTTAATGGATTTTACTTGAATGAACTGTTTAATCAAATGAGGACACATTTCATGAATGAGTAGAAGTAAATCTATAATTATACGCTTTAGTCAGGTAAGAGGAGTGACATTTCAGCACAATCCAGGGCTATATATAGTGAGCGCATTTGAATGACAAAGTAGGTTACCTCCGCTTCCATAGGAGAGCTGGGAATTCGCTTTGCTCTCAAGTTCATTTCTTAACCTAATTAGAATTTTCAAAGAGTTGTAAAGTGCATGTGCTGCAGACCTGGCTCTCCCCCATTTTTTCCTGGATCTCTGCCTTTCTGGATGATTCCTGAGCTGGGGCAGTGGTCTCCGCAGGGAAGGTGTCTGGGGAAGTACTGGCCCCGGAAGCCATGTGTCCTGGGGTCCCTGATGCTGCCCGCGGTCTCCACTGTGCATTTCACACACCTGGGACGTGTTGTGGGCGCCTGGTAACTTGCAGCTATAATACTGCTCTGCCTCTTTCTCCTTCCTTTCTCATTTTCTTTCTCTCTCGGGTCCTTCTCTCTCCTTCCCTCTCTTCATTTTCCCTTCTGCATGGCAAAGCTCTGCTCATGGAGCTGGGGGCCGGGAGCCGAGAATCTGGGGGTTCAAGATGAGGCGTAACTATTGGATGGGGCAGGAGAGGGCAGGGGAGGGGTCCAGGCTCTTAAAGGAACATGGTGCCCTGGACCTGGAGAAGGGAAGGGGAGGTGACATGGCGGGGTGGGGGGTGGGGGTGGGGGCAGTTTTCAGGCAAGCTGGCAACCAGACATGAGCCTGGCAATTCTGTTGCTTTGACCCCTAAAATCGGTGGTTCCCAACCTTAGCTGCACATTGGAATCACCTGGAGAGCTCTAAAAGCGCTAATGCCTGAGTCCTATCCAGGAGATCCTAATCGGTATAGGTTGCAGCCAGGGCATGAGTGTGGGTTTTAAAAACTCCCCAGGTGATTCTAATATGCAGCCCAGAAGGCTTCAGGGGACTGCAGCCCCTGCCGTCACCTTGACCGCTACCTTGTAAGAGACCCTGAGCCAGAACCACCCAGCTGAGTGGCTCGCACATTCCTGGTCAGTGGAACTTGTGCGACACAAATGTTTCTTGTTTTAAGCCACTAAACTTCGGGTAATTTGTCATCTATGGATGACTAGTACAGATTATTGGTTACCCCAAATGTATCCTCAGGTGGGCCACTTCTTGCCACCTCCACCATCGCCTCCTTATCCAGCCTCCAGAATCTCTCAGCTGGGTGATTCTGTAGCCCCCTCACTGGCCTTCCTGTTCCCCTCATGTCCGTGGCCCCTCATTGGTCTCATAGCAGCCTGAGTCATCGTTGTAAAGCACAGTTTTAATCATGCCACTCCCTTCCCTGAAACCTTGTAACGGCTTCCCACCATGCTTAGGCTCAAGACCGAAGTGGCTCATGTGAATTATGAAGCTCTAGTGGTCCACCCCTGCCTCTTCTTTCCCAAGCCATGCCAGCAACCTCCCCCTGCCTGGCCCACGCTCTGCTCCAGCCCCACCCGCTCTTCTTCTAGTTTCCTCACCAGCTCCCACCCACTGTAGGACCCTGTACATGCCACTGCTCAACCTGCAATCCTTCTCCCTGTCCATGTCCTGGCCTGGATCTGACTTTTTCATGACAGCTTCTCCCAGAAACATGCCCCTGAACTTGAGTGCCCTTGTTTTGGTGGGTACCAGGGTGGTCATCTGATTAATGTCTCTCACTCCCACTAGATAGAGACCCAGGATAGTAACTGGTTTTGCTCATCACTCAGAGCCCCATTACCACCTCACATGGTGCCTAGAACAGAGGGTGTGTCAATATCATGAATGGATGAGTGAATGAGCAGCTGTCCCGAAAGGGATTCATTCAGTCCTAGCAGCCAGGCAGTGACTGGGCATGAGGTGGAAATTCCAGCCCTGGGAAGAAAACAGGAGCCCAGGCTGAGGCCCTGAGGACTCAGAAGCCCCCTTGCTAGTCCAGCACGGGGTGAACCCCCAGGCTCCTGACCTCGGAGTTTTTACATTGCTTTGCCGGACGATTGGGGTGTCTAGGACTAAGATGGGAGATCTATAGGGGCAGGGGGTTCATTGCCCCTACCTGTGAGCAGCAGAAAGTCGCAGGGGGACAGGAGCCTGGTAGAACATGCGGAGATGGTCCTGGGACCCTAACGCAGGGGCGGGGTGGGTGGAGAGAACAGACTGACTCACAGGGTATTTATTCAGAGTGGGGCACATGATGCGGTTATTTCATAGGCCCAGTCATTAGGTGATTTCTGGAGAGTGGGCATGCCCAGCATCATCTGGGCCACTGATGTGTGGTTAGTGGAGAGATGTAGGCGTCAGAGCAAGGAGGGGACCACTCAGCTGGACTGGCCCTGTGACCTGCTCAGAGCTGGTGACAAGCCTCCCTGATGGAACACAGTGGACCCACATTACACTTAAAATGGGTCACATGGACTGAGTTGTGCGAAGTCAGAAAATTCTTCTGAATAACCTGTTCCTTTCCCAATCGCTCACCTGGATGATTCTGTAGCCCCCTCACTGGCCTTCCTGTTCTTTTCCTCTCATCTCCTTCTCCTGTATCTCACAGGATGAATGAAAACCAGCTGTGTGTGCCTGATGCCTAGTGTGTGCGTGGAAGCTGTGTGCTCAGTCAGTTGGAGGCTTGAGGCTTTATCAGGGTGAAAGTCCTTGTCACCCCTTCTCCCATGGCCCTGTGACCCAGCTGTGTGGGAGGCTGCACGCAGGCCCACAGGGCCTGCCAGTCAGGCAGCTGATCTGACCAGATGGCATTTTCTCCCTGCTCAGCTGAGCAGCACCGTCCCCTCAGTTTGGGCGGTCCCACAAACCGAACAATTCTTCCTGGCTCTTGACTTCTTTTAAGATGTTGGATTTCCCTAGAGTTTGAAGACTGAGTTCAGTGGTTAAAATCCTTGAATGTGGATCTTAGGCTCTGGAGGCTGCAGGGGAGGCCTGCGGAGTCATTAGTGTCACCCCTTGTGACCTTTCTACTCCCCAACCCCCCATGTCCATGGCTCCCTAAAGGGCCCTTGGTTCCTGTCCTGGCCACACCTCTCTCCTCTGAGCCTGAGCCACTTTGTCACTATCCCTGAAAAACACAACCAAAACTGAACCCAGAACTCCAGGTCTGGTCTGAGATGGACAGACCAGAGGGCAGCTGCCCCCTTCTTCATTCTAGATGTGATACCTTTGGAATGTGGGTCCCATTCCAAGTCACCCTTTCGGCAATTGTCTCACTCAGTTAATACATTCCAGTCTCCTAATCAAGGAGGGAAATATTCAAGCCATTAGAGACATCTTTTTGTATTATTATCAATGGTTTGCTTAAAACTATCCTGTTTCCTGTAGGACAGTGAGTCTCAAACTTGAGCATTCATCAGCATCACCTATGGGGCGGATTAAAGCCCTGATGGCTGGACCCCACCCTAGGGTGTCTGATCCAGCAGATCTAGGGTGGGACTTAAGAATTTGCATTTCTAACAAGTTCTCACTGATGCCGATATACTGGTCCAGGGGCCACTTTTGGGATATGACTTTGTATTTACAGTACATATTAGTTCTTTTCTTTTCTTTTTTTTTTTTTTTTTGCATTTTTAAATGTATCATTTACAGGAGGGGGTTATAAGGGGATTAAAGGGTAATGGAAAAAAAAACCCAATAAAGAATAAATAAAATTTTAAAAGTTTTAAGTACCATTTACATTGAATATTATTTTATATTAGGTTCCAGTGTATAGCATAATGGTTAGACAATCATATACTTTACAAAGTGTTCCCTCTGATATTTCAGGTACTTACCTGGCACCATACATAGTTTTAGAAAAGCTATTGACTATATTCCCTATTCTGTACTTTACTTAATAGCCATGACTATTTTGTAGCTACCAATTTGTACTTCTTAATCCCTTCACCCAGCCCCCCACCCCCTCTCCTCTGGCAACCATCATTCTGTTCTTTGTTATCTATGAGTCTGTTTCTGTTTTATTTGTTTATATTGTTCTTTAGATTATGCATATAAGTGAAATCATATAGTATTTGTCTTTCTCTGACAGACTTATTTCACTTAGCATAATACCCTCGGTTTATCCTTGCTGTCGCAAATGGTAAGATTTCATTCTTTTTATGGCTAAGTAATATTCCATTGTATTATGTACCATAGCTTTTTATCCACTTACCTATTGATGGGCACTTAGGTTACTTCCATAGCCTGGCTATTATAAGTAACGCTACAATGAACATAAGGATTCATATACTCTTTTGAATTAGTGTTTTGGGTTCCTTCAGATAAATCCCCACAAGTGGAATTGCTGGGTTATAAGGCTGTTCCATTTTTAATTTTTTGAGGACCCCCTTTACTGCTTTCCTCAGTGGCTGCACCAGTCTGCATTCCCACCAACAGAACACAAGGGTTCCCTTTTCTCCACATCCTCGCCAGCACTTGCTGTTTGTTGATTTGTTGATGATGGCCATTCTGATCAATGTGAGGTGGTATCTCATTGTGGTTTTAATTTGCATTTCTCTGATGATCAGTGATATTGAGCATCTTTTTTTATGTCTATTGGCCATCTGTACGTCCTCTTTGGAGAAGTCATACCGGTTCTTGAGGGGGAAAAAGCCAATAGCTATTGCCTCCAAGCCCATCCCAAATTACTTATTCCTGGGGCTCTGACCCACCTGTTCTTCTCTTGTGCTGCCAAGTGACTTTGGGTCCTTATGGATTTACTCGAGTGGCGGGGGCCCAGAGTCACTGCTCTGAAAGCAAGGGGAGTTCTTTCTTAGGTGACCTCAGCTCTATGAGCTGGCCTTAAGGCCCTTGTTGTAAGGAGTCAACCCCTTTCTCTCTCCCTTCTGTTATCACTGGGGCCTGCCTCATGGCATTCCTTGACACGCTGGCCATCCTGGCACTCCCCTTCAGGAGATGGGGCAGCCTTCTTTCCTGTCCCTTCCCTGCCCATCAGTGCCCATCTCTTCTCCTCCCTTCCAGGATGGCCAGGACCTTTCAGCAACTCAGACTCCTGGTGGCTCCCTCCCTGGGTCCATTATGCAGATTAGGCCCCCAGTGGGACCTCAGCTATACTTGAGTGAGTGAGTGTGTGCATGTGTGTGTGTATTTTATTTTGGGAAGGAGGGTTACCCATTTCCCAGAACATAGTTCTGCTTTTATAATGGAAGTGAATTAAAAAATAGGATCCACTTTGCAGAAATGCAGTTTATAACAAACTGCCAAAAGACATTGACTGTTAAAATAAGAGACATACCTGCAGTTTCAGAGGAAACAAATGATGTTTTTTAAGATTTGCTTAGTAAATCTTTGCCCAGTGAACTGAATGATCCTTCTATCCACACGTAAGGGTGTCGATGTTTTTCCTTGTGATGAAGATCACTTACCTTATTTCTTTTCCATGCTTTATTATTTTAAAATATCATTTATGCCTGGTTTCCTCCATTGGCCTCCCTTAACAAGTCCATTAGAAGAAATACTCGAGCTGAGCAGAGACTTCCTGGTGCTGAGATGATGGGCAGTGAGTGGCTGATTGCACCAAGCATCTCTTCTGTCCTGTTCTGCCTCATGAGGCTTCAGGCAGCATCCACATCTGGCAGGATCTCAAAGAGCCAGCCCGCAGCATGAGAAGAGCACTGGGATGTGAGTCACAACTCAGGTTCCTCAACTGTGAAGTTAGGGGCAGAATGAGTTGACCTCCAGAGTGTTATGATTTTGTTAGTTTTGAGTTCTGACCACCTAGTAAATATTTTACCTGCCGTAAGTATATACAGCTTTCAAATACACACTTATACAAAGACAGATACCCAAAGCCACTGACTGCCTTGTTGCCTGGCCTTCCTTCTGGAAATGATCATTCCAGAGTTTTGGCATTACACAGAACTTAAGAGTTTTCAAAGCCAT
This sequence comes from Furipterus horrens, assembly GCF_987537825.1. Lineage (NCBI taxonomy): Eukaryota > Metazoa > Chordata > Mammalia > Chiroptera > Furipteridae > Furipterus > Furipterus horrens. The sequence goes on along the minus strand of NW_028327174.1, from coordinate 176,523,703 downwards.
CCCACATTTTAAGTATTTTACTAGGCCCTGAAACAACTCTATGAGCTACATGCTGTATTGCTCCCATTTTAGAGGTGAAAACACTGAGGCTCAAGGGCTGGAGTAGTTTCCCTAAATTTGGGTGGCACGCAAGTGGAGAACCAGGGCCCGGCTGTGCAGGTCCAGGAGCGTCGTACGTCCAGCCACCCTGCCCTCTGACAGGGGCGGGGTTGCACGTTTCTGTGTTTAATAACTATTGTTGCACAACGCCATCATGGCACACAAAATGGATAATGGGGCCCCACCTGCACCCAGGAAGAATTTGAGTCAGCAGAAATAAACTATAATGACAAAATCAACTTTTTAAAAAATAATTATTTGTTTATTTTTAGAGAGAGGGGAAGGGAGGGAGAAAGAGAAAAACATCAATGTGTGGTTGCCTCTCACACTCCCCAAAATTGAGACCTGGCCCGCAACCCAGACATATGCCCTGACCAGGAACCGAACCAGTGATCCTTTGGTTTGCAGGCCAGTGCTCAATCCACTGAGCCACACCAGCGTGGGCAAAAAAAAACAACAACTTTTTTTCATACAACCAGTTCCCAATGTTCCATCAAAATGGAAGTAAAAACTAAGGATGGATAAGCCTCACCCTGACTATGGCAATTTTATTCTTGGTACAAAACATTTATCACAAAGTATTTCAAGCATTCAGAAAAGCACAGATTAACAACTACCCATGGACTCGCTACCTGGAATTTTAAAATGTTCACATTTTGCCCTATTTGTGTCATATTTCTTTTAAAGAAATAAAATACAGCCGTTCTCATTGAAGCCCCCTTGTTCTCTTTCCATGGCAGTGGCTTCCCAGTGACCATCCTGTGATGTTCAAAATAAAAAAGAAATAATGTAACTGATCTTCTTCACAAGGGCCAAATTATTCAAAACATTTTGACATATACATTGGAAGACTCACCAATTTTTGAAGCAGGAAGTGCTTTTTTTATTGTGGTAAAATATACATAACATAAAGTTTTAGCCATTTTTAAGTGTGTAATTCAGTGTTAAGTACATTGAGATTGTTGTACAACTAGCACTACCAACCACCTCCAGAATTTTTTCATCATTTCAAACAGATATACCCATTAAACAGTAACTTTCTAACCCCTCCCCCCCACCCCACCCTGATAGCCACTGCTCTACTTTCTGTCTCTGTGAACTTGACTTCTCTAGGTGCCTCATATAAGTGAAATAATAGTTGTCCTTTTGTGCCTGGCTTATTTTACTTAGCATAATGTCTTCAAGGTTCATTCATGTTATAACATTTGTCAGAATTTCATTCCTTTTTAAGGCTGAATAGTATCCCATTGCATGTATATACCATAATTTGTTTATCCATTCATCCATCAATGGACATCTGAATGCTTCCACCTTTTGGATATTGTGAATAATGCTGCTGTGAACATGGGAGCACAAATATCTCTTTGAGTCCCTGCTTTTAGTTCTTTTGGGTCTATACCCAGAAGTTCAGTTGCTGGATCATAGAGAAGTTCTAGGTTTAATTTTTGAGGAACCGCCACACCATTTTCCGAAGCAGCTGCACCGTTTTACATTCCCACTGACGGTGCCCAGGGTTCTTATTCTCTTCATTCACACAACACTTTCTGTTTTTTAATAATAACCATCTCAATGGGTATGAAGAAGAAGTGCTTTTAAGGATTATCCTCTCTTTAAGAGGAAGAAACTGAAGACTTGAGAGGAAGAGGATCTCACAGAGAGGCTGAGGTCACAAGCAAGTCAGTGACAGAGCAGGACCTGGACTCTGGGTCCCACAACCTTCATCCAGTTCTTTCTACTAAAATACACAATTCAGTTTCCGTTGCTTTATGTTAGAGGGCGCACATCCACGGCCACGGGCCAGATGCAGACTTCAGATTTATTTGGCTTGGTCCTTTCTTTCTTTCTAAATTCGAAATAGTATCCATATTTTAAAATGTTGGGGGAATCTTATATTTAAAAAATCTAGATCTCTGATTTCTCACCCCAGAATCAGAAAGTTTGGAGACTCAGGACTAACATTACAGCGTAGCGTGATTGGAGCTGCTGCCTTAGATAGGGCATGAGGTTGCCGATTTGCCACAGTCCCTACCACTCTGTAATATCTTTCCACAAAGACTGTTTCACTACCTGTTAGTCCTGGTGAACCCTGGAGTTTGCAGCCCTCTGCTGTTCAAGCGCATAGACGTTAGTCATTCTGTTTGTCACCAACATGTGGTTATATTTAACATCACAGGTTGGTTTCATACCCCCGTAACTCTTTCCTCTAGTCCGCATTCTCTCATTGAATGTTGGCTATTTCTTCACCCTATAAGCAAAATTAGATTAGAAATAACTAATACAAAATATAAATACTGCCCTGGCTGGGTGGCTCACTTGGTTGGAGCATCATTGCATACACCAAAAGGTTGCAGGTTTGATTCTCGGTCAGGGCACATACCTAGGTTGCAGGTTCGATCCCTGATCAGGGCGCATATGAGAGGCAACTAATCGATGTTTCTCTCTCTCCCTTCCTCTCTCTTTAAAATCAATAAACATATCCTCAGGTGAGGATTTAAAAAAACAAAATATAAACACTGTTGAGGTGTATTTGAATAGTCTGATTCGGAGACAGTGTGACAGTGTGGAGAAACACCAGCATGCAAGTCCAGAGTCTTGGATGCTCATCTTGATTCTTCCAGGAAATTCCTGGGCAACTTTGGTAAGCCCTTTCCCTGCCTGGCCCTCTCGTGCCTGTGTGCGACGGGCAGGGTGGGGCTGTGGTGCCTCCAAGGCCCCACAGGGTGCTCTATTTTATAATGAAGATAAAAACCACTCCTTTCCCATGTTGGTGGAGAGAATCACCTCACTCATTTGAGCCACTTTGCCAGGACAATGTCTCTGAACTGCCCTTCCTGTGTCCACCAACCCACTCACCCTCTCCCTTTTCTTTGCTGACAGGTGAGAAATGACCTGACCGGGGTTCTGTACGGTGAGGACATCGAGATTTCAGATACCGAGAGCTTTTCCAATGACCCCTGCACCAGCGTCAAGAAGCTTAAGGTAGGTGCAGCTAGCCACTGCCTGAAGGACAGACCAATGCCACGCTCCTGCTTCCCCAACCCCCTGACTATGAAGGAGCCTCGGGTTCAGGCTGTTTCATTTCATCCTTGGCACCTCAGACATGGGGAGAAGCACCCAGGAGCTAGCTTCCCTTGGCTTCCCTTTTGCTTGGTTCCAGCACTGGCCAAAGGTCTGAGGGCCAGCCACATGGCCACATAGAACTTCCTCGGTGACTGGATATCTGTCATCCCAGCCTGAGAGGTGAGGAGGGCTGGAATTAGCATCATCTCAATGTGAAGAGTCTCAGAGACAGGAATTATCTAGCCCAAACCACAGTAAGGAAGTGTATTGTTGGGACTGAAAGCCCAGGCTCCTGACCCATCCAGTGACACTCATTGCAGGAGCAGAAAGGGTCAACTAGAAGTTTGCCCAGCTGTAAGTGGTCTCTAATGGTCTTCTACCCATTCATTCTGCAAATTCTCTCAAGGACCTTGTTTATGCCAGACCCTCTCCTGGGCTCATAGTTGCCATCAGGCCTTTGTCTTCAGGTGGCTCACAGCTGGTGATGGAGGCAGATATCTTTCAGGGGACTCAGGAACAGAGGGGCCTGGACGAGGGAGGGGATTCCTATAGGGCTCCAGAGAAAGGGCAGCATTGGAGCTGGCCTTGGAAGATGAGCAGGACGGGGACCTACAAGAGCCCAGCAGGGAAGGAGTGGTGGGGACAGAGAGCAGGGCAGCTGTGCTAGCCTCATGCTTGAAATCGGCAGGAGTTCTAGGAGGCTGGCCTATCAGGTGGGACCAGGGGAAAGATGCTGAGGCTGGAAAAATCTGGAGTCAGTTCCCATGGGCTAAGAAGTCCGGTCTTCCATCCTGAGGCAGTGGGAGCTGCTGGAGGCTACCAGCAGGGACAGACATGGTTAGCGCTGTCACCTTCCTCTCGCTGTCTCACACTCCCTCATGCCCACATTGACAGTCATTGTCATGGAGACCCCAGATGCCTTCATGGCCCTTCCCTCTTGGGCGGGTCCCAGGTTATATTAGAGCAGGTGGCAGCTTAGAGCTCTTGTCTTTCAAAGCCTTCAGTTCACTGATGGGGAGACAGAGACCTACCAAGAGGTGAGGAGCAAGGGAAGCAGAACAGACACTGCACCTGCATGGGACATTTCAGCCCTGGGAGCGTCTGCAGATGAGCAACAGTGGCTAGGGAGGGCCTGCTGGCAGTGCAGATGGTTGGGACCAGACCTGCCCAAGCTCTTCCCCAACGGACTGTGTGGTCTCAGGGCTGAGTGGCGTGTGTGTGGCCTAGAGGACCCAGAGCAGTGCAGTGCCCTCTCTGCGGGGAGTGAGCATCTGGGGGAGGGGGGGTTGCTGGGGATACGGGGGGTGCTGGTGTGGAACTGACATTCTCTTGCTACACGCAGTGTCACCCCAGAGTGGGCGCTTAAAATAGCTTCCTGCGCCTCAGTGGCCCTGCAGAGTTCTGCAGGCTTTAAAATTTAAAGAACCTTTTGTGTGCAGAGCAGAAGCACTAGTTGAAAGTCTACAGGAAGTTAGGGATGGAGCTGAGTGTCTGCTCATCAACCAACCAACTCCAACAGAAGCAGGAATGATACCAATGGTGATGAAAATAGCAGCCAACCTTTCCAGTGTGCCCACCAAGGCCAGGTCCCCTTGACCTTCACTTACTCCTGTAATCCTCCCCAGAGCCTTGGGCAGAGGAAATTTTGTATCCCTGTTTCGCAAATGGGGAACTTGAGGCTCAGAGAAGTTAAGGAACTCAACCCAAGTCACCCAGCTGGAAGGAGGTAGGTTGGAATTCAAACCTGGACGTGAGTGACACCGGGACTAGGCTCTCTCCTCCACCCCGCACAGCTGCGGTTCTGAAAAGGATTCCAGTGTCACATATGCAGGGAGGGCAGAGCCAAGGGCAGTGTGCACTCTGTTGGCAAAGTGTTCCTTCTGCGTGGAGCACTCTTCCCCTTGAACCTGCATGGCTCCTTCTCATGCCTTCTCCTCTGTGCTGAGAAGTCCCCTTTTCCCAGACCTTTCCTTCTCTAATTGCTTCATTTAAAATTTAACTTTCTGCCCCTCTCACTCCCATACCCCCTTTCTGCGAATTTCTTTCTCTGTTTCACTGATGGGCATCTGTATTAATTTGGGGGAGCTCCCTTAACAAAGCACCTCACACTGGGTGGCTTAAAACAACAGACATTTATTCTCTCACATTCTGGAAGCTGGAAGTCCATGGTCAAGGCCATGCTTCCTAGAGGAGGGCTCTGGGGTTCTTCTTTGCCTTTCTCTGGGCTTCTGGTGTTGCTGGCAATCTTTGGTGTCCCTTGGCTTTCAATCTCTGCCTCAGGTGGCATTTTCCCTCTTCCTCTCCACATTGTCTTTGTATTAAGATTTTAGTCATGTTGTATTAAGATCCTGCCCTACTCTAGTATGACCTCATCCTAGCTAATTACATTTGTAATGACCCTGTTTTCAAATGAGGTCACATTCCAAGGTATTGGGGGCTAGGATTTTAACAATTCTTTGGGGAACACAATTCAACCATTAACGTCTGACCTACATTTTACTTAGCCTTGTTGTTTCATCATCTGTGTCCTCCCACTAGGGCGTAAGCTCTAGGAGACACGGTTTCTGTCTGTCGTGCGCACTCTTTTATTCCCCCATCACCTAGAACCAAATCTAATTTGCTCAGTAAATGTGTTGGGTATGGGTAAGGAAAATACCAAGTCTGGACAGGCAAAGCAAACAGAACATAGTGAAAAATACTGCAGAACAAAGAAATGTAACTTCTGGAAAGCTCTGAGAAAAAGCAACTCTCTGGTTTACTGTGGGATGAGGTAGAGAAGGAGATACAGAGGATGAGGAAGGAAACTAAATAGCAAATTATAGAATTAAAATCAGCATTGGAGGTAGTAGAGAACAGAGTTAATGCCAAGGAAAGTAAGAATCAATAATATGGAGGACAAGCTTGAGATTCAGAGAAAATGGTCAAAGAAATCAATCTAATGAGAGGAAAGATAACAGTTATGGATGCTGGAGAAGGGGGGTCCTAAGGGAAAATCAGGACAAATGAAAGTGAAGAAAAAAAATTGGCACCCCAGTATCAGCAAACATACCTGGTACCCAGATCTTGGTTTCTAATACCATTCTCAAGGAAAAGGAACCAGGGCTCCTTGGAGAAAAGGCTGACTCTAGGACTGAGGCAGGAACTGTCTCCCAGAACATCTTGTGGTGCCAGAAAATGAGGAGTGCTCACACCACCACCGCACACAGATGCAAGTGGGTCAGAGGAGTAGAGTGGCCAACAGAAAGAGCTCCCAATGACCAAAGCTGGGACATTTGAACAATAAAACAAAAGTAGTGTTGGATTATAACCCAAAGTGTAAAATAAATATCCATGAGCCCATATTGATATGAATAACTGAATAAGTAAATGGGAGAGAATAGACAAATCTCCTATGCCAAATAATTCCAAATAACTTATGTAGATATTTCACATTCCAGGAGATGGAGTAGAACTATCCACTTGTTAAGTGACTTCCTTCCAAAGAGTCCAGTATGAAGAGAGTGAGGGAGGAGAGGAACTCAATAACAGAAAACCTGGCAAACACTACCTCAGACAGGGGATCAAGGTCAACATCCGCAGTTATAAGCCCTATTGATAGGGTGAACCCTTTAAATGCTGTGATGGAGGGGTATTTTACTTCTGTGGTCTTCCTCCCCAAGATCCATAACCCCAGGCAAACCATGAGAAAAACATCAGGCAAATTCTATTTGAAGACCGTGCTGCAAAATACTTGACCAATACCTCAACACTGTCTAGGTCTTTAAAAACAAGGAGTGTCTAGGTCAGAAAGAGCCTATGGAGACATGACAACTAAATGTAATGTGGTATCCTGGATGAAATTCAGGAATAGAAAAAGAACATTAGAGAAAAGGACTAAGGAGGTCTGAGGAAAGTATGGGCTTTAGCTAATAATAATGAGTCAATATTGACTCATTAGTTGTGACAAATGTACCACACGAGCATAAGATGTTACTAATAGGGGAAAATGTGTGAGGGACATATGGAACTTCCTATACTATCTTGGTGATTTTTCTGTAACTCTAAAGCTATTTTAAAATAATAAATTTATTTTTTTTAAATTGGAGGCAAACTTAAATGGGCTTGAGAGACCTACTAGATTGGAGCCTGCAAAATTGCCAATCTTCAGCCACGACGGAGCTGTAAAATCAACAAGTACTAAAGGAAATGTGCAGAGGAGCTGGCCTTTCCACATTCTAGCGGAATCGGTGAAAAGAGAGTCATATATAAATACGTTTAGGCAAAAGTTTTGAAATAAACATAAAGGGGAAAAATCTATAAGTATCTAGGCCAGAAAAAGCATACTCTCCACAAAGGTGCAAAATCCAGGCCACCTTGACTCCTCTGCTGCCTTCAACCCCAGAAACAATGGAGCCACAGGAGACATTCTGCCATGTGTGTGGCTCCTGTGAGTCACGTGCCAGGTGCCCTTCTAGAAGTTAATCTTTGAAGTCCCATTTCAGCGTTTTAGAACCAGAGCAAACTTTATAGCTGAGGTCATGACAGAAGCTGCTCTGGCTGAGCAGGAACCGCCAGAACCAATGGAAAAAGAGCTAAGTTTAAATAACGGCAAAAAATCATCTTGAAAGCAAAAATAGATACTGTAATAACAATAATTGAATATAAAAATCCAAATTCCATTAACAGAGCCAAATAAGTGGATGTGTTTTAAAAAACAAGGGCCCTGGCTGGTGTGGCTCAGCTGGTTGGAGCACTGTCCTGTAACCAAAAGGTTCCGGGTTTGATTCCTGGTCAGGGCACATACCTAGGTTGCAGGTTTAATCCCCAGTCCAAGCACTTAAGATTCCCCTGTCTGGGCACAATGCTTCTCTCTTGCATCAGTGTTTCTCTTTCTCCCCTCCACTCTCTCTTCCCCTCTCTCTAAAAGCAATGAAAAAGATGTTTTAGAGTGAAGATAAAAAAAAATTTTTTTAATGGGTGCTGAATTCCTGGTCTTACATAGGAAAGAGGTTCCAAAGAGATCATTTTGCTCATGAATTTCATAATTAGAGAAATATAAGCTAAAGAAGGCTTAGAATAACTTAATGGTAAATATTCTAAAATGCAAACAGATGCTTCTGAAACTCAGAAGATAAAAGCAAAGAAAATCTAGTTTATGTATCAAAAAACAGAAAGCAAATGTGAAAACCAGAAAACAAAAAAATATAATTGCTAACCAACTATAATCATCCTGACCATAAATTTAAACTCTCAATTAAAAGGCAAAGACTTTCAGGTTGTGCTTTGAAGAGCTAACTATAGCCATTTACAACAAAGTGACACAGAAATGTCAAAGGTCAAAGGTTGGGCGAATGTACAGTATACCGAGCAAACTAAAATGAAGCAAGAATCCCAGTGTTCGTATTAGAGCAAAGAGAATTCATGGTTCCAGTGTTAGGGAGAGTCATTTTCTATAAATAAGGGTACAATGTACCATGAGAATAACACACTCATGGGCCATTATTGCTCTAAATTACATCTCACTGAAATATATAAAGAAAAGTCTCTTAAAAATACAAAGGGGAATTGACAGAAACACAAAAGTATTGGGAGCCGTAACATCTCTCTCTCTGTCTTGGACCGATCACCCAAGCAAAAATAAGCAAGAACATAGAGGAACTGAATAATTAAATTAATCAGGCTGATTTAGCAGCTATGAAACTAAAGAAAGTCAGGAAATAAAACAATCTCTGTGAGAAGACCCCAGGCCTTTAAGCTCATTCTGGGGTCCAAACAGGAGCCTTTAACAGTAACTGTCCCCAGGTCTGACTTAGGAGGCCACCCCTCAAAGGGGCTACCCCTGGGTATTTCCACAGGGAGTCATTGGGCCCTGTGGGGGAGAGTGCTAGGCTTCAGACACCCCCTTCAGTTCAGTAGCTTTATCTGCCTTCCCCGGAGCATCCTCCAACCCATCATTCAGGATTCAGATAACAGGAAAATCTCCGTTTTATAAATCAGCTGATTAGCAACTTTGACTTCTTCTGCAATGTTAATACCCCCTGCCAGGTCCTATGGCATATTCACAAGTTCTGGGAATTAGGGCATGGATATCTTTGGGGGGCCATTATGCTGCCTGACACAGGAAGACTACAAAGATAGGCCTTGAGGTGGATTGTTCCCCGCTTTGCTCCATGGAAGCATCCTGGTGGGAATTTCATCCCCACCCCAGAAGCCAGGAACCCAGCCAGCTGCCTGAAACCGAGGTTCACACAAGCACCCCAAGGGGACACAACCCTGGAATCAAGATTGTGCATCTTCCCAGAGGGCCAGTTTTGCTCAGAGATATGGGAAGAAAAAGCATTATTTTAATCTTAAGATAAACGTAGATAAGCTATTGGAATGCTAACTATATATGAATTTTTTAAAATAAAATAGTAAACTTTAAAGAAATGCCATGATTTGCCAGTGGGCTGCCGTGGGCTATTCCCGCTTCACTCCCTTCCTTAAAGACTATGTGTCTCCTGCTTCTCTGCCTTTAGGGACATTTCTGGTGAGGAAAAAAAAAAAGTCTAAGAAAAGATTAATTTTAGCTAAATAAGAGACTGCTCCTTCTGGGTGTGGGATCAGTCGGAGCCAGGAGGGACTTTGGAAAACATCTAGGCTGACTCTCTCGGGCTTACCCCAGGTCTCATAGCCAGAGAGACCCCTTCCCCGGTGTGCTCTGCCCCAGGGCAGGCCACCCCCAGCTCCCATCATGGCCAGCCTAAAATAGCTCAGCTGCCCTGGGGCTCATAGCACCTGATTCCTTTCTTACAATACCCTACATGGTTTGATAAGATTTTCCAGCAGCCCAAGGAAGTAGATAGAATGGGTCTGTGGGCTAGGCCTCTGAGAACCAGGAGGTTATGGAACATGGGTCAAGGCAGAATTACAGGTGGTAGGAGATGCCAGATAACCCAGAAGTCAGTGTCAGGTCGACCCTGACCTTCTAATAGGAGCCCACACTCCTGCCACAAAGACAGGAAGAGGTGGCCTTCTGCTTTTCTGCTCTTTTAAATGCACAACTATTGCGATGTCTCGGGACAGCCTTTGCCACTCAGGTCCTTGCACTTCAAAACCGCAGGACTAGTCTCCATGAGTTGTTGCTGGAGACTGCAGGCTGAGCTCCCGCAGCTCAGGCTTGTGGAGTTGGCCTTCTCCACCTGGCGCGTGCTCCGTAGCAGGGACCGGTCAGCCTTCAGGCTATGGAGCCGACCCTCTTGAGGTGGAGGCCCACACGACCAACTCCTACCTGTGTATCTTAGTCTAGAAAGGGAGGCTGAGATTCCTGTGAAAATGACTTACTGGGAGTGCGCTCAGGAGAAGGGGAAAGAAGCAGGATGAGGCTGGAGGGGAGCTAGGCCAGGATGCTGTCTTGGTGGAGACCTAGTCAGCCTGGCCCCACAGGGTCTCTGGAGCATAGTCTGGACCATGGAGCTTGTCCCCACCTTTCAGCAAAGGGGCTGGAGGTTTCCACGTGTGTGTGGCTGCTGTGGGGTGTGGGGCCTGGCAGAGCCCCTGGGCCAAGAAGTTCCCCTTGGCTGAGGGCAGCCCACCCTCACTGCACCCAGAAGGCCTGTGCCAGCCCTGGGAGGGAGTCCAGCAGGCCCATGGCATCTGCTGCCCCTGGGAAAGTCTCAGTTTGGAGGAACCTCAGTTGGCTCCTGGAACTTGCCAGAATGGGCTTCCTAGACTGAGGCTGATGTACTGCTTAGCACAACAGCCAGAAGGAGCTCAGGAATCGTCATTTATTTTGACTTCGCTAGATTCCCTGCAAACAGGGGTTTTTTTGAATTGGGTCAGTCTTCTTATGTGTCACTTTCTGTGTGGGTGTGTGTGATTTCAGCTCCTTTTAAGGGTCTCAGACACAAAGGGCGCCTAGATGGCAGACGAGACTGACTCCAGAGAGGAAAGGAAACTCACCCAGAGCTTTGGCCTCCCACCCATCCCTGGAGCCTCCCACATCATGCCAGTGCCTTCCGTTTTTGCTCCTTCCCTATGGATGTGAACAGAGGTCTCCATTCTGGTCTGCCACCTTAAGTCTAGCCATCTAAGAAGAGTTGTCGTTTTTCCAATCTCAGTTCATCTACTTGCACTCAGGCGGCCTACTGCAGAGCCAAGACTCCATGAAGGGCTGGGATTTTTAAGACCCTGACCTCTGCTGTGTTCCAGGTTCTCTGTAACATCACAGCTTTGCTCTGTCCCTCTCATCCTCAGGGACATTCATGGCTCTCCTCCCCTCTGTCTTCCTCCCCCAAACTCCTTAAACTGTCCCCAGGCCCTTTTGACCACAGAGGAGAGTGTGCTCATGCCCCTGGCAGGAAGGTAGAGGCTTGGTCAGAATCGTGGACTGCTGCCAAGGCACACTCTCTTTCTACTCTCTGAACTTTTAGGAAAAGATGCCAGTTATGCAACATTTAAAAGTGTGATCCTGGAATTTTTGTGAGAGCATATTACATATGTTCAAAACTTTTAAGACCCTCCCAAGGCCAAAACCTTTCCCCCCATCCCTGAATCTTCTAATGAATTGCTGTTCCAGGAAGACCAACCAGGTAGGCCATGCTTTGCACACTCCTGGGAGCCCACTTCGCCACATGCCCGACTTTGAGAAGTGCCTCATACCATTTATACTGCTCTCCAGACCCCCATGAAAGATCCCAGTCCAGTTGCATCTCCCTTTGTCCTCTCCCTGACCCCGGGCTCCCAGGTTCCAGCTGCACTGGGTGCTGGCTTGTCTTCTTTCCTCCCAGAATTTGCAGCATCTTGCCCTTTCTTACTCACCATCTAGAATCAGAATGGCGTGAATAGCTCCCTGTATCAGGCACAGCCTGGCTCTGGATGGGATCTTTCCTCGGGGCACTCTCATGGTCAGGGAGCACCAAGGTAAGGGCACTGGTTCTGGGGTTCTGTGCAGTCTTCAAGGAAGTCTTTTACCTCCCTGGGAAGAGTTTCACTAGATCACTGATTCCTTAGGCCCCATCCAATGCTAATAGCCTAGGAGCATAGACCAAGAATCCATGCAACTTAGTTGTCAAGGCAACAGAAGCACTAAATGGTCCACAAATGGTAGAACTGGTTATGTATCTGTCAGCAGGTGGTCAGCCATGAAGAATGTGGGTTCCTTGGTCCACTCAAGAAATGAACATGGTGAACCCAATCTATGCCTAGGTGCTAGGCTAACAGGATATTAGTGCAGTGGTGGTACCAGCTACTGAATAACCAGCATAGGCCAGGCTTTGTCCTTGGCGCTTCACAAGCATTCGTTTTCTTCATCGTGCATCCAACACCTATTTGTTGATATATATGCTGTGTTCTGGGCTGGGAGTTAGGAACCCAGAGAGACATCAAGTTACCCTCAGTCCAGTGGGGAAGATAGACCTCAATAAATCTATCTTGTGCCATGATAGAGTGCTCTGGGCCCACAGAGGAATAAAGGGCCACCAAGACTGATGGGACAGAGACAGCCTCTCAGAGTAGGGGTGTCTGAGCTAAGGCATGAAGGGTGGGGGCAGAAGGACATTCTGCATGGATGAGCTTGCCGAAAGAAAGAGGGGATAGAGTGAGAAAATGCGTGAGTAAATGAATGAATGAATGAATGAATGAATGATTGAACGAATAGCAGACCTGGATGTAGTTTGCTCGCGGTGCTGTGGAGCAGTAGCAAGAAGTGAGGGCTAGTGAGCAATGTGGTTGAGAAGTGCGCAGGAGTCAGTTGGTGAAGACTTTTGAATGCTCCGAAGTTGACCTGTAAAGTTCAGGGAGCCCTGAAAAGATTCTGCATGATCACATTTGAATCTTGGAATGATCCCTGCATTTGCTCTGTGGAGACTTGGGTGGCGGGGGCCCGGGGAGGAGGCTGCTGTGGTTCACTGACCAGGGGGCAAGGGTGGCTAAACTCAGGGCAGTGGGGCTGGAGGGACAGGAATGATTTGGGAGCTACGAGCCCCCAGAACCAACGGGCCCTGGTTACGGCCTAGATGAGGGAGAGGCGTGGCGCTAAGACGACTGCCACGTCCCCCACCTGGGGGAGCAGGAGGTTGGCAACACCAGTCTCAGAGGCAGACAGCACAGCAGGAGGAAGGAGCTCAATGGGAAAGATGATGGTTTCAGCCTGGGACGTGTTGAGCTTGAGGTGCCTGGGAGAAGCCGAGGAACTGTCCAGTGGGCAGCTGGGGAAAAGTCTGGGCTGGGGAGAGAGATTTTGGACTCCAGAGCACACAGAGGGGATTTGTGGCTGGGGTCATGAATGAGGTTGCTCAGGGCCATGAGCAAGGTAGGTAGTATTATCTCTCTTTCAGGAATGGAGATACTGAGACTTCAGGAGAGTAAGACTCGGGGTATTTCAGTTGGTTAGTGATGGAGCTGGGATTTGAACCAAGGTCTCTCTAACTGCAAAAGCCAATAAGCTGTTTCTACTCTATCATGTTTAGCAACACAGAACTTGGCACAAAGTAGATGTTCCATAATTGTTTGCTGGTGGATGGACGGATGGATGAGTATTGTTAGCAGCAAGAAATGCTAAAAGATTTCAACTAACATGCAGAAAGGCCCTGGAGTGTGCCTGGGAGCATGTCCACAGAACGGAAGCAGCTTAGGACTTTTTATAGCATTGCAGACGCGGTGATGACAAAGGCTTGCCTTCCTTCATCTGCTCTGTTAATGATCTCTTAAAGTCCTTTCAGAGCAAGTTTTTTTCTTCTTCTTTCCATTCTTGCTTGCAAATGAAGGATGATTTTAGAATCCAAGCCTTTTTTATTTTGCTAAAGTACATGATGAGTAAAATGGCCTCCAAGTCAGCACTTTCCAATTTTGAAAGATGCTAAAAACTGATATTTAAAAGCATGTTTCTCTTCTTTATGTATCCAAGGCCCTGTAGGCCTTTGGGAGAGGACGGGATAAATGGTGGGAAGGTAGCACCACCTGAAGGCTGAACCTTCCTGCAGAAGAAGGCAGGAAGTGATTGACAGGAGTGGGGACAGGCGTGCAGACCAGGTCCCAGCTGATCTCCTGGTGGTACATCGCCCTTTAGTCTGTTCTCTATGGGGTAGGGCCCAGCCTGGATCCTCACCCCCTACAAAGCAACCAAAGGACACTTACCCTGACCTGGGAGGGGGCCTCCAACAGACATGGAATAAATGTTCATTGAATTAATAAGTGAGTCACAGGAGCTGTTGTACAGCTTATACCTATTAACCACGTTGAGATAATAAGGTAATAAATAACCATTTTATAGAGCGTTTGAATATAGATTTCCCTTTGGAATAAAGATGGGTCAGGGGAAGGTTATAAAATACTAATACTAGGTAGTACTTATGGGACATTTACTACATGCCAGGAACCGTGTTAAGCACTTTATGAGGATTATCTCATTCAGTGCCCTCAGCAATGCTGAAAGGTAGGTACCACCACTAATCCTTAGTTTGCAGATCAGGAAATTGAGGCTAGATGGGAAAAGGGAGCCATCTGAGGCCACCCTTGGAGCTTGTTGGTAGAGCTGGTTTTTGAACAAAGCTCAGAACTCAAAGAGACGCTGAACCTTAATTGGGAAGCTTTGTGGATTCCAGGGAGGTAGAGAAGTCTAGAATAAGAGGCGGGTGGGGAGGTCAGATAAGTTTCATGTCTCATTTCTGCAGTCACCATCCTGGGGACCTAGGAAGCTCCCTTCACTCCTCTGGCCTCATTTCGCTACATGGATAGTGAGGAAGAAGATTAGAGACTGTCCCTGCGCCCTGCGGGGTTTGGAGGAGAGCAGGGAAGAGGCCAAGGTCAGCTTTAGCTTCCAGTCTGTGCAGGGTTATCCCATGGGACCAGGGAGGGCTGACAGCAGGAGCCAAGGGGGAGCTGGCCCCAGAAACGGTCAGAGAATCGGACTGGGCTGCACTGGAGGTGAGGTGTTGCCCTGCCTGCTCTGCTCAGGCAGAGCTCTTGGCTGGGAGCCTGTGGTGCACAGATGTTCTCTGCCCATTGCCTCCGGCCCTCTGGGGTGTACCATCATACACGCACCTTTACAGACGTGTCCTTCTGTCCACAGGGCAATGACGTGAGGATCATCCTTGGCCAGTTTGACCAGCATATGGCAGCCAAAGTGTTCTGTTGTGTAAGTAAAACTTTGATCATGTCCTTTGTGTCTTTGGGGAAGTTCACGAAGGTTTTTCTCAGGCTCATTCTCACCGCTTGGTGGGTGAGTGAGGTCCTAGGACTGAAGTCGGGAAGCAAGAGTGTTCTTCTCACTGCTCTTTCTTCTTTCATGAAGCTGAAAACCCAGGGCTCAGAACAGTAGAGTAATAGGAGGAACCAGGGACCTTGATTTACCAAACCTACTGTCTAAGCCCTGCCTGCTAAGTCCCCTCAACTAAGCCATCTTAATGGAGGCCGACTCTGTGCACTGCGCAGGCGGAGGTACCAGGTACAGGGGCAAGACCAGATGCTCAGACGCCTCCCTGCCCTGTAAGCAGGGCTCAGGGTCTTAGCTTTAGAACAAACCGTCAACTATTTAGTATCTACCCCTGAATACTTTACAGTTGTCTGGTGTGTGATAGGTGACAAAGGACTTTTTTGTACCTTATTTCATTTAATCTTTCCAATAACCACGTGAAGCTACTATCATTATCTCGTTTTACAGATGAAGAAATAGAGGTCCAGAGAGGTGAAGGGACTTTTCAAAAAGCCCTCAGCCAGTTCATGGCAGAGCCAGGGTTTCATTCCTATTCACTGATTCCCAATCTAATTTTCTTTTTTCCATATGATGTTCTAACACAGGAACTAATATTTCCGTTTTGATGCCCTGGTTCCCCCTCATCTGCCCTGGACAGGAAAAGGGTCACAGAATGAGAACCCAGTTGTGTGAGTCACCATCGTCCCAATAAGCTCTTCCTCTTAGACTGAGGTTATTTTGGGCATAGTCTCCAGTGATGGGCCACAGGCCTCTCTTCTCTCTCTTCTCTTTGAACTTGTGTCTGTCACTAGATGAGATGATAAAAAACAGACTCGTGGGAATTTTAGAAGTTGTGATATATGTTGGATGACAGAGTCGGGGTACGAAGAACCTTAACAGGCTGGAACATGTGATTAAATCTCATAGTCCCAACAGAAGGTTGTATTAGAACAAATCAAGCCACGGAAGTCAAATATGGTGGACGCATAGCTGAGGAGGACCATGTGTGAGAGCAAAAGAGACGCTGGGTCTCTTGGCTGACTTCAGAGATGCCATGTGAGTCACCAGTATGAGACAGCAACCGGGGAGCCGAGATGACTCCAGGCCACATGTCCGCTCACAGGGTGAGTGGATGGACCCTCTGCTCTTGGCTGGAGAGACCGTGCCTGGGATGCGCAGGTCAGCTCCCAGTGCCCCGTTTTAGAAGAGATGCAGGGACTGAAAAGAGACCAGGAGCCAAGAGAGGGCAGTGGCTGGAACCCACAGCTGCACAGGGATATTTCATCCCAAAAGCCCTGGAGCAAAGTGAGAACTGCCCCACCATCTCTCAGGGTGTCAGGGTGTCAGGGAAGAGGGAGAAGCTACAAGGCTGACATGTCAGGAGAGCCTGGGTGGAGCTGAGAGCTCAGGAGTCTGTCTACTTGGGCGTGAACCCTTGTTTTGCTGCTTAGTTACTGGGTTTGGGCTTGTTGTTGATGCTTTCTGAGCCTCAGTGTTCTCATCTGTAAAATGAGAATAACACCTGTCTTATAGGATTGTTGTGAAGATTAAATGAGCAAAACCACTTTGCACAGTACATGCTGTATGTAGGGAGCCCTCGGTAAATGTCAGGGGTCTTTTTTGTTTCTCATGGAAGGTCTCAAGTGACTAATGGACCACTGGTGGGCTGCTGAGTTTGCTAACTGATGGACTTTACGTGGTTGTATTAAGCATCCTATGTATCAATTAAGGGTAACAAGTGGTCATTTCCTATGAAAATCTAAAGAGGACCATGAGAAACATTTTAAAAACAGAGCAAATTGACCTAATGCATTTTACTTCAAAACTCATAAAACCTCACACATTACCATGTAAGGTCCAGAAATGACCCATTTTGAAATGGAAAATAATGCTCCAAACTGGAAGACGTGATCTTTTAGGTAAAAGGCTGCCCCCCATCCCCACCCCCCACCACCGATGTCCCCAGGCCTTGCAAGCAGCTGGCTCATGCTGGGTAATAACTCTAAGAAATATAAATTAATAAAAACGATCCATAAAGCCACCACACTGGGCACTGGCCACCTCCTGTTGGCAAGAAATGCAGACAAACCGTGTGTTCTGATTTGAGCCAAGCACAACCTGAAACGTGGCTGTGATTTCACTCTGCGCCATGCACTGGGATTATTTTCCAAGTGGCATTTCCAGCCATGGCTTTTGCTTCGGAACAGATGGCATGACCGTCTTCCTCTTGACCCAAAGCCCCAGGCTGCCTGCCTTCCACATGGCATGGGACACCACCCTACCTCCTCACCCCGCTTCACTCTTTCCTCTTATTGGCTTTTTGGTACCTGGAGATGGACCTTCCCTTAGAGTCTTCACTAGCCACTTTGTTCATGCAGGAGTTTTGCAGAGCTCTGGGTTGGGTGTTTATCCCATGTGTCAGACCCTCAGGTGGCTAGGAAGGAGTGCTTCTGGCAGACCTGCAAGGTCCTGAGGAGAGTCTGCTCAGTGTCTTCACAATGGATCAGGACTCAGGCCCGTGAAGTGGGTGGGGGAGGGGGGTTGCTCAGAGCTCTGGCCCGCAGACAGAGCCTTCCCACCCTGTGCACAAACCAGATGGAAACATCCGCGTCCCTGCCACCCAAATGCTGCCATGCAATCTCTGCAGTATGTTGCTGTGTTCTTGAGATGGGAACTGCCACCCAGTGGGCGAGCAGGCTCCAGCAAACGCAAGGCCTATTTATAGCCCTGTGGCAAAATGTTCATTTTGGCTCCAGCACAGTACAAGCATGGCAGGTTGCTTTTGTCTTCCCCTCCTTCTGCAGTGGTTGAGTCTAAATTCTCCAGCCCTCTGACCTGGGTTCTGGTTTTAGCTGCACCAGCTGCGTGAAACTCACTTTGCTTCGTTGGCTGCCTCACCTCTAAAATGGAAGCAGTGATCCCCGCCCCATCAAGCTGATGGGGTTGCTGAGAGGCTTCAGTAAAGCCATAGAAAGGAAGACTATCATCTCAACTGTTAGCTGCTTTACTGGTGTGAAGGTGTCTCACTATATTTCAGTGAACTATGATATTAAAGGGAAATGTCCTTGCATGGGGAAGGGAAGAGGTGAAAGGAAAGTTAATGAAAGAGGAAATGGGATTTTAAGATAATTTCTCATCAGTTTCCTGTCAATAGCTAATAGGAACTGAAGCAATTCATGGGACTAAAGAAAGTGGGCTTAGGACCGCCCACTACCACATGGCAGGGCCTGTTTGGTGGCCACAGGTCCTGAGGCCACACTCCTACCCAGCGGCAGGGAGAATGAAAACCAAGGTGACCAAGTAACTGGAAGTGTGTTCATTCAGTCACTCGACAACCATTCCCTGGGTGGCCTCTGTACACCGGGCACTGTGCTAAGTACTGAGGACCCTGGGAGAAGCCAACACCACCCTCCAGGAACTCCCCCTCAGGCAAAGGGGACAGGCAAGCATACCAGCAGCTACTTAGAGGTCACGTGGCAAACAACCTCAGCTCTTTTGAACGTGGGGGGTACTGGAATGGAGGCCCAGAGGCTTCTCCATAGTTGCGTTAGCCGGTGGATGAAATATTTAAGTCCAGTCTACCTCTCCCTTCGACCCTCACTCAAAGCCTGTGTACTTTTGTTCTGTGCATAGGTGTGGCAGTCCCTGCTTTCTAAGCCCAGGGCAGTCTGAAAGCAGCAAATTCAGAGTGAGCAGAGGGACTTGATGACAATGAAAAGTGACTGCCTGCACCTGACAGCTACAAAGAGGACAAAGCCATAAAAAGTGGATCCCAAACTCCAAGTGGAACATTCTAGGGCCTTTTGGTATTTGGACCAGTCTTCTTTACCACCAAGAGCATCACTGTGTGTGGCCCATAATAACGACTGATGTTAAGAATGAAGCTATATGAGTTAGCAAAAGGAGAAGGGAACGAGAGGAGCAGCTAAGCTTCCTGAGTGTCATGTTGGACGGGCCTGGTACACATAGTATCTCACTTATTTCTTGCACCAACCCTGTGATACGGGCTTTGCTTTCCACAGGCTGTAGATGAGAAACATGAGGCCCAGGGTGTGGGGTGCTAGTACCCCAGCTGGCATGGGGCAGAGAATCTAGTGCTGCTTGACTGTAATTTTTTTTCCCCCCTAGACAGTCAGTAGATAATGCTTTATCTTTAAAATTGACTAATATTCTACTTTTTTCTTTTTAAAGATTATTTATTTATTTTTAGAGAGAGGGGGAAGGGAGGAAGAAAGAGAGAGAGAGAGAAACATCGGTATGTAGTTGCCTCTCATGCACCCCTACCTGGGAACCTGGCCCACAACCCAGGCATGCGCCCTGACTGGAAATCGAACTGGCGATCCTTTGGTTCACAGGCCGGCACTCAATCCACTGGGCCATACCAGCCAGGGCAAAATTGACTAATGTTCTAAACAAAATGTGCTGTCACTCAGATGGGCTAAGCTTCTGTTCTCTGGAAAATTCCCTCACAAGGAACACCTTCTAATGGGACATTAGCAGGTCAGAGAGCTCTCACAACAGATCCCTGTGAGGCTCTGACTTCCTGCTCAGCGCTGCCTCTCAGTCAGCAAGCACATGGGCTCCGTACCAGAGGGAAAATCCATGTCTGTGTCTGACTAGACCTCCTCATGTCCTCATTCTGTATCTGTTGGCTCTTCTTTAATAAGTGGGGCTATCTTCTCGCCTCAACCTGTTAAGACTGAGAAGGCATTCAAAACGTTTTGTTTTATTTTGCTAAGAATAGAGGGAAATTTCAAAAAAAATGAACTTTGAATCTACTCAGAAACTTCATTCTGGATGCAATTTTGATGGCACATGGCATTCCTACATAGTGGAATTTTCTGGGTGCATCTAAACTATCAAAAGGCATGCGTTGCCCAAAATAAAATCATCACAATAAAAAATAAAGCCAAATAGAGGTCCAGTAGAACAGTCTGATGATTTTTTTTTTTTTTTTCAATACAGGAGGAAGGAAATGTGGTTTTTCAGCATAATAGCTGGCAGACCTAAGTTCCAGGCTGACTTTTCTCCCTATCTGTGTGACCCTGGAAAAGTGACTGTCTGTCTCTGATTTTTAGTTTCCTCATTTTAAAATGAGGATAATAAATTCTGTCCTTACCACCTTAAAAGATGAACATGAATGACAAATAAGATGTATGTAAAGCGTACAAATGTAAGGAACTTGTAGCACTGGATATGTGTACACCATGCTTTGGTGGAGATTCAGAGAGACTGCTCAATTTGCCAAGGCATCTTATATAAATTGTATAGTTAGATTACATTTTCTTGGCCCCTTGTAAAATGGCTCCCTCCTGGGTTGTTTTTAGATTATGATCTCAGATTTTAGTAAAGAGCTATACAAAAATAGCCTTATAAAATATGTTTATTGTAGAGATGCTGTTAATACCATGCTAGCTAATATAAGGCTTTCTTTTTTTGAGGGGGGGTGGTTAAAGCCTAGAAAACATTTTTTTTTCCCAGAAGAACTGGTCTATTCTCTCCTTATTGATATAAAATATAATTTATACTTTTTTCAGGTTCTTATGTTTTAATTTTTATTCAATGTTTTCTATTCTATTATGCATGTTATCCATAAATGTACCTCGGATCCCTTGAGAGATAACAAGTCGGAGACCAAGCAAGTAATAGAAACATTAATAAATCCTCTGGTAAAAGGAAAGCTGAGTCCTCCTCGCCCCCCCGCCCCCATACACACACGCATACATACAACATACACACACCTCTCTCACAGGACACAAAGCTTTGAACAAACTTTGGTGCCTTCATGGTCAACCCATCTGTTGCAGGCTTATGAGGAGAACATGTATGGTAGCAAATACCAGTGGATCATCCCAGGCTGGTATGAGCCTTCCTGGTGGGAGCAGGTACATACAGAAGCCAACTCATCCCGCTGTCTCCGGAAGAATCTGCTTGCTGCCATGGAGGGCTACATCGGCGTGGACTTCGAACCCCTGAGCTCCAAGCAGATCAAGACCATCTCAGGAAAGGTCAGTGCCTTGGTCTGTCCATCTCAGCCCCTGAATCCATCTCCTTTGATCATCTTACCCGATTATGTTGGCAAAAAGTGTCCTTTGCTGTGTGTCTTTGAGGAAATCACTTGACCTCTCTGAGCTTCACTTATCTATTAAATGGGAATAGTCAGCCATCCACTGCATTCCGACCTAGGAAACTGTGGTCATTAAATGAGGGAAGGGTGTTTTGTAAGCTCATAACACAATGTACACATAAGGGGTGAAGTTGTGGCTTTTACCATGCCAACTACAAGCATTGCCTCTCAGGCTCTGTTATGGTTTTATCCTGTGCCCCTCAGACCTGGAATATCGTTTCTCAGTCACACTGATGCTCCTGTCAACTGGAAAAGTAAGACCCTCTAGTAGATTGGGGGAACATGTGCTGTAGACCAGCCAGACTGGTTTGAACCCCAATTTTGCAGCTTACCAGCTGTGACCTCGAACGTGAGTTTTCCAAGCCACTCTTTCCTCTTCTGTATAATAGTGGTGAAAATACCCTCCTCTGGGGTTAAAAGGAGGACAGAGAGCAGATTGCGGAAGATGGCTAATGTGGTGCCTGCTACCTCTGTACTATCACGACAGAGAGGAGGACCTAGGCAGGTCACTTAAGTTCCTGGGGCCTCCATATGCTCTCACCAGGGGTTATGAACCTGTGCCCTGCTTACCCAGCAGTGCTGTGAGGGAACCAGGCAATATGGCATATGCAAAAGTATTTCAAAAGCACATGCACTGTTCTCTATCAATGTGAGTGTTGTCAAAAATCAGATGATGACAGCCCCGGTGAAGATGGTAACATTCATCGCTCAGTTTTAACTACCAGCCAAAATTCGGTACAGCAGTGCATGTCATTCTTTCCTGTCTTCTCAGAGCTCAGATTGTCCAATTCTGTGCTCAACTTGAGTTCTTAAAGTCACAAATTCACTAAAAGAATAAACTGCATGTAAAGTAAAAAATATATGTGTTATTTTTATCCATTATTTAATCTCAGTTGGAGCCAACTCTACAAGAATAGTTTATTGATTTGTCAAAAAAAATGGCAGATCATTAGGATACACTTTGTAAACAACTCCTTAGATCATGCTGGCACCTGAGAGATCCTAGAAAAACATTCTGGTTAGAAAAGCTCGGAAGAAATATTTTTATGCCAAAATCAATGGTTTTGAGATGCTGAATAATAAGTAGGAAGAACTCATTATATTTCAGCAAGTATTATTATTAAAAGTGTCAAAGCTTGCAGTTTATTAGAAGATACTTGGTATAGGGATACCCTGTGCTTTAATCTAAAAATAGTATAAAATTTGAGGAAAATACAAAAACAAAGGGGAAAAATTTCTATGTGAGCAGACAGCAGAATAATTAAACTGAGAGATTTAAAGAAAAGCAAAGAAGTAAATGATTACACATAAGATCTGTGAAGCTAGGTGGTGGTGCAGGCCGGGAGACGCCATGAGAAGGGCCTCAACTGTCATCCTAGGGAGCATGGCTGTGACCTGGGGAAGTGAGCACAGGTGTCAGCTGTGCACGGGGATGCATTTTGGGAAGATCATTTTTTTCAGTGTTCCTTGTAGCAAATATTTTCACTTTATAACCAATTATTTCCCAGGTCACTCACTTTGCTTTTTTATTTTATTGGGGGGGTGGTGCTGGTCAGGAGGCTGACTTTACCCCTATATTGCTATGCCTGTGAATGGGAGACCTCAGCGCTATTCCTGTGGCTGTTCATTTCATTTCTCGCTGTGGGTGACTGATGCCTAGGCCTCCCAGGATGACGCGATGCCTTGGGAGCAGAGGCAGACTCATGGTTTATGGCAGCTTCCAAAATTCCAGAAAACCCAGTCCCTGTCCCCAAAATCTTGAGGCAAGAGACAGCATTTCGTACATTATCCCAAGGTTACAAGATGATTAAAGTTACTCAGAGGCCTTTTTGCCTCTTAGAATCAGAGAGCCTTAAGGCTCCCCAAGAGATTCTGCAGACCAGCCTCCCATCAGATTCTCAGATCCTTCCAGGACCAAAGGACTTACTATTTTTCCCTTCATGTCTCTTACTGGTCCCTTGTCAAAACTAAACAGTCTGTCCCTCCAGTTGTAACTCACAGGTTCCATGGCTGGGATTAAGGGCAAAATCTAAGGGAGTGCCAAAAACCTCAGTAATCAAAATAAAAAATATTTTAATGCAATATTTTTTTAAAGTCAAAATTAATGCAAAAATCCATGGTGAACAAAATATCAAAATTTTAAATAAAGACAAGATCCTCAGGACCACTGGAATTAGGATAAACTCAGTGATTTGAATCACACAATTGCAGGACTAGATCTTATCTTTATTTAAGATTTTGATATTTTGTTCATTATAGGCTTTTTATATTAGTCTTGATTTATTAAAATATTACTTATCTTGATTACTGAGGGTTTTGGCTCCCTCTTAAATTCTGCACTGAGAGGGAGTACCTTGTTCACCTCTCCCTGATCCTGGCCCCAAACAAGTTGTATCTGCCAAGCCTCTTCCTGGGCTGAGCCACCCTTTGTCCTTGCTCTTGTTGAACGCTCTCTCCCCAGGGTGCAGGGCCCAGAATTACTAAAGCATTCCTATTTGTGATCTGACCACAAGCCAACTTCCCCAACCAATCTTCCAGAGTCTATGGTCAAAGAAAGTTCTAGTGAGTTGAGAAATGTTTCTTGAATTGGAATTTGCATTTGATATGACTGCTGAGGGGATGGATGGTGGTCAGCATGGCATGGGCTGCTGGGTTGATGCCTGTATTTTGGGGTCCATCAGTGTCCATGAAGATAAGCAAACATGTAGAACCATCCCAAGTCAACGGGCTCTTGCCATCCTCACTGTTTACATGTAGGGAAGCTAAGGGGCAGAAGGGACACCCTTGAGATCCCTGTAGTGGGTTGAATAATGACCCCCTAAACCCTGGAATCCTATGAACATGACCTTATTTAGAGAAAAAGATCTTCGAAGATGTCATTAACTTATGATCTTGAGATGAGATTATACATGATTACTTGGGTAGGCCCTAAATCCAATAACAGGTGTCCTCAAAGAAGAAAGGAAGAGAGAGAAGGTCACACGAAGACAGAGGCAGAGACTGAAGTGATGTATCTGCACCACAAAGAGCGCCAAGGACAGCTGGCAGGCCCTGGGGCTGGGAGAGGCTAGGACGATTCTCCCCTGGAGCCTCCAGAGGGAAGCAGCCCTGCCATCATCTTGGTGTCAGACTTTTGGTCTCCAGAACTGTGAGAGAATACATTTCTGTTGTTTTAAGCTACCTAGTTTGTGGAAATTTGTTATGGCAGGCCCAGGAAGTGAATACAGTTTTCTGGAAGGTCAGGGAGAGATCCAGGACTTGAAGCCAGGACTGCCAGTTCCGCATGCTGGGCACCTTCCTCTCTCTACCATGCTGTCCCTCTAGACCTGTGACATGCTTAGGAACAGAATGCACCCAAATAAGTCCTTTCTGTGACATGTCAGCAAGCCCCTGTTGGTAAGTGGCATAGTAGGAGCATACAGGTCCGGTAATTGGGAGAGCTGGCACAAATTCTGGCATTCCCAACAATTAATTCATCTAGTCACACTCTCTCCCTGGGTCTCAGTATTTTCAACTGAAAATGAGAGGTTTGGACCACAGAACTCCTGGTGCCCTTTCCCAGCTAAGTTCTCTATGGTACTTGGTTATTACGTCAAACTGTGATGACACAATCATAATGTTAAACCCTGGAGTTCCCAGGACAAAGTGACTGCTGAGAGAGAAGGTCACATAATCAGATGAAACAGTTTTCCCTCTTGGAATGCATTCTCCAAGGCTCCCTCTTTCATCAGCCTGTCTCCAGCCTCAAGCCGTCCTCAGCTCTCTCATCGGCACCCAGGAGATCCCTAGTAGGAGGAATAAGAAGGTCACAGCCTCCCTCCAAGCATATTCATCAGTCCCTTTCTATTGGAATTTCCAATGATGGGACCAATGCAGACCTTCTGGCTTCCCTAGCACATTCAGAGCTCAGTCTTCCAAGACCTTACGATGACAGCCTCGGGACACTGGCTTTGGCTCTGATGTCTTTTCTTTTTCTCCCCATTGAAGGTCCTCATCACCACTCTACTCCCTCAGGATGACTGTTGACATTGATGATTTCCAGTGTCAGTTTTCAGAGTCCCATTACGTTTGCTTCCATGGTTAGTATTTGCGATTCTGGCCAGATTTCTCCAATGATGGCTCAGGCTGCCTATAAGGACTTCTTCCCGTTATGGTTCCCCTGCTGAGATATGAAGCTGGGCGAGGCACCAGATGGAGATGTTCACAGAACCCTGGAATCAGTGGGGACCTCAGAGGTGGCCCCAACACTGCATCAAAGACACAGGCTCATTCTCTGAAAGAGTTTTATAATATTTTCTGGCAAGAAGCTTCTGCGACCCTCTGCGACTATTTATTCAACAGAACTGGAAGAAACACAAATCTAGTGAGTCCTCAACTTAGAGCCAGTGACCCATGAACCGCTGCACCCAGCTCATTGTCACTATCACAGGAGCTTCATGACAAAGAACATGGAGCTTTTAGGGATGAGGTAAAACAGAAGAATCTTACAAGGTGCCAGATACAAAATGGATGCTTAACAAATTATAGTTCTCGTCGTTCTTCGGCACAGAAGCTGCAGGGGTAGGAAAAAGGAGTGAGATGAATGATGAGTCCATAACTCAAAGTTATGTGAGGGAGGGAACAGACTAAAGAATTGGGATTACTTTTGATTTTTTTAAAGTAATTGTTTTTGTTTAAATAGAATACCCATGTACCCAGCGCCCAGGCTAAAAAAAAAAAAAAATTACTAGCAATCTAAAAGCCATCCTCATGCCCTCATCCTGTGGCCCATTTAATACCCACAGCCGGAAGTAACCATTCTTCTGACTACTATCACTATACAGATGTCTGTTTTTTGAATATTAAATGAAATCATACAGTATATGAGATCCGTCCGAAAAAGTCCAGCCATTGCTAATATAATGAGAACTGTTTGTGTGACATTGGTGTAACCTGGCAGCCAAGGAGAGTGGACTAGAATGTGCATGTGTGAACAGTGATGACTTCACTTTACGTCAGTGGGGGGAGTAAATGCCATTGAGTGAGCAGGTGCACTGTGTGGCCATCACATTCAACATGCCTGAGCGAGTAGAGCAAGGCATCTGGATCAAATTTTGTGTTAAGCTTGAACATTCCTCCATGGAAACTATTCAGATGATTCAGAAGGCCACAGCTATGGGCAACTGGTGATTGGCAGCTTCATCAAAACAGTGTGCCTGCTCATGCATCGCGTCTCGTGAAGAATTTTTTGGTGAAACATCAAATCACCCAGGTGACTCAGCCACCCTACAGCCCAGGTTTGGTGCCCCGTGACTTCTGGCTTTTCCCAAAACTAAAATCACCTTTGAAAGGGAAGAGAACTGTTGATGAGATTCAGGAAAATCGGAGGGACAGCGGATGGTGATTGAGAAAACTGTGTGAGGTCCCAAGGTGCCTACTTTAAAGGGGACTGAGTCGTCATTGTCCCCCCCCTATGTATCTTTATCTTCTTCAACAAAATGTCTCTTTTTCAGATTATATGGCTGGATACCTTCTGGACAGACCTTCGTATACTGTTTGGGGCCTTCCTCTTTCACACAGGATTACGTTAGTGAGATTAGTTTATGCTGTCCCGTGTAGACATTTGTTTATTTTCACTGCTGTATGAGTATTCTATTGTTTGGCTATTGTGAATAATGTTGCTTTGGACATTATCGTACGTCTCTTGGTAAATACTTTGAAATCCCTTTTCTATAGTAAGTGTTCTGATCTGTCCAGTTACTTTTTTAGTATCTTCAGGTTTAGGGTGGATTAGTCTTGCTGGTACTTATTCTACCTCACCCTTCAATGGCTCCCATCATCTGTTTTTCCCACAGTTTTTTTTTTTTTTTAATCTACTTTTATTTGCCATAAGCCCGTATGCTTATGGGACAAAAGCGTAAGTGATTGTAGTTCTGAAATTTGTTAATTTTTCTCTTTATCCACAGTGATTTTGCAATTCTTTATATTCCGCATCTTCAGATATTGGTGAGGGTATGATCTTGTATAGAATTTTGCAGCTATAAGGCCATTAGTACAGTTCAGGAACTTTGGGGAGGTTAATTAAACACACAGTTTGCATTGTCTTCGGCTGCCTGGAAATCCTCGAAATGGTATTTTTTAATCAACAGAAATTCTTGATTTTAATGAAGCCTACCCCAAGGTCATGCAGATATTTTCTTCTGTTGTCTTTTAGAAGTGTTATTATTTTACCTTTCACATTTAGATCGACAGTCAACCTGCAGTTGATTTTGGGTATGATGTGAGGTAAGAAACAAGATTCCTTTTCTTTCTTTCTTTTTCATAAGGGTATCTAATTGATCCATTATCAGTTATTGAAAAGGCCACCTTTTTTCCCACACTGTGCTGCCATATTACCTTTATCATAAATCAAATGACTGCATATATCTGTTTCTGTTTATATGATTTCTTTTCCCTTCCATTTGTTTGTTTTTCACCAAAACACCTTAATACTATACTATATTATACTATAATACTATACTTAATACTTATACTTAATACTATAGCCTTAATTACTATAGCTTTATAATAAGTCCTGATAACTGTTATATTAATAAGACCTCCCTCTTCTTTCATAGTTGTTCTTAGCTATTTTTGTCTCTGTGCACTTCTGTATGCACTTGTGGGTCAGGTTATCAGCATACACAGACATGCACACAAACCTGCTCTGGTTTTTGTTGGAATATTGTTGAATCTGTAGATCAATTTAGGAAAAACTGACATCCTAATATTATAGAATCTTCCAATCCATGATTTTTATATACCCCTACATTTACTTAGATCTTCTTTAATTTCTCTCAAAAATGTTTTATAATTATCTGTGTAGAATTCTTGCACATATTTTGTTTATTTATATCTAGGTACTTGATATAGTTTGGTGAGTACATGTTCAAATGACTATTGACTGCATACTTAGGGTTGAAATTTCTGAATTATAAGATTTACATATATTCAGCTTTAGCAGACACTGTCAAACAATTTCTAAAGTAGTTGCACCAATTTACACACTCACCAACAGTGACTGAGAGTTCCAGTTGGTTTGTGTGCTCACCAGCATTTGGTATTATCATCTTTTTAATTTTAGCTAACCTGTGGGTGTGTAGTTTTTATTTACATTTCTCTGATGACCAATGAAATTGGGCATCTTTTCATATCTTTATTGGCCATTCTGGTATTCTCTTTTATAAACTGCCTAGTCAGGTCTTTTGCCCATTATTCCCCTTGGAGTCTCTGCCTATTTTTTATTGATTTATAAAATTTCTTTTTATATTCTGGATATAAATTCTTGGATGGTTATATGTATATCTTCTCCTGTTCTGTATTTTATCTTTTTACTCACTTAATGATGTATTTTGATGAACAGAAATTCTTTTTATTTTTTATCCTCACTCAAGGACATTTTTTCATTGCTTTTAGAGAGAGGAAGGGAAAGAGAGAAACATTGATGTGAGAAAGAAACATTGATTGACTGCCTCCCATACGTGCCCCAACCAGGGACAGAACCCACAAGCTAGTATGTGCCCTGACAGGGAATCAAACCAGCAATCTTTTGTTTATGGAACAATGCTCCAACCAACTGAGCCACACCAGCCAGGGCTGATAAACTAATTGTAATGTCATCCAGTTTATTAGTCTTCTTTATGATTAGTGTATTTGTGTCCTGTTTAAGTGTCTTTGCCCACGCAAGCTCATGACGATATTTTCCTATCTTGTCTTTTAGAAGTTGTGTTTTACCTTTCACATTTAGATGTAGAATCCACATGGAATTAATTTTGTGTATGGTCTGAGGTAAGATCAAGGTTAATTGTTTTCAATATGGATAACCAATTGATTTGGGACCACTCATCATCCCCACCCCCTGTGCTACAGCAGTCACCCTTGTCATACATTGAATGACTTTATATAGTGTGGGTCTGTTTCTGGGCTTCCGGTTCTCTTCCATTGGTTGATTTGTCTGCCCTTTAACCAATACCACACTGTCTTAATAATTGAAGCTTTATAAAAGACCAGATACCTGGTAGGGTAAGTCCTTCATCTTTGTTGTTCTCCTTTAAGATTTTCTTGGATGTTCATGGCCCTGGTGTAATTTTTCACTGAGATCTACTCATATATTTACATGTTCTATTACTTTTTCATTCCTCCCTGCATTTCTGTTCTTCTGTTTATGATCATTTCTTTCTGCCTGAAGAACTCTTCTTAGTCTTCTCTTCCTGTGTGTTTGCTGGAAACAAATGCTCTCAGTTTCTGTTATCTGAAATCTTCTTTCTTTCCCCTTTAATTTTGAGGGGTATGTTAACTAGGTGTAGAATTCTTGATGATCTATTATTTTCTTTCAGCACTTTAGGACATCATTTTATTGTCTTTCAGCTTTCATTATTTCTACTAAGTCAGCTGTCAGTCTTGTTGTTGCTCTTTTGAAGGTAATGCATTTTTTCTTCTTTTTTTTCCTTCTGGCTGCTTTTTAAGATTTTTGGTTTTGTTTTGGTCTTCAGCAGTTTTACAAAGCTTTGCTTAAGTGAGTTTTTGTTGTGTGTGTTTATGTTGACTGGAGTTCACAGAGCTTTATAGAACATCATGAATCTGTAGGTTGATGTATGTTTGGGGAAACTGAAGGATAATATTGCTTTAAATACTGCTTCTGCCTATTCTCTCTTTCCTCACATTTCAGGATGGCAATTATACATATGCTATACATTTTCAACATTGTTTATGTTCATGTCTTATTTTCCATTCTTTTTTCCTTTCTGTACTTCAGTCTGAATATTTACTAATAAACTTCCTTCCAATTCACTAAGCTGTTTTCTGCTGTGTCCAATATGCTGCTTCATCCATTTACAAGTTCTTATTTTCAGTTATTACAGTTTTGACATTTAGAATTTCCATTTTATTTTCTTTTTCTTTCACAGATCCCAGTCCTCTGGTGATATTCTATATATTTTAATCTATGTTGTGAATATATAAATCATGCTATTTTAGAGTTCATGTCTAGTAACTTTCAGATTTGGATCACCTGTGGGTCTATTTCTCTATTTTACTTTTCTTCTTTCCCAAATTACTCACTTCTTTTCTTTCTTTTTTTCTTTTTTTAATTTTTAAATTTTTTTTTTTTTTTTGGTTTTTCAATTACAGTTGTCCCCTTTTCTCCCAATTTCTCTCCCCCACCCAACCCACCCCCTCTCCCGCAATCATATCCCTCTCCGTTGTCCATGTCCATGAGTCATTTATATATGTTCTTTGACTAAACCCTTCCCTTACTTATCCCCCTTCTCTCCCTCCCCCCTCCCCACTATTGACTGCTATTCTGCTCTTTGTTCTATTTAGTTCTTTTGTTTGTGTTGCTCTTTAGTTTCCTGTGTTAGGTGATATCATATGGTATTTTTCTTTCTTTGCCTGGCTTATTTCACTAAGCAAAATTCTTTCTAGTTCCATCCATGTTGTTGCAAATGGCAGGAGTTCCTTCTTTCTTTCTGCTACATAGTATTCCATCTTTCTTTTTTTTTTTAATTATGTGGTCTTATCTTAGTGTACATGGTAAATTGATTAATTGATGTGGCAATGAAAATCTGTGGAGGCTACAGATGGTGTTATCTTTCTCCAGAGAAGATGTATTTGTCTTCAAGTAGGCAGCTAGGATAGGGACAGATCACTTTAATCCAGTCAAGAACTGCGATGATTCACGTTTGATTTGGGGTTTTGTAAAGCCTGGCCTATTTTGGTTTGCCCTTACTTCTGGTATTTGCCTTTCTGAATTCTCAGCTGAAATTCTGGGGTGTTTACTGGCCCTGGACTCCAACTGTCACCTTCCTGATACTGTAAAACTCTAAATGCTTCTGCTTATTTGCCCAGCCCCTCAGCACCATGTTTTGCTTGGCTTCTCAGCCTCTTGCTTTACATAGCTTAGTCATCACCAAATAGTTCAAGTGCAAATGCCAATCTGAATACCGGGCTCACGTTTTTTATCTCCCAGACCCTGGCACTACAAGTCTTGCTGCTCTGATATCCCTAAACTATTGGGTTTTTGTCTGTTTGTTTGTTTGTTTTCCCTGGAAACTCTGATCTAATGGTTTCTGTTTCTGCCACGAGCCTTCCAAGTTATCAAATGCTTCAGGAAGAAACAGCAAAGAATGCTGGACTCTTCTCCAAGCACTTCTCTCCCCAGAATCTTAGCTCCTCAGTTCCTGGACATCCTGGTTGCATTCTGATGCATTTCTATATCTCTTTATAGATTCTATTCTGCTTTTCTTAACTTTCTTCAGAAGAGCTTTGGTCTGACATAAGCTATTTCATCCATCGTCAGAGTAGAAGTCTACAATAAGACTATTTCACTTAAAAGGAGAAGAGCCTTTGGGGGTGGGGTAAGCACGTCACTGTCTTCGGCTCTTTGCGTGCAGTAAGAAAGAGCAGGCATTTCTTGCAGTTTCCCAGGAAGATGCAGCATGCTGAAGATAAGTTACAGGGACATAGACATGAATTCTGCATCTGGAGGGACAATCCCATAGACATCAAGAATTCCTCCCGTGAAAGGCTCTGCCTGAGGGAGAGTGAGCTTCCCAACACTGGAAGAGTCTCAGAAGGAGCTCAACAAACCTGGAAGTTGCTACTGAAAAGATCCAATAATCAGTTTATAGAAGAGACTTAATCAGTGGTACCTGACCTGTGTATTATTGACATCTTAGAAGATTTTTAAAAGTACAGATGTCTAAGTTACCTCCCAGGCATACTGAAACAAAATGCAGAGCCTGGCACCTGCGTTTTTATCATGCTCTCAAGTGGTGTACAAACTGGAGTATAGAAACCAATAGACTAAAGGAGACTTTGTGATTCCAGCATCTTATAAGGAATTCTAGGGAGAAAGTCTGCCAGTTTTACAGCTGCGGGGGGAAGGGGTGGGGGATGGCTGTTGGAGAAGTGTCCTTTCCTCCTCTGTTCAGTCTGTGAGGCCCCCTCCTCCAAAAGCAAGACTCCACTTGGTCCTGTTGGGATGACAAACCCAAAAGATTTAGTCACACTATGGGGTTAGCAAGCCTGTGTGGGCTAGCCTCGGAGCCTAACCACTATTTATAACAGAGTTTCTGTGGGAAATTATGTTCCAAGTTCCAACAACTCCTTTCAAAAGATGCTGGAGCACAACCTGTCAGTAATTGGGACAATCTATATTAAGTTATTTTCTCAGAAGGTTGTAGCATCTCATACACTTGCCCTCAGACAATGAGTAATTAATCAGCTTTCCGTGTGGGCTTTACAATGGAAGAAGTTCTGCCCCAAATAATCAGAGGCCTGCTTTAAGCGCAACTATTACTTTTTCTAAGACAATTGTTTCTTCCTGCTGTCATTGCTCTGCCCTCGGGAGCGGTGCTGGCTTCACCGGGGAAGTGATGAATGGCCTGGGATGCAAGGTGGTAGCAAACACTCCAGCGTGGTGCTTGCAAAGACGGTGAGGATGAGGTCACCTATCAGGGTTTAGCTACCCCTGTGTCCTATTCCAAGGACTCTGCCCACGGAAAGGAGGTAAGCAGCCATATTTCCAGTGTTCTCCACCCTCCTTCTGCCCTTGTCCCGGAACGAAGGACAGTTTTTGAGATAGAAAAGACACAGATTTATAAGTACACATGTAAAAAGGATCTATAGGGGCTTGTGTTGGTCCCAAGGTCAAATTGAATAAACAGTACACGATAGGATCTCAATCCCCCTAGTGTCCCCACAAAAAATAAACCAACCCTCAATAAACTATATTAAGGAAGTTTTAAAATGGCATACATTTACCTCCTGGTGAGGCCACACTCAGATCTGGACTCCGGACTTTAAGAGGGTCACAGAAACCTTGAAGTATGCCCCAGTGGCGTGTTCTGGATAGACAAGGAAGAGGTCTGGAGACGTCATCTGAATGTAATCATTAGGTTGACCAAACAGGACTCAAAAACAGACACCAGCAGCCCCAAATGCCTCTGTGTGCATCAGAAAGAGCTCACAGGAGCAAAATCCAGGAGGAGAGACGTCAAAGGGACGTGATTCATTTTATGCCTAAAGCAATTAATTAAAAGAATACACATTCAAGTAATTTTAGTACTTTTAAAATAGCCAGTAGCTGCATTAACCAGAAATCGATTCATAATGCATTTAAACATCAAAGAAAAATACAGCCAAATAGTAAAAGGTGGAAAAATAACAAGGATGCATTAAAAGAAAACATTAAAGTTATGACTACCACCATAGCAGTAGGGTATTAAAGGGCAATGTGCTTAAGAAATAAAAATAATGAAAGGAACTCACTATAATCATTAATCAGAGAAATGCAAATTAAAAGGAGATATACTTTTTTCTTAACCTAACAAACTAACAATGTCTTTTAAAATTAAAATACCTGTTGTTGTCAAAGATACAGGGAAATGGGTACTTTCATACCCAGTGGAATTTTACCTTTTTATATTTAAGGAGAATTAATTGGCCCTATCTATAGATGCACGAATAGTCTTTGAGTTTTGTATCCCA
This sequence comes from Furipterus horrens, assembly GCF_987537825.1. Classification (NCBI taxonomy): domain Eukaryota; kingdom Metazoa; phylum Chordata; class Mammalia; order Chiroptera; family Furipteridae; genus Furipterus; species Furipterus horrens. Next base: position 176,489,759 of record NW_028327174.1, on the reverse strand, counting down.
TTTGCCTCAGCAGTTATACTTTTGGGAATTTATTCTGAAAAAGATAATTATCAGTGGGTGTTTAGAAAATTTAGATACAAGGATGCTTTTGCTTGAAGGTCCAATAATTGGAAGGTGTTAAGGAAGTAAAGGTAGGCCGTGCACACCCCAGGGTCTGCTGACCCCTGGTCTCCGGTCCTGTCTCAGGGTCTCCAGGGCGTCCTGGGCAAGCGGCTTCCTGCTGCCAGGTGGAAGAACCCACGCTCATGTCATGGATCTTGACTCTTCGTAGCAGTGGCTGGGATTTGTGGGCGCCTACTGTGTCCTGAACCCTGGATCGGGCACTTTGCATGCTTCGTCTCACTGAACCCTCAGGCCACCCAACAAGGGACAACATGGAGACGTGGGGACACAGGACTCACCTCAGGTCACAGTGAGCAAACCACAGAGCTGGGGCTGGAGGGCAGGTCGGCCTGCTTCCACATCCCATGTCATCACACCTGGCCAGGCTCTGGCCTCTGTTGCTGAGGGGAAACTTCTAGGGCACTTGGTCCAACATCCGCATTTTGTGGATGGAGAAACTGAGACTTAGAAAGGGTCTCTGTAGGTATTGTCTTGTTCTGGTGACACCTCAGTGATCAAGACAGCATCTTTGACTCCGTGGAGCTTCATTCTAGCTGTGGGGAGGGAAGCTGGACCAACAGACAAGTAAACACATCAGTAGGAAAATCGCAGAACATGAAAAGTACAATAAAGAAGATAAAAGCAGTGGCTAGAGAATGCCTGCAGTGAGGGGGTTGTAGAAAGGGTAGGTCAGGAAAGCTGTCCCCAAGAAGGGACAAGTGCTGACATTTGAAGACCGAGAATATCATGCAAGGACCTGGGGAAGAAGCTCTCTGGCAGAGGAAAGGGCTAGTGCAGAAGCCACTTGATGTGATCGAAGGACCCAAAAGGTTTAGAAGAAGAGAGGCCTCCCGATGGGCCGTTTCATGCTCCCCCAGGAAGAGTGAAATGGTGAAGGGTGACTGTGGAGAGCCAGCCCCAGGGCGGTGTGGCGGGTGGGGCTGAGCTGGGCTGGCCACGGTGCCGTCACCTTGAAGAACCCTGGGTTTGCAGAGAGTTTCTGCTGTGCATTTTGAGTGATGAATGGAATGTGACGGCTGGACATGATGCATTTCTGGGGAAAACTGTAAACAGGAGCCGAAACAAAAAAGGAGGAAGTGGATCCGTTGTGGGGACACTAGCACTCACATTTGGTCAGGCAGAATTCCTCACCTGCCAGGCCCACCGTGGGAGGGTCTTGGCCATCCCCAGGCACCTGCGTGAGTGACCCCACTCTGCTAATGCCGTGAGCCAAGGGCAAGAGTCTTGAGCTCCAGCCATGTGGCCACCCAGCCTCTGCACTAGACTGGCTCCAGACAACTTGGGGTGGTTTTTGAAAAGCAATTATGCCCTCCAGAGTCAAAAATGAGAAAAGTAACAGAGATGGAATTGGACCAGTCTAGCAACACACATGCGTGTGCATGTGTTCACCCACAAAACACAAGCGGTGCTACCTTGGGCAAATCTCTGGACCTCTGTGCCTCAGGCTGCAGAGGTGGGACCTATGTGACCACATCTAAGGGCCCCTCCCAGTATAAACTGACAGTGAATCAATGCTTTTTACATGTGATTTGTCCCCAAAGAGGGTTTCCCAAAGACTAAACCATGGGCTCTGATGACATTTGTAGTAGAGGGGTTCAGAAGTGATTTGCAGAAAGGCCATGGAGAGGCTGAGGTAACGGGGTCCCGGGCAGCATTCACCTGGATGTGTACTGGAGTAAACGGCACTTTCAGTACTTTGTGATCACAGTCCGAATGTTCATATCATCTGTGACATTTTTTTCTGAAATTCAGCTCAATGGGAGAAAAGAATTCTTTTCTTTTCTTTTCTTTTCTTTTTTCTTTTTTTCTTTTCTTTTTGCTGAGTTATTAACGGACCCACTATACTATGGAAGAAGGAAGAGGAGAGTACGATGCAGGGTCAGGGCAGCCCTCACATCCAGGCCCCTGGGACCTGTCCTGCACCCCGTGCTCTCAGAGGGCCTCACTCAGGCCCCATGGAGCTCAGAATCCCCAGGCACCAGGCTATGCCCAGTCAGAGCCTGTACCCCTCTCCTTCCTAGACCGTACCCTGAATTCCCGGTCCAAGTGGTGGGAGCTACTTCTGGTGCTGGGGAACCTTTTGCCTGGGTCAGCCTCCTTGAGGGTGAACCACACCTCTGGGGTGATCAAAGGGCTGCTGATGCTGGAAGGGGAAGGAGGTGTGCGTGGACTGAGCTTGGTGGGCCCCTGGGGTCGGCCACAGAGCAAGGCCTGCTCTCCTCGTGCTTCCGGGTCCAGCCAGAAGCTCTGAGGAGCCCTAGAATTCTGAATTCAAACTTGGCCTTCCACATCATCAGGAAGATATATTTATTGGGATGGGGACATAGAAAAGATTTCATTGAATGGTGTGTTGGTCTGTCTATAAGTTATATATTTAGATATAAGGATGTGGGCCTCCATGGGTACTGTAGCCCCAGGCCCTGAAAATATCAGGGAAGGGGGAAGCCTGGTTAGGGTTTATGATTCCTTCACCCTAACATTGCCAGATACCAGGGTTCAAATCTCAGCCCTGCCCCTCACTAGCTCTTGGTGCCAGGCAAATCAAGTTCCCAGAATCACTTTCCTCACCTGTAAAATGGGGGGATCATAGTGCCTATCATTTGAGGCTTTTGTGAGGATTAAATGAGCTAACACACAGGAAGAGCCTAGATGTGTGGAGAATCCCCGATCCTGCTCTATGTGCCTGATGTCCCGGCCGGTTGTAACCTGGTGTCTCCTGACCCCTTGTTTTCCAGACTCCACAGCAGTATGAGAGAGAGTACAACAGCAAGCGGTCAGGTGTGGGGCCCAGCAAGTTCCATGGGTACGCTTACGATGGCATCTGGGTCATCGCCAAGACGCTGCAGAGGGCCATGGAGACGCTGCACGCCAGCAGCCGGCACCAGCGGATCCAGGACTTCAACTACACGGACCACACGCTGGGCAAGATCATCCTCAACGCCATGAATGAGACCAACTTCTTCGGAGTCACGGTCAGTCCCAGGCCCCCAGGCTCTGCTTTCCTTAGTGCCCCTTGGAGATGTAAAACGCAAGAAGGGCTGTGTCACCCACCCTGTGACTCCCGAACCATTCTCTCAGATCACTGAAACAACTTCCTGTGGGCTGTGGGATTTCAGGGCTGCTAAAACAGGAGGTGCAGTGGACGCTCTCCGGCACATTGGGGAGATACTTTTCTATAACTCATGCATTAGCAAGGCCATAATGAGTTGGCTGCATGTGGAGCAGGTGGAATTCACCAGGTGGTGAGGTGGGGTGGGTAGCAGAAGCTCTAGACCTAAAGTTAGATTCAAATCCTGGACCTTTACTTTCAAGTTCTTTAAACACAGACTTTTAATTCCCAAAATGGAAATAATACCTACTCTGTTAGGTAATTATAAAGATTAGCCATTACAGAGTAAAAACTGCTAATGTTTGTTGAGCAAGAAACCTTTTCTGGGCTTCAAGTGTTTCATCTGGGAAATGGGGATAATGATATATGTCTTGGACAGAAGTTGGTAAAATTAGCAATGATAATAATGGCTAATATTTCTTGAATGCTTACTATTTGCTAGATACTATGGTAATAAGCGCTTTATGTAGATTAAACTCAATAATGCATGCCCAGTGCTAGGCGCTCAATAAATGCTAGCCATTGTTAGTGTTCATAATGGTCTCATTGCATCCCTTTGCCATTCACAGGAAGTAGGTCTGTTATTATCCCCATTAGAGGTGAGGAGCCTGGAGCTCAGAGCGTTTAAGTACTAAATCTAATCAGAGGTAGAGCTGAAATTTGGATTGGGTCTGGCTCTTGATTGTTGTATTACACTACCTTCTTGTAATGAACCTAAGTGGTAGTTATTTCTGTCTCGTGGTGATATACTTGTCACTGACTCTGCTCCCAGAAGATATGAAAAATTTGTCTAAAGAATAGGTTGAAATGACTAAAGTGCTGTCCTGAGCTTTAACGAGTCATTTACGGAATCAGTCTGTCTCGGGCTATTAAGAGAAGTAGATAAGATGAGTTGATTGGTGCATTTCTTAAACGTTCCTGTTCCTCAGGGCTCACACTCAGGCTTGCCTGTTGGTCTGGTGCACCCGGCACTGAGCACCTGTGCGGGGGCGGGGGATGTAGACAGTGGTGTGGACACCGAGGTGAGTCAGATGGGCTCCTGTCCTGGAGCCTGTGGTCCAGACACAGGGGCCAGGCCTCAGCTCAGATGACAACAGGTGCTCAGCACCATGGGAGAGATTGTGTGAGCCCAGAGGGATTTCTGTGACCTTTGGTGAAAAAGTCAGAGAAGGCCTCTGGGGAGAGGTAGCACATGAGCTGTGCCCTAGACATGCAGAGAGGGGGATGGCAGTCTGGCCAGGGGGAGCGTGGTGAGCACGAGAGAAACACGTGCATGTGAGCAGGGAATACCGCAAAGGAGGACGATGAGGCAAGGAAGGTATACTGGAGCTCATTTCTGAGGAACAAGCTGAGGAGACTGGCCTTTCTCTCAAACATCAACGATTCTCCAAGTGCACCTCGGCCAGCAGCACCAGTGTTAGAAATGGGAAGTCCCCAGCCCTGCCCCAGACCCACTGAATCAGAACCTCTGGGGATGGGGCCCAGGGCTGTGGCTGAACGCGCCCTCTAGGTGATTCTAATGCAGCTGGAGCTCGAGAGCCAGCAAAGTGGGTGTTTACAGCACAGCCTGCACTCAGACTGGAAAATTGAGCAGCTTTCCTCAGAGGAGTTGTTTAAAAAACTTTTTTTATCCTCAGAACCTCTTGTTATAAAACCTCACGTGGTGCCTGGTATAGCTTACAGGTGAAAGAGGAGCTTCTCAGCTGAACAGAGGAGGAGCCTGGAGCCCTGTCTGTGCAGCCCCCTTCCCACAGCCCCCACCTCATCCCACCCAACAGCCTGGAGGCCCCTCCCTCGGAAAGGCTCCACAGAGCACCAAAGACCTTGGAGGTCCCACTGGTAACACTAGCAGAGCTGTCTCAAAACATGGGTACACTTATGCAGGTCATCTTTTCACACGTTGCTTCATATTTAATAGGAGTTCTTAGTACCCCAAGTTGCAATGGCTGGATAGAGAGCTACAGAATCTAGGAAGCACTTGGCCATCTCTCATAATCCTAAAACTCAGGCACTGTGCCTGAATGATCTCGGAGATCATTTGTAACTACTTCTAAGTGCTCCCTTTCATCTAAGGCAAATAACTCATAATCCCTACTTGATGAGCAATTAAATAAGACTGCCTGAATCACTTTATATGGCTTGAAGATGAGTTTCTTTTTAATGGGAAATTCCTTGACACATATTTATGACTGCTCCGACTAGTGACTCATAATTCAATGAACTTTAGGACTGAAAGCGGTCATAAAGATCCTCAAATTCAACCCCCTCGATCGTAGATGAGTATCTGAGGTACAGACAGGGAGCTTTCAAAGTCACAGGGGAAGGGGTTGGATCCAGCAAAGCCAGGAAGCTCAGATTGGTCCTGCCCCCCCCCCACGCTCAGTGCCATCCCCTCCTCTTTGTGCAAGTCCCCCCGTAGCTAAGAAAGAGGTTGCAATAGAGAAACAGCTCTCCACTCCTCCCCCGTTTCTCCTTATCCCTTGTCACATAATATGGCTTGTCACTGGCTGGTAGACAGGTTTCATTAAAATTGTCTTCCGATCAGAGGGGAAAAAAGGACGTCATCTGACAAAATAAAAAGTGTCTCTGTGGTCCAAGGAGACCACAGAAGGCCAAGTTCAGTCATAAATAAAGAATGAGAATGGAAAGGAATAGGAGAAGTGGAAATAAATGGAAGCATTTCCTATTTGCTGAAGGGTTTTCATTACACAGCACGCACCGTATCCATTTTTCCACTCTCAGGCAGACACTCTATTCTGGGTCATCCATTCAGCATGTTTACTATACAGAAAATCGTTTAAACACATTAAATTAATTATATCTGTGACTCAATTTTAATTGATTCAGTATGCACACCCTCGGCTGGGCCTGTGGCTCCTGGCTGGCATGTTGAAGAGGAGATTTTTACCGTGCATCCCAGACTGGGAATCTGGCTTAGCTTGGGGCCCAGCTCCATTTTATGTTCTCAAGAAGCTCTCCCCCCAGGTTACTATTCTCAAGGAACACCCAGAAATGGGATGTGTGTCCACCTGCACAGAGGTGGCCTGGGGATCCTGCCCACAGAGGATTCCCTAAGTCCCTAAGTGCATGGATCTAATTTTCAGCCTGGTAATAACTGCTCGGGTTGGCTATTTAGGTCTCAAAAACCAGAGAGTTTTGAGAATCCCAGCTTAGCAGAATTCATGTGTAGGGCAAGGATTCCTAAATTTCTGTATGCATGAGACTCTCCCAAAGAGCTTTGTTAAAAATTCAGATTTCCCAGCCCTGTCCCAGAGCTCATGATACATTGGCTTTGCAGTTAGACCAAGGAAGTCACATTATTAACCAGCAGTCTGGGCGACTCCCAAATAGCAACCCAGAGAATTGCTTGGGGCTTCAGTGATATGCACACACACACACACACACACACACACACACATTTTGATTTTAAATCTGTCAGAGAAGTATTTGTTCCTGCATTCATTCACTCCTTTTGTAGACTCTGTACTGGGTACTGAGAGCTGGGAGCATAGACAGGAATAATGTATGGTCCCTCCTCCCTCAAGAGCCCCTGCCCAGGGTGGGAGATAGACAAGTAGAGAAATATTTGCTGGGCAGTATCCAATGTCTGCTCAAGGTCCCTGGAGGGAGGATCCCATTCTGCTTACAGGAATTAAGACCAGGGAGCTGTCCTCAATTTTCCTGCAGTTCAGGGGGCAAAACTACATGTGTGAATAATTGTAAGGTGCCCATGCTGTGGGTCCTGACCATCCTGTGCTATGTGCTGGGAGCGAGGGTGCCACACCAGGCTCCCCACCCCATTACTTATGGTGATAAACTGTGGATTAACAGACTCCTCCAATGAGGCTTTTCTGCCTGCGATATTGTGATTTATAAAAAAATACATATGTGAGGGGGACCCAAAAAAACCGAATTGTCTTCTGAAGGGTCGGCCCCTTATAGTACAGGCTTCCCCTGCTAGATGGAACCCGTCCTTATTAGTGTGCTAGCTGGTGGTGTTGTGAGAGACTGACTTTGGCTCCAGTGAAATTTTTTTGAACTCTTTCAACGTGTTTGCCTGTTTTATGATGGGTGATTTATGAGCACGCCTGCCCATAACATTCAGCAGGTTTTTTTTACCAAAAACAGCATAAACTCCTGCCCCACCCTCCCCATTCACCCGATCTCACCCCACATGACTTTTTTTTTGTTTCCCTGCATGAAAAATAGTCCTCAAAGGGAAGTGTTTTGCTGATGTGGAAAAGGTGAAACAAAAAATGGCAGAAACACTAAAAGGCCCCCAAATCGGTGAGTTCTAAAACTGTTTTGATCAGTGGAAAATAAACGTCTCCATTGCATTAAATGGAGAGTACTTTGAAGATGACTGAAGCTTAAACATGTAAGAATAAATATATTTTATTGATTATGCTATTACACTTGTCTCAATTCTCCCCTCTGCCCCCTCCACCTTGTACCCTGATTCTCTCCAGTAATACCCCCCACTTAGTTCATGTCCATGGGTTGTGCATATAAATTCTTTGGCTTCTCCATTTCATATACTGTTCTTAACATCCCCCTGTCTATTTTGTACCTACCAGTTATGCTTCTTAATCCCTGCACCTTTTCCTCCATTCTTCCCTTCCACCTCCCAGCTGATAACCCTCCACATGATTTCCATGTCTATGATTCTGTTCCTGTTCTGGTTGTTTGTTTAGTTTGTTTTTGTTTTTTAGATTTAGTTTTTGATAGTTGTGAGTTTGTTGCCATTTTAATGTTCATAGTTTTGATCTTCTTTTTTTTTCTCAGATAAGTCCCTTTAACATTTCATGTAATAATGGCTTGGTAATGATGATCTCCTTTAGTTTTACCTTGTCTGGGAAGCACTTTATTTGCCCTTCTATTCTAAATGATAGCTTTGGCGGATAGAGTAATCTTGGTTATAGGTCCTTGCTTTTCATCACTCTGAATACTTCTTTCCAGTCCCTTCTAGCCTGCAACATTTCTTTTGAGAAATGAGCCAACAGTCTTGTGGGAACTCCTACTTTTCTCTTGCTGCTTTTAACATTCTCTCTTTATCTTTAACCTTTAGCATTTTAATTATGATGTGTCTTGGTGTGGTTCTCTTTGGGTCTAACTTGTTTGGGACCCTCTGTGCTTACTGGCCTTGTATGTCTATTTCCTTCACCAGTTTAGGGAAGTTTTCTTCCATTATTTTTTCAAATAAATTTTTAATGTCTTGCTCTTCTTCTTCTCCTTCTGGCATCCCTATGATTCAGATGTTGGTACATTTGAAGATGTCTCACAGGCTTCCTATACTATCCTCATCTTTTTAAATTCTTTTTCCTCTTGCTGTTTTGATTCAAAGTTTATTTCTTCCTTATGTTCCAAATCATTGATTTCAATCTCCGTGTCATCCCCTACATTGTTAATTTCATGTAGATTTTTCTTTTTTTCACTTAGTGTAACCTTCATTTCTTCCTGGATCTTTTTTCTGTATTCAATGAGTTCTTTGAGTATCCTCTTGAAAACCAGTGTTTTGAACTCTACATCTGTTATGTTGGTTATCTCCATTTTGTTTAGTTCTTTTTCTGGGGTTTTGTGCTTTTCTTTCATTTGGGCCATATTTCTTTGTCTCCTCGATTTGGCAGCCTCCCTGTATTTGTTTCTGTGTATTAGGTATAGACTCCCTGGTCTATGTAGAAAAGGCACCTGTAAATTGTGTGGGCAGAACCTTAGGTAATGGCCAGGGTGGGGCAACCCGCTTCATTACTTTGTGGCTCTGTGTGAGGGGAGGGCCCAAAAAGGGGACAATGCCACTGCCTGGCTTCTGAAGATTAGTCTGGCACTCGCACTGTTTCTAGTCACTTCACTTACTCCCCATATGTGACTGATGCCCTTTCAGCTGTTGTCCTGGTGCTGAATCCCAGAGAGGGTGGGTTTGCATTAGTTCTAAATCTGTGCAGGCCCTTTAAGTGGAGTCACCTGAAAATCCAGCGGTTTCTTCTGCCACTCCAACTCCCACTAGTTTTGACAGCCATAAGTTATGGGGACTTATCTTCCTGGCGCTGGAACCCTAGGGTGTGTGGTCCGGCCTGGAGCTGGATCCTTTGCTCCCGAGGTCTCCCTCCCAATTCTTACCCACCAAGTATGAATGTGAGACTGTGCGTTCCACCACCTCTCCATGCCACATCGGGTCTCCATGCCTCTCTGCCTGTCTCTGCATCTCTGCCCCTCCTACCCGTCTGGATGAGTGTGGCTTCTTTAAATCCTTGGTTGTTGGACTTTCATATAGCTCAGTTTCCTAATGGTTCTCATGTTACGCATTTTGAGGTCTGGTTATAATCTTTCTGTAGTTGTGTGAAGAGGCAAAGCGTGTTTGCCTATGCCTCCATCTTGTCCAAAAGCCTAAATACACATTTTTTAAATAAATAAGTTCCATTTGGGGGATCTCCTCCTTATATATGGTCATTCAGGTGATCAACATATATTTCTCACATGTATTTGGTCTTCATCCCCGTTTCCTGGCTCATAGCTACCAAAACCCTTGGAATTTCGAAAATGCTGAGTGATAAAGGTGTCTTTTGTTCAGTTAATGAGGTGACTTTTGGAAAGCACCTAAGGATGGGAGCTGGTTGCCAATGGAACCAACCTTGTGATTGGAGAATTTGAACTTTCAATCCCACCTTCCCACCCTACCTCTGGGGAGGAGAGAGGAGAGAGGGACTGGAGGTTGAATCAGTTGTCGATGGTGAGTGATTTAAAACCCGTAAAAACCCAGAAGAAGAGAGTTTCAACCAGACTATTTCCACTTGCCACAGTGCTGAGCCCCAAGCTCCACAAGGACAGAAGCTCCTTTGGGACCTCCCCCTATGCATCTCTTCATCTGGCTATTGATTCATGTCCTTTAGTATTCTCTGTAACAAACCAGTGATCCAGTGAGTAAACTGTTTTCCTGGATTTTGTGAGCTGCTCTAGCAAATGCCTCAAGCCCAAAGAGGGGGTCATGGGAATCTGTGATTTATATCCAGTCAGTCAGAAGCACAGGTCTGAAGTAGGGGGTTGTCTTGTAGGATGGAGCCCTTTACCTGTGGAATCTGATGCTATCTCCTGGTACAGAGTGTGAGAATTGAGCTGAATTCTTGGACACCCCCCTAATGGTCTCTGGGAATTGCTCATTGGTGTCGGGAAGCCTAGACACACACACACACACACACACACACACACACACACACACACTGTAATTGGGTCCCATTTACTACCAGAGGTACTCTAAATTCACTGACAGGATATAACCCTTCAAAACATGCTTTGGAACATGTGCTAAGCATTCAGGTGAAAATCAAAGTCTTAATTTTCTTTGGGTAATTATTTTAAAATTCTTCATTTTTCCATCTCTTCAAACAAGGATGATGTCCCAGATCTCAAAATGGACAAATTCTTTGGGTATGCCAGACTAAGATACAATGCTCTAACCAGCAGTATACCCCCTGTGGTAAATATTTCTTCTAATTTGTCTTTTAAAATGACACTATATTTAGCCTGTGGTGCCTATGACAGAGGCTAAATTAATAAAATCTCATTATACCCTGTTGTGAAAATGTAACACACATAATATTTTTCCCAGGAAGTTATTGGAGGTACGTGCATCAGGTTTGTGTGGAGCCATGAGGCTTCCAAGAGCATTTGGCCATAGAGAAATTGAAAGAAGCTCCTAGGGAATACTTTTGATTGTAAGAGGGCTCATTTTTACTAAACTATTTCCTGTGATTGCCTCCTCATGCCCTGTGGGTGGCCTAGTGTAGAAGCATTCACAACTGCAGAAAGGGTGACCCATAAGTTCCTCTAGGTATCAGAGCCATTCTTCATTCTCTGCCCAGCCTCTCTGGGCCAGCTGTGGGTCTGGACATCTCAATTTAACATCTTTCTGGAGAGCCCAGCAGCCTTAGGTTCAGGCATGTCCCCTCTGGTGGTTGTTATCTTCTAATTGATCTTAGCAAGAAGGTGACAAAGAATAGCAGATGATGATTTGCAGTTTATTGATCTATTTGCTTTTGTTGCTGGTGAATAAGAATTGAGCCCTTACCAGTGTCTCCCTTAAACTTAAAGTTATGCAGGATTTTTAAATGATTACTAAGGCTTACATACTGCTGCTCCCCTCCCAGGCCAACGTTTTGCCTGAAAAAGAGAGGTCATATAGTAAACTCAGTTTGGTTGGAATACAGTTATTCAAGGTACTTGGAATCACGTGGCAGGAGGAAGTCATTGATTGCCTCGTCCCAGGGAAATCGCATTGTTGGCTGAAGCCCCTATTTATTTCATACCCACTGTTGCCTTGTCCTGCTGTGATCCTGAAGTTGTGCAGTTGATTTTTTATCCAAATAGAAAACTTTACACACACACACACACACACACAGAAGTTAAAAGCCATCCTGTTAGAGTTGGCCTATCTCTCTTGCCTATCTAATCTTTGGGGGTCCTGGTTTTATTCTCCCACACCAAAAGCTAACCTTTAGCCTTCCCACCAGCCACCCATTTGTGCCCTACATTTGACATCATCATTTAGCTTATAGATTTTTGTTGTTGTTGTTGAATTTGAGTGAAATAAGACACAAAGCACTAGGAAATCCACCAAAAAGTGGAAAAAACTCTTCCAATCCAGGGTTTGGACTTTTGAGGGATGCTCAGTCTGCCAGTCGTGACTGCAGCCCCTGAACGCTCGTCATCCTGCCTATCACTCAATTTTGTGCTCCAGGCGATCATTAGAGAACTTGTCAGAAGCTTTGCAACAGTCCAAGTGTGGAGTGTCTACCGCATGACCTACAAAGTGGGGCTTGCCCAGTGACCTCATGCTAGGTCCTGATGCCACTCCTGGTTTCCCATTTATTCTAAGGCCCCCCTTTCGTGTGCCTTTCTTGGCTGTTGACCGGGATCAATAGCAAACACTTCCAGAACTTCCTCTACACCCACTTGGTTCCCATCGCATCCCAGAGCCAGGGGGTACCAGTGAAATTGCATCATACACATACTTAACACAGGAGCTGACTTGAGAACCTAATCTCTCTCCCTGTATTCCCTGGCTACCCAGCCCTCTCTCAGACTCAGATAAAATGCACCATGAATTACTATACCAAGAAATGCAAATTGAAAAAGTTAGACAAAAAGAATCCACAGTCTACCACTTAGAGCTGTGTGACCTCAGGCAATTATTTACCTCCCTGTGCCTCAGCTTCCCCATCTGTAGAGTGGAGGGAAATGCACCCTACTTAATAAGGTTATCGTGGGATAACAGTAGTGTTTAGCACCCAATAACTGCATCATTGTCATTACTATTAAATTATTACTACTGCTCTTACAATGGTGAGTTCGTGTGAGCCTAATCAAGCAATATTTAGAATCAAGTCCAGCAAACAATCATTCTATACCTACTAAGTGCCAGTCTGTTTCACATGTATTATCTCATATAATTCTCTCAACAATAAATAAATCTATTAACTTGTAATAAGGTTGTAGTGATTTAGTATCAAAACAGAATACAGTAAACCATACCGGTAAGCGGGACCAAATTTGAATTCTCTATCCGCTGCCCCTCAGTCCAGGGAGTTGACAGTCTTCTTAAAGGTGGAGGGTATCTGGTCACAGACCTCCCTCCAGTTCCTCTCTTTCGTCCTGCTCACTGCTGCTTAGACTCCAGTGGCCCTAAGAATTACCACTCAGCATGATACACAAAAACTAAGTGCCACAGGCAGATCTCCTGGGGTCTGTTTTAGGGGTTTGGTTAGGTTTATCTATCCCCCAGTAATTTTAGGGGCTCACAACTTGGGCCATCAGAGCCTCTTGGCCTGGAGGTGCCCGGGACTCACCCCAGCACAGCCAGCAGCAGTGACGAGCTAGTGCAGTGGCCCACCGCCAGTGCCACTCAGGCTCCACAGCTCTCCGCCTCGCCTGAAACCTCATCTGAGCCTGGCCCCTTCCCCTTTCCCCTCTCCCTACAGGTTTTTCCTGCAAACCCGTCATTCATAAATCGCTTGCATGTGATCCCCTGTCCTAGACTCTGCTTCTGGGGGACTGAATCTAAGACACCTGTGTGTCTTTGTGCACAGTTAAAGCATTTTAAAGAGGAAATTTTTACTGTACCCTCATTGTTATCTATGTAGTAAGTGTAGCACCAAACTGACCCCATCGCCTCTCCCACCCTGGGTTCCAGACTCTTCTCCCTCATTCCCTATTGCTCCTTGCTTGCTGCAGTCAGCCTGTGGGAGCCAGATCTGTCTCCTCCAGTGAAGGAGCAGGTCTCAGATGTGCAGGAACCATGGCGTCTCATCCCTCCAGGGCCCATGGAACTTCACCTCGCGCTTTACACCTGCCAGAAGCTCGGGAAACCCTGGTGACCTGGCATAAACTTGGTTGGACTGAATCCACACGTGATTGAGAAATTCAGCCCCACTGTCCTACTCGGCTGCATTCCAGGCTTCTGTAAACTAAAAAACTTTTTGCAACCCAGCAAATAATCAGAACTGATAACGGAAATGGAATCTGTCCTTGAATCTGCTAATAGCGATTCCCGTATTCTTGCTGTGATAATTGGCATCACTATTTCACCCCTAGTTGTGGAAATTTCCGTGTGTGTGTGTGTGTGTGTGTGTGTGTTGGGATGAGGATGAGGATGATGGGCTCTCACTACTTCCTTCCTGAGGCAGGAGAGAAACCCATCCTTCCCACCCCTGCCCCTCTCCCATCAGCATCTCTCTGGGGCTCAAGTCCCAGGGTCTGGGGGTGGGGGTGGGGGTGCTTGCTGATTGGCCCTCTGTGACTTGAGGCTGTCAGGAGCCTTTCCTACATAAACCTGCTAGTCATAAACAACAACTATAATAATAATCCTTGATGTGAGGCTGTCCGGTGTACATTTATAGTCTATCTCCTTTGTTCCTTGACATAATTACATTTATTAACATAATGCTAATAACAGCTACCAATTAATGAGTTCCTACTACATCCCAGGCAGCACCTAAGCATAGCACACACATAATTGAATATAATGCTCAGAACAGCCACCCAGTGAGGGATGTATAATTCCAAGTACCTGGGATGCTTCTCCAAGTCGAGCTGCAGCTGGTTCTCACCTATGTCACGTCTCTGTCCACATGTCACCTCTGTAAGGCCCTCCCTGACACCCTATTTAAAATTGCAACTCCCACCACCTTCGTTCTTCTTCACAGTAGCTGCCCCCCTTCTGATGTGCTGCGTGTTTCACTTATTCATTGTCTGTTCTGTTCTCTGCTGTATCCCTGAGACCCGGAACCAGGTGCCTGGGACATAGTAGGTACCTGACAAATATTTGTTTAGTGAATGAATAATTTAGATAATTAATGACCACGGCAAGGAGAAATGCTTTTCTCAGCATTTTACAGGTAGAGAGTAACAGAGTTCATTCAAGACTGCCTGATTTGGGTGACTCAGAGGCCCATTTTCTTAACCATTTAGATATTCCATTAACCCAGTTGGCATCCCCAGTGCCCTCCTATCATCCAGATCTGGGCCAGGCAACTAGGATGTGAGGTTTGCCCCCAAGGAACTCACCATCCAGACAGCCATGTGGGATGCATGGGAGAGAGCAGGAGCCACTCACCCTGTGTGAGTAGTGGAGGATGTTGTGGTCTCTTGTCCGCACCGGGTTACTGTGTGTTCGTCTGCCCCCTCCCACTGGACCATGAGCCTGTGAGCCCCTTGACTGAGGCCTGTTATGCTCTCGGTACCTCAGTGCCTTGTGTAATGCTGGTTCTTGGTCCATGGAATACATGTTTGTTGGTTGAATAAATGAGGAAATTGTAGCTCAGTGAGGCTGCAGAGAGCTATGCTAGGTCCCAGGGTACGTTGGTGGGGAGCCTAGTTCAGAACTGCATCCTAGCTCTTCTGATTCTAAATGCAGGTGTCTCCAACCCTGTGCTCTGGGTGCCACTTGACTGCCCTCCTCCTATTTATTTAAACACAATTACAAATGACTGCAGATAATGTATAGTATAGGAAAGAAACCTACTCCTTCTGCTGTCAGATAGATTTGAAAGATCAAAATAATGTGGTTTAGTAATTTGTTTGAATTGATGCCTAGCCTTCCAAAGCTTGCAAGTTTGACTACCTCAAGTCAGAAAAAATAGCTATTTCTTTATGAAAAGCAGTGTGGGGGTGTTTATCATCTTATGAGAGCTTCAACAGCAGCCCTTTGTTCAGACTCTGCCCAAGTCCCTGTGAAAAACAAAGGAAGGAGCCAGTAACATGGTGGTCATAGTAACAATTACTGTCAGGACAAATGTCACGACAGCAGGAATAGCTATAGCTTTGAATGCTCACTATAGCTGGGGACTATGTTAAGCTCTTAAATGCATTATCTCATTTAATCCTCATTATTACCCCTGTTATGGGTTGAGCTGTGTCTCTCTAAAATTCCATATTTGAACTTCTAACCCAGAGTTCCTCAGAATGTGACCTTATTTGGAAATATGGTTGCTGCAGATGTTATTAGTTAAGATGAGGCTCTGCTGCAGAATGTCCTCATAAAAAGGGGAAATTTGGAGACAGACATACACAGAGGGAGAACGCCAAAAGAAGACGAAGGCAGAATTGGGGTGATGCTTCTGTAAGCCAAGAAATTCCAATGATTGCCAGCCAACTACCAAACGCTGACACCTTGATCTTGGACTTGAAAAAACAATTTTAAAGAGCTTCATAACACATCCCATGCATCTCTCTTTGCATGAAGCCAGAACATACCCTCAATGTGCGTCAACGTATGTTAACCTGCGAGCTTGCTAAGCAGGAGGGAAGTTGTCTTCAATCAGGGAGGACCGCTGATACAAATTTCAGCTGATGGGATGCACGGGTTTGAGCACTGATGGATGCCAGTTCCGCCTGTTTGTGCTCATGCAGAGGTTCCTCACACATGCTCGGATGTGACCCTCTGTGCCCCCTGGCTGAAGGCCAGCCCTGCATTGGAAGCAGGGGGTGGCGAAGGAAGCTGGGAAGACCCATTTTCTCACAGAATTGCAGTCCTCCCCACTTTCTGATTTTTCAATGAAATTTAAGCATCCTAGAATTCTTGCTGAAACCAGTCATTGGCAAGCAGAGAATTGGAGCCTGGTTTGGGCATTTTAAATTGTGAAGGTAGAGTAAGGTAGAAAAAAGACTGGAAGGGGGAGCCCACCTATGTTTTCCTAAGATGCAGTAGTGTGAAGTGCTTTGGAGCACAGACTCTGGAAGACAGACTTCCTAGATTGACATCTTGGCTCTGCTTACTAGTCGGGTAAACTTGGGCAAAAACTGAATCTCTGCACCTCAGTTTCCTCATCTGTAAAATGGAGCAATGTCTTAGATACAGCCCCTTGTAAACAGACTCAGAGACAGAGCATTGTGTGCAGGTTTGTGGGAAAATGAGCTCAGGAAATACAATGCCAGGAAGTAAGGGTGGCAGGATTGTGTAGAGCAAGAAGCTCATCAAAAAGGTGGTTGCAACTCAGGTTACTGCTAATCCTAGGGGAGCTCAGGAGCCGGGGTGGCCCTCAGAGCTGTCCAGATTGTGGCACGGGGCCTGGGCCTTTGTATCTTCTCTCATCGGGCAGTCACCGGCGAGGCCCTGGGAGGGCTGTATTCCTCGGCGAGGCTGCTCTTCATGGTGGAGGGGTAATTCCCAGCAAGGGACCCTGCTGAGACCCTCAGTAGCCAATATTCAAGAGGTTTGGTAGAGGTCGGTAGTGTCTGGGATAATGTAAGTGCTAAATTTACTGTGAGGATGGTGAGAAAGGATGAGGCATTGGGATACCAGCTGCACACAGTCCTCTCAGACCCTCAAACACCAGTAGTTAATGTTCCGGAGATACTGGGGTTGGCAGGTGCCCATGTCACTGTTTCAGCTGCGTTCTTGCAGCTCTGGCTGTCCTTGGTAATTCACACTCTCACGCCCTCATATCCCTAAGCACATGAGCGACCGCTCGGCTGCAGTCAACAGATACATACCCACACGCCCCTAAAATGTGCTTTATGGGTATTCATAGTCATCATGTAGATAGCTATTTATCACTTTATTCCACTCATGTTCAGACTTGTTTTTCAAAAGAGATTTTACGTGGAAGTCCAGTGTCATTGTCCTTTATTTAAAATTTACATTAACATTAAAATTAGATTTAACGTTATTTTTTTTTATAATTTGCTCCTTGGACGATTTTGTTAAACCTTATTTTTTTATTTAAAAATTAGCAAGCAAGCTTCTACAATTACAAAGATGAAGTTAAGCCTTTCATAGGGGGACCTGGCCCAACCCCTCAGGTCAGGCTAGAGGATGGCAGAGGTGGTGGCAGGTGTCCTGGAAGGTCTCAAAGGCAGGAGAGGAGACGATCCTAGCTGCTATTCAAGCCTACACTGCTTATTTTAATAGTTGTGTTTTATTTTAATGTGTACTACAGAAATATAACTAACATTTAAGGTAGTGAGGTAAGGTTTCTTTTTTTTTAAAGAGGCAGATAGTTAGTAAAGAAAAGCACAGATGGTACGTGGATGCTGCAAAATCGTGAAGGTGGTACATGTGTACTGGAGGTTTTGGAAAACAGTGACCTCCTTATTGCTCTGCCTTTACTTTTTTCTGAAAGGCACTCTGGCGGTCCTCTAAAAAGGCTAAGAAATGAATCATAAAAGAGTGGAAAGAGAGAGAGAAAAAGGAAGCGAGGAATCAACCATCAGCAGAATATTGGTTTTCTTGGCCAGCTTGTATAGTTACCAAAGCAACAAACAGTATTATACTGTACACATGAGTTTTTTTGGTGGTAAGATTAATAGCTTTTTTATTTTACCACATTTGTGCATTTTTAGTAAGAAAATACAGTGTTAGGCCAAGGGGTGGGTGTTCATCAAACAGACAGGAGCCAAGCTGCTTTGTGTGAAGCTGTCTGTGGCGGCCACTGAAACATGGACCCCAGCCCAGGCAATGCGATGTGGAAGTCCTTGCATTTGTCCCTATTGTGCAGTCATTTGATTCTCAAGTAGTTGGCTAACTTTACAACAGAGACTCCTATCCTACTACCTGCTTCTTGAAAGTGGAGTCTGAGATCCACCTCTCTGTTTTCAGTTACTCCTCGTGATCTGCCTACATTTGAGTTTCAACTGATGGTAAATGACCAAATATATCAGAGATATTTTTATGACCACTGCAGTCTCCAACCTCAGGATTCTCACGTAGCAGACATACAGGAAAGATGGATTAGCTGGAGGGATGGCTAAGAGGATGGATGGAGGGGTAATGGGTGAGTAGACAGTTGGATGGCTGAGTGGGGGGATGGATATGCGGTAAGTGAATGAATATAGATGAGGGGATGATGGGGGTTAGAGGTAGAAGGATGAATGGATCAGTATGTGGGGGGATGAATAGGCGTATATGTCGGTGGACGGATGGATAGATAGATAGGGAGGTGGTAGGTCAATTGATGGGCACCTGGGTGGACAAAGAAGAGTTGGTGGGTGGACAGGTGGGTGAGGAGTGAGTGAGTGAACTGCAGGCCTAGCAGAGGTAATTGTAATTATATGTGTATGCTTTATGCTAATCAAAGCACATTTTCTCTGGGAGGATCTTCAGAGGCGATAGCCCTGATATCTTGACTCCTTTTCTGTGCAAGTCCTGATGTCTAGAAAGTGTTGGCCATGTTTTCTGACATGAGGCCCCAGCTTGTCATCTGACTTGTAAAAACACGTATTTCATCGCGTGCCTTTATTCTTCGCTCATAATTCACCCTTTCAGGGATTCAGCCTCATTAAAATCTGTCCTCTCCCCAGTTTCTCTTTGAGGAAGTTCCTCATTAGGGCATCTTTGCTGCAAAAAGCCTCACACCAACCCCTGTGAGTGCCAACCTGAATACTAAAGACTGGTATTAACGGATTTAGCCTAGAGATGTTCCAGAGTTGTCAGTTCTGATGTTCATAGGGCTATATTTTCAAACATCATCACGCATTCTCTACGACAGACTTGATTACTGTGATGAACTAGTTTTCTTCCTTTGAGAGATGTTCCAATTGCAAAAATGATTCTGAAATCATTTGAGAAAAGTTGTGAGCAAAACGGAAGTGACACTATTTCATTTGGGTGCTTTGCTGAGCTTGCTGGGAGAGAGAGGCAGCTCAGCGTGGCAGAAAGAGCACAGGACATGGAGTGCACAGCCCTCGGTGTGCATGCTGTCCCCTATGTCTTAGCAGTGGTGACCTTGGGGATGTCTCTAATGTTTGCATTCTCTTCTGCAAACTGAGACCAATGACCAAGGGCCTCCTGCTGGGTTGCTCTGGAAGTAAAATAGGAAGGTACAGTACAAACTGTGAAGTATTATGTATGATTGAGGGATCCTTGGGGGAAGAAGGAGAAAGCTGTACTTCATATATATATCACGTTTTTGTTTGTTTGTTTGTTTGTTTAAACAACAACAACAAAAAGAAATCAGGTATACAATGAAAAAATTGACCGTATGTCCAAGAAGCAATCAAACACTTTCTGGGCCATGGATTTTATTATCAGTGATGGCACAACTCTGACGGGAGAAAAGGCTGTTTCTCTTTGCTCATTCATTTCTTCTACAAATATGTACTGCCGCCTGCAGTATGAGAGTCATGGAGAGGGGGATGCTATGGACATAGCACTGAGAAAGGCAGCTGTGGTCCTTGTACCCAGGAGGCAACAGACAATATACAGACAATCCCCTGAATAACCATTTCAATATTAATTGTGAAAAGTGCTCTGAAAGAAAGTTACAGCATGTGTTGAGGACATATAATATGGAGGCCAGACGGGTCCTAGGCTGGGGATGAGAAAAGACTTCCCTGAGGAGGTTGAGATTAAAGAATAAGTAGCAGCTAATAGGCAGAAAGGATAGAAGGTGTTCGTGGGAAAGAGAAGAACAAAGGCAAAGGCATGAGGGTGAGAGGAAGTGTGGCTGCTTTGAGAAAGTAAAATAAGGTCAGTGTGGCCGGAGCAGAGAAAGGGATGAATGGGCCTGGAGGGTAGGAGAGAGGGGTTGGTGGCGACCAGATCATGTCATGCCTGTTATCATAACACCAGAGGGACCCCATGGAAGGATGCCTAGCAAGGGAGCAGACTGATTGCTGTTTTTAAGAATCTTTCCCTGCTTACAGTGGAAGAGAACAGATTAGACAGAATCAAGAGCAACAGCAGGGATGCTGGTACCAATCATGCCAGTGAGTGCATAGGGAGAGAAGCAGGTGGATTCAAGGCACATGTCAGGAGAAAAATCATAAAGGCCTGGCTTTTGACCAGTTCTGGTAGAAGAAGGAATGATCAAAGATATACTTCTAATGCAATTACTTCCCATTTTGAACTGAATGTTTCTCAGTTCTGTACACTATGTACATTATTACAGTAAATTAAAGAAATACATCTATAGACTTTATGGTATTCTGTACAGTTTAACATCTGGATAATCTGAACATTTGCATGGTGGCCCAGGGAGAACTGGGTGGTACAGTCAACCTTCCTCATCTCACAGAAAAGGGCTCTATGTGTGCAGAGGCAAAGATTGGGTCCAGAAAGCTGTTTGGCAAATGATCATTAAAAATGGAGAATACGAGTGTGCAGGTCAATTTGATTTGAGCCTTTAGGCATTCACAGTGTGTTGGGAGGCAGACATGATATATGGCCAGACCCTCTCCAGCCTGTCTACAAATGAGGTTACAGCATTAAGGAAACCTCCTGGTGTGCTGCCCCCCACATGGCAGAACAGCCTGACCTCAAGTCCCCCCCCACCTCCCCCCAGCAATTCTCTTAGTCTTTCCTCTGGAAGGCATCTCACTATTCTCCCAAATGGTCCTTGTTTGTCCAAGCGCCACAGCCTCTTGGTGACATCCAGTGCCTGCAAGCCACCTGTGTTGCCAGATCTGTGTTCCCCAGTGCCCGTTAAGATGTGGGGTCCCCACAGGGCTGCTCTAGTCTTATCCTCACTGGGAAGGAAGGCCACCAGCTCCTTGCTATGTCCACTTGCTTAGCTGGGCCCAGTGCTGTGTCGGAACTAGACCTGTATCATCTCCTTACAGCTGACTGTGTGCCTGTCTTTCCAATTCCCTTTTCTATGATAGCACATTAGCAGTTTGAACTTGGTCTTGATGTGAGTACTTACACCACAGCAATCAGCAAACACTGCAAATCAGGGCTTCCTCCTTCTGCCCCTCAGAGAGCTTGTTGTCAAGCATTTCCCAGCACCCCTCTGACTGGGCTCCATGTTCAGCTGCTGCGCCCTGGGCCCCACAAGACTCTCTGTGAGTGTAGCCCCGTTAGCTTCCACCTAGACCCTCTCTCCATGGAGTTCAGATCTAGTCGCTGGGGTCAGGCTTGGGAACAGTCACCACTTGTCTTCTTGGCCCCCATCCTCCACATGAACACACCCTGGTACCAACACATTAGACACCTCATTTTCTGGGGGCTGTGGCCCTAACGATCATCAGACAGAGGTCAGCACAGCTGGGACCCCTGTCATTACATAGCTGTGTGTTGGGTAGAACTGGATATACTTTGGAGGGATGTCCAAGAAGGACTGTTTCCAGGTTCTAGGGAGTCACAGCAGAGAGAATCACTTCCTGCCGAAGAGAGGATAAGCCCATCAGAAGGAGGGGCATTCATTCTTTCAGTGACTGACTCACTCACGCCAGACCCTGTGTTCATAAGAGAACAGGAGGGACTCAGACGCATTGTACACTTACACTGCTCATGCGGTCACCTCAGCCCCATTCAAGAGCACTTAAAGTATGGCAGGTCCATAAGTGTCACTTCTACACCTGATTTCAAAGACTCAGTGCCACCCAAAATGTAAACTATCTCACTCATAATGTTTGTGTTGATTTCAGTTAAAATAATGCTATTCTAGATAAAATTTATTATTAACATTATTTTTACCTGTTTCTTTTTACTTTTTTAATATGATGACTAAATTATTTTAAATGACCTATGTGGCTCACATTCTATTACTCACCATGTTTTAGTCTATGCCCAGATCAGGGGTATAGATTTTTAGTCTAGATAATTGGGATAGACCTCAAAGGACAGGTATGATTTGGAATATCAAAAGTGGGGAGCAGGAAAGAGAGTGTTTTCTAAAAATAAGCATTTCTCATGTCATGTAGGAGGAATATTTCATTGTATCCCCTTGGACCTAAAAAACTGTACTTCTAGGAAATTTTCTTCAGGAAGCATATGGTCGAAGACATGGCCAATTAAAGACTTCATGGCAGCATGTTTGGCGTGGTGGGGGCAGAGGAAAAATTGGGAATAATGTGGATCTTCAGTTCCTGGGCTTAGCTAAATAAATTTTTTTCTTTCTTTTTCTTGTTGGCACTGTTACAGATGTCCCCCATTTTACCTCTTTGCCCACATCCACCCAGATCGTAGCCCCCCTCCCTAGCTAAATAAATTTTGGTGCACCTATACAGTGAAATTGTTGTTATAGAATAGTTGTTACGGGATAATACTTAATGGCATAGAAGATGGTTTATATTAGTTTTTAAAAAAAGGTAGGTTACAAAGGCTTATACAGTAAATTCCCACTTTTGATAAAACTTAAAAAATATGTAGATTAGAAGGATGTACTCCAAAATGTTGCCCTGGCTGGTTTAGCTCAGTGGATTGAGCGTCGGCCTGCGAGCTAAGTGTCGCTGGTTCGATCTTCCAGTCAGGGCACATCAGAGAAGGAAAACTCTGACTCCAAAAAACCTCCGCTGCCTTGCGGCATACCTCTTCAGGGGAAAGGCTAAGGGAGTAAACCCCGACAGAAAATCCGGAGCCGGAGTCCCTAAGGCGGTTTGATGTTGTAGTCAACACCGGCAACTCCTGCGGCGCACCTGAAGCCAAGCTGTATCGACTCCGTCTTTCCCTTGGACCCTTCAGCTGCGAAGAGAGGGGGTGTCTGCTGCATGGGCAACAGCAGACCCTCCATATTACCCTGCCCAGGCTCTGTAGCTTCAGCGTCATCGCAAGATGTCGATTCAACACGGGAGGAGACAGATACCATGTCACTCCCGAGTCGGACTGCACAGCCATTCTCGGCGGTGCAGATAGACTCTTAAGAAGCTACACCATCGTCTCTCGAGACGGACGGCTGCCGACGACGACGACTCCAAAATGTTGACATTGGTTAAACAGGAAGACCCAAAAAATATTAAGTTCAAAAAACCTGGATTTTAATCCAGTCTCGGCACTTCCTAGCCAAGAGACTTTAGCTGGTAATCCTTTGGCCTTAGTTTTCCCATCTGTACAACAGGATATATTAACACTTGCTTCCTAAGGTTGTCATGAGGATTTACTGATGCATCTGTACTTGACACAGTTCCTGGCACATGTGGGTGCTCAGTCAATATTAATGCCCCTCCCCTTTCTGTCCCATTCTTAGGTGGATGCTGATCCTCATTTAGAAATGAATGGGCAGGGAAGGGAGACAAAGTAGAAGCAGGCATCAGAGACTCTGAGTGTTTCCTGCCCACATGAGGGCCTCAGTTTTCAGTCTTCTTTCTCCTCAGTGCCAAAGCTCTACGGATTGGATTCCACTGGTTGGAGTCTAGTAAACTGAAGGCCTGTTATGTAATTTAATCTTGAATATGTAGAAAAAACGTGTAGGATGTTGCCTAATAGAGGGTATAGGCTTGCTTGAAACACTCTTGAGGTTTGAGGCCTTTAGAGGCATACAGTTAATTACTGTTGTGGTGGATCAGCTCTTGACTGTGACTCTAGCAGACTCTTGGTGTAAATATATAAAGCATACAGGAATTGTGTGTGTGTGTGTGTGTGTGTGTGTGTGTGTGTGCAGACCCTCAGTACGTAATAAAGCGGTGACCTAGATTCTCTCTCAAGCACATGCGATCTTTAGGGAGCCATATGTGGTGATAGTTAATCCGCATAACCACTGTCAATTCCCTTCCAGTAAGTTGGCAGGGCCCCTGCAGTACATATGGGCTCTGCAATGCTTTCTGCAATGTACAAAAAAGATTCCCTGTTCATCCTCAAATCTAGCAATTCTATCAGCTAGCTTATGAAGAGTTGCCACTGTAATCCATGTTTAATGGCCTTAGCTACTGGACAGCTGTCTTGGGAATTAAAGTCTCATGAACAGAGTATCCTGGGGTTCTAAACTCCAGTGTAATAGAAACATGCCCGTCTCCCTCACCCACCCCACTGCAAGGGGATTTGGAGCAGATGTTCAGCATGGCGTCCTCTCCTTGGGCTCACACTTCCCATCCCAACTTTCATGAGCAATGGCAACCATCACAGGCAGTGATTCATCATGCATCTCCCTTGTGGGACAGTCAGTGGACCGCAGCTGGGGTTGAGCTTTGTGCCTCAGTTCGCCTTGAGGATCCAGATGATGTTGCCTGGTGTGTGGTCAGAGAAGCAATTCTCAGGTGTCTGAGGCCTCTTGTGACGCTGAAGTGGTGAAAGAGAAAAGCTCTCCAAGATGGGAACCAACATTGACGAAGTCCCCAAGGTCCTGAATTGCCAGGGAACAGGCCCTGCCTGTGAGGGAGATGTGGTTACTACCATTTTATAGAAGAGGAAACCAAAGCTCAGGAAGCTGAGTAACCTGCCTGAGTTCACAAGGTGGGGCATGGCGGGGTCCAGGTTTCAGGCCTGAGGTCAGCCACTTCTCACGCCCGTGTTCTCTTTACACTTCTGCCCACATCCCCACCTCCTTCTGTGGGATCCTGCGGAACCTAAGTGTGCACTGTCGTTCCAGCCACTGCTCTATACCTGCATGCAGCAACCTATACAGGGACCATCTCGACTCCCAGATCCTGCTGATTCCATGAAATCCCAGACGCTGCCTGTCTTTCCTCTCCTTTGTGCTGCTCATTTATTCTGGCTCTCACTTTTTCAGTCACCAGATTATTCTTCCTAAATAATCTCCAGCCACGTTATTCCTTATTAAAAACTCTCTGTGGCTGCCCACTGCCCCCAGGACACATCCTGGCATTTTAGGAGCTGCATCCCTAGGCCCCAACCCATGTTTTCAGCTATTTCTCCTTATGCTGTTCTTCACACAGAAGGGATCAAGGCCTCTCTCCCACACAGGCGTCATCATTTCCAACCTTCACAGCTGTTCTCAAGCGGCCTTTTTTATTACCCCTTCAATCATTTATTCATTCAATGAATACTTCTTGAGAATTTGCTATGGGCCAAATACTGTATTGGGAGCTAGGGATGTAGCCGTGAACCAAGCAATCAAGTCCCTTCCTGCAGAGAATTTACAATGTAGTGCAAGGAGGCAAACAGTCAAAAATCTACATATTAACTAGGTAAATTATGTAGTATGTTAGAAGGCAGCAGATACTATTCAAAGGGAAAAAAAAAAAAAAGGAATATGAGGAGGGCAAGGAGGACTGGAAATGCCACCAGTGTAGGGAACGGTGGGAAGTTGTAAACAGGATGGCCACAGGGGGCGTCACTGGGAAGGTGATGTTTGAGAAAAGACTGCACAGAGGTGAGAGAACAAGCGTGCGATGAGGAAGGTAGAGAGACCCAGGCAGCTGGGCAGCCGTGCAAAAGCTCGGGTGAGTGTCTGGAGCACGTGGGGTCGGGGAGCTTGTACTTGCAGCTGAGATAGAGGAGTAACAGGACTGACTTATGCTCCTGCCTTAAACCACTAAACAACCAGTCCAATTATGTGAAACAACAGTTTTGTGACATTGGATTACTGACAGCAGGGGAGAGTGACCCCTGAGAGAAGGGACACAGAGGACGTGAGCCTTATGATTGCCCACCTCACCGCTTGGAGAGTTTCCGGGCCACAGCACAGGAAGCAGGTGGGGGGGAACCAAACACAGCCCAGCAGTTTTGCCAAATTGAGGCAAAAGAGTTGAGAATTGGGGTCCAGAGAGACCAAGGAGGCTAGAATTTGCAGGCCCAGTAGCAGACAGGAGAGAGCTGCATGGGGAGGGGCCAGCACTGAGAGCCGCAGCAGGGTCCCCACAAGTCTCAACTGTACACCCTTCAGCACCCGCTGTGTGATGCGGGAGCTGCCCAAGACCAGGGGGAGAACCAGCAGAAAGGAACAGGCAGAAGGATCCTGAGAGCAGGGTGCCTGCTCTCCTACTAGCCCAGGCCACACGGCTGAATCCTGACTACAGACGTCATAGCTGCTTTCCGCTTCCCACGTGGCTGCTATATCATGCTCCCTCATCATGGCACTTCTCACATGGCTGCTGCAATGTGCTCCCTCCATCAAGGTGCCCACCCTTCTTCTAAATCCTGAAAGTCAAGTACCCCTTTGCCCTGAAGTGGTAGCTAGCTACCAGCTTGCCATAGATATGCAAAGTACCTTAAATGCTATATTATCTCCTTCCTCCATCTCCACACCATGGACTGTGGGGGAATATCTGTACCCTGTTTCAAGGAGTCAAGAGAAAATACTTTCCCTCTTGCCTGCACTGCCAGATTGTAAAGGGCCCCTGCTTTGTTCCAAACTCCCCAGGAACCACCAAGAGAGCAGCCTTTCCTAATCAGGTCAGTCTGCATGTACATCTGCCCACTAATGGGCTTCACACAGCCTTCCAAGGTGTGTCAGTTCAATGAGGAAGCAGAAAAAAGAGGAAGTACAAAAGAAAAAGAAGTTCTGAAAGGAGGACCTGTCCCACTTGGGGCAAGGAAGGACCTGAGGACCTGCTTCAGTCCTACCTTCCAGCCACAGACCCATTGCCTGTGAGATCTGTGACCTTGGAAAATCTTCCAAACCATCATGACTTGTTTGCTTGTTTGATCAAAATTAGTAATTGAGTGCCACATACTTCTAAGGAGAGTTTGAAGCAACTTTGGTTAACAGGCATGTATATATCAAGGCCGCTGCAATAGAAGTCAGAAATCTAAAACCACACAATGTGCACACAAAAGCTACACCAAAAACCTAGGCCAGCATAGTGAAATTAATGAATTTAAATGAACTGGTTGCCATGTGATAAAGAGAACTGAACCTCATCGTCTTCATTTGTAAAATGGAATTAATGATCTCTGCCCGACTACCCCCAGAGAGTTGCCACAGGATTATCAAGGCTGTAGATGAGAATATTTCACCCAGGGTGCTTCTGGTGCAAATAATAGAAAATAGTACTTAACCGAAGATAACAGGATGAGACTTCTCTAGCTCTCCACCCCCTGGGTCTTCTTTCTCCTGTGCCAGCTCCATTCTCAGCCCCTTCACAGTTGCTTCTGGTCCCATCATCACAGCACCAAGTCCAGCAGAAGAGGGAGCCCATTTCCACAGTAGCACCAACAAAATCCCTAGAAATGTGTCCCCTATGCCTTGATTGGCCAACTTGGGTCATGGGCCCATCCCTGAACCAATCACTGTAGCTAGAGGATAGGCTGCATTGACTGGTTTAGTCTAAGTCGTGTGATCCTGCCCTGCAGAGAGTCAACTTCCTAGAAAAAGGATGACAGTAGGGCCAGGTAGAGCTCTGTGTTGGTTTTTCTCTCTTCTCTGTCCTCCCACAGACACATTCTCTGTCCTTCTTTGTGCCCTGAGAGGCTGATCCTCTGGTTGACCTCCCCTGGGGCCCCCTGTCTTCAGGCTTCTGGTTGTGTTTGGCCAGTGGGGAGTACAGGCAGGAGACTGGAGGCCAAGAGGAGAGGGAGGTCACAGCGCAGCCCCGGCCCCACTTTGATGCTGCATCTCCTGAAATAGCTGTGCCCCTCCCTCCCTGGCTGTGGCTTCTCCTTTGAGTCTCCCACTCTTATGAAGCTCTGAGGATGCTATGTTTTTCCTCTGCACCTTTACTCTGAGGTGGGTAACAGCTCCTGCCATTGCTAGTCTATGGGTACATCATTTTCCCTTATTTGCTCTCTTATTCTGACCCCCCTTCAGTAAATAGTCCTTAAGAATGTCTCTTCTTTTGAACCATCCCGGGTGAATTCTGTTTCCTCCTGTGAGCCGGTATTCATTATTTATTACTTCATAACAAGTTATCCCAAAGCGTAGTAGCTTAAAGCAACAATAAACTTTAATTATCTCACATACTTTCTGTGGGTCAAGAATTCAGGAGTGACTTAGCTGGAAGGTTCTGGCTTGGGAGTCTCTTATGTACAGGCAGGCAAGATGGCAGTGGGACGGCAGTCCCCTAAAGCCTACTGGGGCTGGAGGTTTGCTCCCAAGATGGCTCACCCACATGGCTGGCAAGTTGATGCTGGCCATTGGTAGGAGGACTCAGTTCCTCACCACATGGCCCTCTCCATGGGGCTACTTGGGTGTCCTCGTGACATGGCACCTGGCTTCCACCAGCAAGGGGGATCCAAAAGAACGCGAGGCTGCAGCTCCAGTGTTTCTGTGTAAAATCACACTCTACCATGTCTGTAATATCCTTCTATTTACCCCGGCTAGCCCTGTTCAGCAGGGGAGGGGACTGTACAAGGGTGTGATTGCCAAGGGGTGGGGCCCTCTTAGAGTGTGGTTATCACAGGTCCTGACTGACATAATCTCTAAATTAAAATCAGGGTACTGTTATCATCCATGGGGGGAATCATTTGCCAAGCAAGAAAAATAAAGTAGACAGCTATAAAGAAAGTGCAGATCCTACGAATATAAAAAACTGTGATGCTTGAATTCACCAGCAGGACCCATAACTTGAGCAGGGTTCTTAGAAGAGCCACTGTGGGTGGGAGTGAGGACCCCTTCAAGTCCAGGCTGATGAGCTGGGAGAAGAGAGACCCCCATCTTACCCAAAGGGGTTCCTAGATCTATCTCCCTAGCTTCAGCTCTCCCCACGCCAGGCCTGAAAACAGTTGAAGACACCCACTGTGTTTGCTTCCACTCCGTCCCTGGCATTGCACAGCCTTCATTCTGGTTGCAGCTGGATGTCGCCTCCTGACCCTCATCAGCCTGAGACAACCAGCCGGGCCATCAACACAGCTGCCCTTCTTTCCCTTGCTGTTTTCTCCTCTGCTAACCCCTGTCTCTTTCCTTCCCAGAAAAATTAATGGAGGATTTTTTTTTTTTAGTTGATGGAAGATTTTTAGGTTTAGCCCATGAAGCCAAGTGAATAGTCCCCACCCCCCTGTGAGCCATCTGGGTTTCTAGTGGGGGGAATGGAGCCAAAAGGGAGAATAGACTCTCAATCAGTCGTGCCAGGGACCCCTGCCTGCCAGCCCAGCCCACTGTGTCCAAGGTGAGAGATGGGAATGATGACTCATAGGGACTTGGAACTGAGGACATTGGGGCTGGGAGGAGCCTGGGAGACTGTCGCATCCATATGCCTTGCCTTGCCACATACACACGCACTTGTGTGTGCATGCACGCTGGCAGGTGCAAACACACACAAATCATTTTACAGATGGAGGAACTAAGACACAGTCAGGATCTGGAGAGCTTCCTGTCCAACCCTAGCAGCGAATATGAAACCCGACGTCAGCCATGGGGAGCTTGGAAAGGTTGTCAGGAAGCTCCGTTGCTGAGGTCCTTGGTTCTCGGTTGCCCACAGCCAGCCTCCAGAAATACTTCCTGTTCCCAGGGATTCGCACGCTTGCAGCCCTGCTTCTGCTGAATTCATTCAGGAGTTGGACCATACCACAACGTGTCTTCCCCAGCTCTGAGCCACATTGATTATGACAACCACATCAAAGAAAATAACCTTTCCTTTTTATGAGGACTTGTGAGGGGCTCCAGTGAAGATCTGGGGGGCAGGAAGAGGGAAATGTGTACCAGAGAAGGTCATTTGAAGAACTTCAAGTTGGACATTACTTCTCCAGTTCAAGTTCATCCTCGCCGCCGTGCCCGCTTCTAGGGACCCGTTCTCCTGGTCTCTCCCCACCTCTCACTGCTCTCAGGCCACCTCCTCAGCAGGAAAACACCTGCCCCTGCCTGCTCAAGTGTTCGCTGAGGGTCTTACCTTCCATCCAGGAGACTAGTCAAGTTTCCTTCCTATGCAAGGTCACTCTGGGCCTGACTTTCAGATCGTGTGAACTTTGTCTCCTGACACACTAGGAGACACTGAAACCGAAGAGGTAGGGGATCCCAAGGTAGAATCCCAGAGGCCTACCTCCTAACACAGCATCCCTTCTGAATCACCTGGTTGCGAGTCCCCAAGTTCTGCCAATGATCCTTTTAATATTTCGGTGCTCTATGCCTTTCTCTCTTTTTGCGTGGCCACTCTGCAGCCCAAGGCCCCCGGCCTCACACCTGGGCTATTGCTGTACCAGCTGTCTCCTTTCAGCCCTGCCCCCACCTCCCCCAGGTCAGTCTGCAGCCCACCCCAGCTTAATGTGAAGATTCCAACAGATTGCAAATTACGTGTCTCAGACTTTCAGCTCGACTGGTCAGCAGTTTGGTTTCCCGATGGAGACCAATCTATTTAACAAAAATAGAACATACAGTAAAAAGCACAATTAAATATTTCTGATCATGGGGATGCTTGCATCTGCAAATGACCAGGGAAGAAGAGAGGTTGGAGGCAGAGGCAGAAAGCCTGGAGAGGGGCTCGTGATGCGTAGCGGCAAGGCTCCAAGGCTCCCTTGGCTCCACCACCCACTCGGGAAGCTGGGCAAAGACCCCACTCACTGGTCTAGCCAGCTCCCCTCTGCTGACCGTGCAGGTGAGGGAGGGCACTGCCATCCATCCATCTGCCCAAACTGGAAAGCCATCCTCTGCTTCTCCACCTTCCTCTGCCCTCACACTCGGATCATCTCTAAGCCCCATCGATCTCACCTCCTTCCCATCTTTTGAACCATGGATTCCTCTCCATCCACGTCACTCTCATCTCTCCCTTGGATTCCACCACAACTTCTGACGGGCTTCTTCCTTGCCTCTGGGCTTGCCCTTGTGCCCATCCATTTTCCATGCAGCAGGCAAAGAAGCTCTTTTCCTTTAGTTTTACTGAGGTATACAAATAGAAATTGTACACATATGTAAGGTATACAGCTTGATGATTTGATATATGCGGACATTGTGAAATGATCACCACAAACAAACTAATTAACGTATCCATTACCTCACAGAGTTAACGTTTTCTTTCTTTCCTGTCTTTCTTTGTGTGTGTGTGTGTGTGTGTGTGTGTGTGTGTGTGTGTGTGAGCTTACTTAACATCTATCCTCTTAGCCAGTTTCAGGTGTACAGTACAGTATTGTTAACTGAAGTCTCCATGCTGTACATTAGGTCCCCAGAACTTATTCATCCTGCATAACTAGAAGTTTATACCCTTTGACCAACATCTCCCCATTTCACCTCCCCGGCCCCAGCCCCTGGCAACCACCATTTACTCTCTGTTTCTCTGAGTTTAACTATTGTATGGTCCACATATAAGTGATACCGTTCAGGATCCGTCTTTCTGTGTCTGGCTAATTGCACTTAGCGTAATATCCTCCAAGTCCATCCATGTTGTCACAAATGGCAGGATTTCTTTCACTTTAAAGAGCACATTGGAGTTGTTACCACCTGGCACAACCCTTCTGTGGCCCCCATTTGGAACACGAGGCCCAAGGCCCCATCTGATGTGGCTCCTACCTTCCTTGCTTCCACCAGCCCCCTACCCCTTGCATACCACCCATCAGCAACCTTGCCCTTCCTTCTGGTTCTCTAGAGAGCCAGCTGCCTCCAAACCTTTGCATATGCTCTTCCCTCTGCCCAGAACATTCCCTAGTCCATCCCCTTTGCCTGGTTAACTCGCACTGATTCTTCCCTGTCCCCTCCAAGCATTTCCTCATGAGAGACATACCCTTCCCCTGCGCTTCCCTAACCCTCTGTTACCACCCTCTCCCACCAATTAACGCACTGCCTTCTGTTTTTATTTTCAACCTGTCACCTGCATCAGAACGGGAGCTTCTAGAAGACAAGGACTTTGGCTTAGTCATTGCAGCTCCCCAGGATCTGGCATAAGCACAACATGTCCCAGAGGAAGCTCTCAACAAATAGTGTGTGGCAACTGCCCCCTCACTTTATGTGTGAGGAAACCGAGGCCCAGAAAGAGGAAGGAACATGATTATGGGACACAGGGAGGTGATGACAAAACTGGGGCTGGAACCCTGAATTTCCCACAGTAAGCTCAGGGGACACAGACCCCCAAGACTGACACCCCACAGGGGCATCGCAGCATCCCAGCCTCTGAGAACCTCTGGTCCTCGGGGTAACCAGCTGCGCTGCCTTGGGCCCTGCTCAGTCCTCAGCCCCTCTCATACCATGCCACCAGCTGAGCACCTGCTCTTGCCCAGGGTCCTTTCTCTCTCCTCCTTCTCCTTCACAGCTCTTCCCAAGGGCTATTGCCCCAGTGCCCCCCTAAAACTAGGGAACCCACTTCATTCAACTGAACTCAATCAGCTTAACAAATGATCTGCACTCCTGCTCCCTCCCAGGCAGGCCTTGAAGAGGAAAGAGCTCTTTCTTGCTGTAGGGGGTGAATTTGGGGGGGTTCCTTTCCAGCAGGAGGCAATTATATACAACACGTAGCTCAGAGTAGAGGAAGAAGACATGGGAACCCCCTGAGGTGGGGCCAGGGCAGGCACATGCTAGCACCCATCAAGGGTGTGAGTGGGGAAGGCCATTTTAATTGGGGCCTGGCACGTAGGGCTTGTGCTTGGAAGACCAAGTCCTCCAGGGACACGCGGTAGTTGGAGAGGATGGGCTCCAATGAGCAAGATGGAAACCCAACTAGGCATTTCAATCAGTGGGGATTTAATTTGGGGAATTGTTTAATCAGTGTTGGAAGGAGATTGAGGTGTAAGAGGAGCCGTGAGGCAGCAGCATGCCAACTACTGAAAGAAATAGCAACCACCCCTCGGGCTAGAATAATGAAAGGGGCTCTGAGGAGAAGACCCCCACAGTTGGCATTCAGACATCTGAAGAGGGGCACTGACCAGCTGTGCGGCACCTCTAAGGGGCTGTGGCAGCCCTGGTGCTGGGAGTGTGGAAAGAAGCTGGAGGCAGGACCCTGACAGGTGCAGGAAATGGGGGACCCCTGAGTCCTCCTCTCCTGCATCCCACCCTCCTTCAGAGTCTCCCATTGGCAGAAGCTAATGGGAAGGGAGCCTGGGGGACCGAACTTGCCCCAGCATCCCAGGGCAGAGTGAGGAAGGGCATTTGGGGAGCTGAGACAACAGGCAGAAAACCAGAACAGGCCCTTCTCTCCAGCTGTTCACCTCTGATTTGAAGCCTCCACTTCGGAGAAGAGCAAAAACTAGGCATTTTGCATTCCCCTTCATGACCCCAGTATGGAAGCGTAGTCACTGGGAGTACTGCAGCCAGTTCCTACAGCCTCCTGAGAGCCAAGAGCCAGTTGTTAAAATGATCAGGAATTAGTGATCCAGTTGTTAAATGACTGACAGCTTGAAATCTACCTTGCTGGGAGTATTTACACCAAGGAAACGGGCAATCATTACAAATCAGATAACCCCTCCCTGTTTCCCCCCAAAAGCCAGTTGTTACACATTTGCTAACACATCCCTGACTAGCTACTTTCCCTCCTTCTCTACCTGCCTCCTGCTCCCTCCCCTGTCCAAGGCTACTTGGGACTGGTTCTTGCAAAGGGAAGCAAGCAAGTATGTGATTAGAAGCATGAGCTTGAAGTCAGACACATTTGGGGTGAGTCCCAGTTCCATTGCTTCCTAGTTATGTGACCCGAGGCAAATTTCTTAACCCCTCAGACTCTCAGTTTTCTCCTCTGTAAAACTGAGATAATAATAATACGTAGATCATCCCACTGGGGTTGTTTAGAATTTACTAATAAAGGAGAACCCCAGAGAAAAAAATCTTAGGAAACATACACAAGTATTTCAGCAAGATTAAAAATAACTTAAAAAATGTTATCTCTGCATGTTTTGCAGAATGAAACCTGAGAACAGAGATGAGAAGGGAATTGCCCCAGGTTCTCTTCCTAGCAAATGGCAGGGCTCAGCCTGAACCTACAACTTCAGTCCCCTTGTTCATTGCTTGTCCCATTATTCTAAGTTGAGGGGGGATGTGCTTATGTTTGCCCAGATCTCTGGCTCTTATTCAGGAAAACTCAAAGCTGTCAGGAAAAATTAATCTATTCCGAGAGAGTGTATTATTGTGTTTGGTGAGGTTGTTGCTATTTTTGCCTTATAAATGTGCCTCCTTATAACATCCTTTCAAAAAGAAGTTTTTAATAAAATATTCCTTTTATTAAAATAATACATGTTCATTATAGGATATTGAAAAGTGAAAGGAAGAAAAAGCCATAATCATGCAGCATTAACATTTTGACTTTGTGGGGAAGATTTTTACATAATTGTGAACATACTGTATATATAATTTTTATCTTGTCTTTCTTACTTACATCATGGTGTTAGTTAGGATAACTAACACTAGCTGCTGTAACAAAAATATCTCAGAATCTCAGTGAATTCACACAGTAAAAATTTATTTCTCTCTTATGCAAAACCCAAATTAATTGTTTCTGGTTAGTGCAGAGCCTTTCCACGTGGTAGTTCATAGACCTGGGCTGCTCTGTCTTGTGCCTCCACTGTTCCCTAGGCCTTGAATTCTCTGATAGATTCTGTTAATCTAGTTAGCAGAGTGGGGAAGTAAAGGAGCATGAACAGTCTTGTGGGAGGTTTTCATGGGCCAGACCTGGAATACTATATGCTACTTCTACCCACATTCCATTAGTTAGAACTGGCAATGGCCAAGGGAGGCTGGAAAATGCAGTCTAACCATGTGTCCGGAAAGAAAAGGAAAGGGATTTGGTGAACAGCTAGCCAGATCTGGCACAATCCGATGATCACTTTTTCCAATCTTCTATAACTTTCATAACATCATATTCAAGTCTGTGTAATTCAGTTCACCCTGTTTAAAACCTTTTAATGACTCACTCCCCTTGCATTCAAAATTAAGCCCAGCATCCTTGATACAGCCCATGAGATTCTGCATGACCTTGCACCTGTCCACCTTGCCAATTACACTCCATGCTCACTCCTCCTCAATTACTGCTTTTAGCTCCACAGCCATTGGTTCAGTTTCTTCAATTTCTCAATCTCTTTCCTGCCTCAGGGCCTTTATACTTGCAATTCCCTCTTCTTAGGATGCTCCTCCCCTCACTCTTAGTTAATCCTTCAGGTCTCAGTGCACATGCAACCTCCTGAGAAAAGCCCCCCTGACTCTCAGTCTAAATTGGGGTCTCGTTGTAGTTCTCTTCTCTAGCACCCTATTTTTTCCTTCCTACCATGTATTATAGTTTGTAATTATATATCTATCAGTGTATTTTTTATTTAAGTCTGTATCTCCCATCAGACTGCAAGCTCCATGCAATCTGGGACCGTATTGATTTTGCCCACTCTTTGTGTGGTGCCTCCCTGGCCCATGCCCATCACGTGTTAGATGTTCAACAGTGTTGGCTGATCAACAGCATGTGTCACAATACTTCACTGTGTGGCCATCCCTCACAATTTACTTCACTGTTGCCCTATTTCTTGGGCATTTTCTTCATTTATGATATTTCGCTCTTTTAACCAAGCCTGATTCTTGTATTATTACTGAAAGAAAGGACAGGGAGTTGGTCCTGCCACTCCTGGGCCATCCATCCTGCCAGCTCCTCTAGGTCTTCACTCCTGTCCACTGTGCCCATCCCTGCCTTAGATAGGCCACTTGCTTTGTGACTGGTCAACATTTGAACCCTTTGGGCTGTATGATCATGACCCCACAGAAGGATGCCCCTCCATTTCCTGCCAATCAGCAGAAGGGTGACAGCAGGGACAGACCTCATTTCTCATCCTGCCCCTCCCCTTAATTCCCTGCAGACCCACTGCTCAAGGTTCAGTGAATAGATCAAACTTTGCTCAAGGTTTGGGCCTATCAGAAGACCATTCAGTGTAAGAAAACATCTTTAAATAGCATACAAAATATGATTGTCCTATAGCCCAAGGGGACATGTAGGAAAAGAGTATGTTTCACCTTTGTAGAATATGTGCGTGGCTGTACCCAGTTGTTTGGTATTTCTCTTTTAAGTCCTGTCATCCCTTGCGAAAGAGAAGGCACCTTCCTCTCCAAACCTACATAATGAGAACCTCAACCCTCATCTGACCAGCAACCTAATCCCAGTGTTTTCTCAAAGTCCCCATTATTTGTTTGAGACTAGCAAGGTTCTGGATGGAGGGCTGGCAGCAGAATGATCCAAGGTGGGCTCAGATCACCCACACAGATAACGATGTGCTTCCCCACCCGGGGAAGCAGGGTCTCCCATCGCACTTCCACTTCCTTTGTTGCCTGAATGACACGTAAGGGCGCATCTTGTTTCCCCATCACGTAAATCAAACACGCAGGTGAGCAGGCACATTCCCACCTCCCAAAGACAAACACAACTGCCCAGAGACAAGAATGCTGTTAGGGTCGTGTTAGGAGGGAGATCCTTCCCTATATAAATGCAGTGATCTGCAGACTGTCCCACAGTGGGCCCAGGGTTCCAGGAAACTAGGCTGGACCAAGTGAGTCCTCTCTTTGTCTTGACCTCCCACTCCAGCTGGACACCAGGCTATTTCAAGGGCAGGGCATCTCTGCCCTGCACTGTGAAATTGAAAGACACCAATGTGGGGCTTGACCCATGAAATTCATAAACTGTCGATGGAGTGAAATTTACTCATGCTTAGTAGTGAAACATGAAAGATGAGCAATGGAAACAATTAATTTTTCCAAGAGGAGGCTGCTGAATCCTCCCCACTGCTAGAATCCTTAGAGTACATTGTGCTCTCCGCTGATTTTTCTGGGGATTCAGAACGAACATCAGGTGGAATTTTGCCAACTCAAATTCCCTGGAGGAATTATAAGAGTAAACCTATATTGTGCACCAACCCGGGGTTATGCCCTTTTCATAATTGTCTACTTTAATTCTTACAAACAATCCTGAGGAGCAGAGATTGTTCTTACTATTTTTTTAAATAGGAGAATTGATGCTCAGAAACACTCAATGACTGTCCAAGGTCACACTGATGCCAATATTTACTCTTGTCTGGTGAATGCTGCAAGTTAGTTTTTTCCCATGTTATCGTGTGCATTCTGAAGGTTTCTCTGAAAAAGAACATGTAGCTTTATGGCTCCCAGTTCAACCTAAACTGTTAGTTTGGATCAACTTTTATGAAACAGACTGCTTTCCTTGACATGAGCAACATCCTTTTCAGGAAAACAAAAATCCTTATACGTTATCCACTTGCAGTTTTGCCTCCATTATTTTATTTGCATTCCCACTGAGCTCAGTGGCCATTCTTATAAACTCCTTGGAAGCTAGAATTCATGATCAATCAGTGTGCAGTCAAGAAAACGGAAACCACGTCAGGTGTTCCCTAGGGAGATTTAATGCAGGGAACTGGTTACAACCAGAGATGGAGGAGCAAAACAGCTCGCTGCTGTCACTGGAGATAAGTATCCACAGAAACAACCCAGCCCCTTGGGCTGGAGGGACGGAAAGAAGAATGGTGTTGCCCCTGCGTCTGCAATGCCTGAAGTCGATTCTCTTTTCTCGCCTGCTTACTGATGGATAATGGATGCTACCTTCTGAGGAGTTTATAAGAATGACCACAGCTACGATTTGGAATGCATATAAAATCATGGGCACCCAAGCACACTGGTGTCTGAGGTTCCTGCAACTACTTTGTCTGCTGTTCTGGGGATTCCCCACCCTGCCCCACTGGCCCCTGAGCAGGCAGCCGGGACTGCCCCCACACTGACAATGCAGGGCTGCTGAGGCCCACAGACACCTGCAAACACTCAGAGCTCCTGCTGTTATAACCAAAGCAGAAAAAAAATTAGGCTTTCCCTTATGCATACTTTCTGATCTCCCATGAATGCTGTTCATTAGCAGAACTGAAATGGAAACCAGCAGGCAGGGGATTCTGGGAAATGTGGTTTCCAGGCTTTGGGCCCCTGCAACACAGGAGGATACTGAGTGAGTATATGGATTGTGAGCCAACAGACAGATATCAGCCACCACCCCAGCTAGAGTTACCAGTTCCATTGCTTTGGAATTTAATGCATCGCATGGATTGATCTCAAGTGGATGTGATGATCCTATTACAGCCCTGGGATCGCACACGGCAAAAGTCTTAAGGAGAGTCACGGCATTTATAGATACAAAGAATACGTGTGTGGGGAGCAGAGGAAAAAAATCCGTGCTCAAGCTGGGGTTTAAGAAACCAAAGCCAGCCCGCTGGCCTGGCTGAGCTGCCCAGCTACAGCTGGAGCAGTGTTATTACTGTGTGGGCTTCATTCAGAATCCACAGCTTCATCACTCAGGCTCCTTCAGGTTGCAAGACATAGTCCCAGGGACCTTTGATGGCAAGTGTCTTGTGTTGGGTTACCCAGGATACAGATTCTGAGACAAAGACTAGGGTACAGGAAGTTTATCAAGGATTGTTCTCAGGAACAAAACCTGAGAGGGAGGAATGAAGCAGGGTCAGGCAGAGGAGCGCGTTGAAATGTGACGCAGCTGCGATTACAGCCTCAGCCATGCCCCGGAACCTCTGGATCCCACAGCTCTTCACAGTTGTCCTGAATGAAGGAGTGGACAACTATGAACTATGTCCCATCACATTGAGCATTGGATGTAGGCTGGGCCCAGGAAGGGGCATAACCTTCAATACATCTTCGGGTGCAGGGCAACTCAGCAGCAACCAGGATGTCCGCCGCCGGAGAAAGGAGTGCCTCCATCCCAAGGGGGCACCTGGGCAGCACACCGTGCATCCACCTCTCAGTATGGGAGGAGCAGACTGAATGTCCGCTGCTGCTCAGGCCACGGGCTCAGCCACCTTGGCAATGCACTCTGGGTGCGCGAGAGAGAGAATCTGGCCACCACCCTAGCTCAACCTGCTGTCACCTCACATCTGGATTAGCAGCTGCCAACTCCTCCAGTTTCTCTGCTTCCTCCTTTGCCACACTACCATCCATTCTCTACCTGACACACCAGAGCAATCTTCTCAAAGACCAACTCAGATCGTAGTGCTTCCTTGCTTAAGCCCCGCCCCTAGGCTCTTGGCTGTGCTCCAGAGCCCCATCAGGACCTCCAGGTGGAATGTGATCTGGCCTGCTCACCTCCCTGCTCCCCACTCCCCACTTCCCCACAGGGTCCTTTCTGTTCCTTTCCCACCTGTGGGCATGGCCTTCCCTTTGCCTGGAGTTTCTCCTCAGCATGCAGGCCTCAGCTCTCACACCACCTCTGCAGGGAAGTCTCTCCTGACTGCACATAGACATGCTCCCCTCCCCCAGCCATTCCCTTCTTAGTTTCTTCACAACGCTCATCACTAACTGAAATTACCTTATTCATTCATTGGCATACTTGTTTTGTCTGTTCCTCCTAATCAAATAAGAAGCTCTTAAAAGCAGGAATCAGCACCTACAAGAGTACCTGGTGCAGGGTAGGTAAATATGTGTGCAACATTGTGTGAATTGACCACCTACTAATATGGAGGTCACATATTGAGCAGAATTTTATGAAAATCACCCAGCGTGTGGCCTTTCCTTGGGTCCACTCTTAGAGAGGTCGACCTGGCTGGGACAATGGTCCCTGTCCTGTCAGCCAGGGTCAGAGTAGCAGAGTTGGCCTCAATAGTCAGACGCAGCAGGCGCCATGGTAACTCCTTTGGGAAAGAATCACAGGCCACACCTCCCTCAGAAGGGGGCTTTGCAGAGCTTCTTGGCTTTTTCTCTGGTGCAGACCCTCAGCATAGCCAGTACCCATCTGTGTGTCCATCACAACTCAGTTTCCACAGTCACAGAGTTCTCAGATTTCTCCCGTGGTAGGCCACGCAGTGTGATTCAAGGACTCAGTACCCTGGGGGCTGATGTTTCTGAGAAATGACAACAACCTTGGATAAAGGTCCAACAGTTGGCCCTTTTATCAGCTGAAATCATGCAATGTGGAGAGTCTCTTCCCAAGGGTTGGAAAGCTTCCTGGCGCTTAAAAAATATTTTTTATTTCAGCTCTCTTCTATGAAACATTTTTAAATAATAATTACTCCGACCATTTACTGAGTGCCTGTTGTAGACCAGGTGCTATGCTAGATCCATAACTCAGACACTGGCCTCCTTCCATTGCATTACCTGAGAAATTAAGGAGCTGGGAGGAGCTACTGTAAGTAAAAATTATTATCGCGAGTAAACTAAAGTGTAACAGGTCTTACTTCAAAGGTGAACTAATTATTTCTGTTTCAAAGGTAAATGGAGAGAAAAAAAGAAGTAAAGGGAGATTCTTTCTCCTCTCCGCCCCATACTCCATTCCATCAAAGCTTTGAATACTACAGTATTCCATATGCTTTTTACAACAATTTAACTAATAAGGATTCTGCAGAATTTGTTCACCTTTTATATCTAGAAGTCTTTGGAATTCTTCAAAGCTTGGCAGGAGTGGATGCATCAGTTAGATCTCCACCTTTGTCAGGTGCAGAAACTTCCTCCTTGTGGGCCATGTCTGCATCTTTCCCACCCATGCAAAGTGGTCTATTTGCATAAAAACAATCCTCTTTGGAAGGTGTTTTGTGTTTTTTAATCATCCCTAGAAA
Organism: Furipterus horrens; assembly: GCF_987537825.1. Lineage (NCBI taxonomy): Eukaryota > Metazoa > Chordata > Mammalia > Chiroptera > Furipteridae > Furipterus > Furipterus horrens. The sequence continues at coordinate 176,449,059 of NW_028327174.1, read as the reverse complement.
TAAAATCACAGCTCCTGTCTCACCTTACACTGAAGTGTTTTAACGCACCAGAGGATTGCTTACTGGCACCTAAATATAGAATTCGGTGGGCATTGGTTTCAAACTGATACTACTCACAGCTCCTTCAGGATTTCAAAAAGGTGTCAAAGTGGCCTGAGAAGGTGTTTCTTGTTCTGAGAACAGATTGAGTGATTCTCTGTGCCAAAAGTCGCAGGGCCTGAGACTTCGGGTTTCCACCAAAGGAAGATGCTTTCTGGCACTTTCTCCTGAGATTTGTGCAGAAACTGAATTTGTTTGTGCCGTTACCTGATGATGTAAGAGAGCACCTGTGAGAGTAATGTATCCTCAAGACCATTTCTTTTCCTAATTTTTCAAGATGGAAAGATGAAGGGAAGGAATTTATTTCTGAGTCAGAAACAACATGCTACAGTGAAATAGCATGGACACTAAAATCAAACTCGGATTTGAACTACCACAGCTTACAATGACCTTACATAAAGTGTATAACCTCCCTCCGTCAGTCTCTTGATTTGTAAAATCAGGATTATCCCCCTTTCCACTCAAGCTTGTCATAAGATCCATTGACATAATGTGTGTCAATTTCCTTGCATGGCTGCAGAATTTTGGTGAACCGTAAATTGGCAAGGAGAGACCACAGTCTTTCTTCATGTTCCCAGTTTGTTTAGCCCAGAGTATGGAACCCTTGTATCAGCCAGCAAAGCAGATGCACAAATGACACTCATTGTCTTTAGCCCCAGGGTCGCTAATGAGTGCTCAGCTGTCTGTGACACTAGACATGTCATGGGCTCAAGAAGCTTAATTTTGTGTGGCCCTGTAGCCCTGTTATAATTGGGACTGATGTCATCACTCAGGACAAACTTATCAAAACATTCTCTGCTCTTAATAAGAAATGATAACCAACCTCCAACCCCCTTCTGGTCCTCAAGCCAAATAGCCTCCACAGAGCTACACATCTTTATGGGTGGGACATGCGAGCAGCCAGGGCCAGGCTCCATGGGCCTCACTTCTGCCTCTGTCTTTCCAGCACCCTGGAAGACCTTGTTCCAGGACATCACAGGACATGTTGATGTTTAATAAATAGCAGGGATGATAATGATGATGCATATCTCGGCTTTAATTCACATGTGTTAGTTCCATTATTAATTTTGTGCTCCTTACGTTAACCAGATAAAGGGACACCACCAGTTTAAAAACAATTAGTTTAGCCCTGGCTGGTGTGGCTCAGTGGACTGAGTGCTGACCTGCGATCCAAAGAGTCGCTGGTTCGATTCCCAGTCAGGGCACATGCATGGGTTGCAGGCCAGGTCCCCAGTTGGGGGCGCTCAAGAGGCAACCACACACTGATGTTTCTGTCCCTCTCTTTCTCCCTCCCTTCCCCTCTCTCTAAAAATAAATAAAATCTAAAAAAATAAAAATAAAAACAATTAGTTTAATTTTGCATATATGGTCTAGCAGCATCTAGCAGGAGTCTCTTTTTTCTCTAGTATTAATAATTGCATTATACAGTTAATGAATTTCAGTTGAGATCAGTAGCATCTGAGTTAATATGGCATTTCTCTTTTGTTCTTGTTTGTTTTATTTTGTTTTTAGGGTCAAGTCGTGTTCCGGAACGGGGAGAGAATGGGGACCATTAAATTTACTCAGTTTCAAGGTAGGCTTTTTGATGTTTCTTTCTAGTTGATGAATTCTGTATTCAGGGATGTTGTTTTATGCAATAAAATACATCAAAACAAATGAAAGTATCATGTTCCAGATAAGAGAAATCAAAGTCAATAGAAAACACCTCTCTGTGAAAACATTAGTTTCAACTTATTTAGAATATTTTTTCTCAACTATGTTACTGCTCAGGCCAATTCAGTCTTCCCACATGACTGAGAAACTCATGACAGTATGGGGAAGGCGGGGAACAGTCAGTCAGTTCTGAGAAAAGTTGCATTGTTTTAGACTTTGGTTATAGAAATTTTCTGACTGTAAAGTTGACAGAATAGCATAGTGAACCCATCTAGCCATCACCCAGCTTCAACAATTATCAACATTTTGCCAATCTTGCTTTATTTTGACTCACCCTGTTTTTTGCTGTAATGTTGCAAAGCAGCTCCCAGACATTATCTCATTTCAATCTATAAATATTGCAGTATGCATTTCCACTAGATAAGGACTTTTAAAAACATAACCACAAAACTATTATCATATCTAAAGTATTTAACAATTATTAATATCCTTTCATTTCCAGTTCTATGTTGATTCTGCAATTATCTCAAAAAATGTCCCCACAGATTGTTTGAGAATCCACACAAGGTCCACTCTTTGTATTTGGTTAATGTCTATGGTTTCTTTTAATCTATAAGTACCTCACACGTAGGCCATTTATTGTTTTTAAGAAATCAAATCATTTGTTGGACTTTTTAAATTTTTTATTGATTGATTGATTTTAGAGAGAGAGGAAGAGAAAAACTTCAATTTGTTGTTTCACTTATTTATGCTTCATTGGTTGCTTCTTTTATGTGCCCTGATGGGAGATCAACCCCACAACATTGGCATATCAGGATGACACTAACCACCAGCCAGGGCTGTTAGTGTTTCCTGCTGTCAGAGTTGGAAGGGGCCTCAGAAATTATCCAGACCAAGTTTCTTCTGTGATAAGGAGAAAACGGAGGCCCAGAGGGGCAATGGCTTGTCAGAGCCCACCGGGCATCCATGAGAAGTAGGGCTGGACGTTCCTCTAGGCAGACACCTCAGTGTAGCTCAGTATGGTCATTAGCAGGGTTGTTAGCCAAAAGCACTAGGTGGATCATTCATCAATGCTGTGTTTCTCAGCATCTGGATGTTTCTGAAAGCCGTGCCTCTGTGTCACCTGACTTTGAGCAGATCCCAAAGTCATCCAGGGGAAAGCAAGAAATGAAATCAAGTTACTCAGATTCATTCAGACAAATCTCCACTGGATTCAGATCAATCAAAGGAGGTGTCCTTGGGTACTATCGCTCCGTAATGCAATCTCATACATTTACCCATTTGTCTTCCCATGGCAGGTAATTGAAACGCATGTCAGCTCTCTGGCGTGCACAAAAGATGTAATTTTAGGCAAATATAATTATTTTCCCATTTGTTAAGTCTTACTTCTTCATTGGTTGAACAAAGTAAGCATCTTGGCAAAGATACTTACTTTTTTTTTTTTTTTTTTTTTTTGAGTGATTGCAACTAAATTCTCCTGTCACCATTCCAGTTCTCAAAGTATATCATTCTAGGGGAATATTTTGTAAAATATTGATTGGCCAATCACAGCTACAAGTGCGTGCCAATTTTACTGCCTTTTTCATCCCAGTGTTAGATCAGACGCCAAATCCAGGGGCTGGTTGTAGGCACTTATAAGGAAAGCACTGTAACAAACAGTAATTGCGGTTGGTTTGACCCACCTGAGTTCAAGTCACTATAGAACATCAGGCAAGTGACTTCACCTCTCTGAGCATTAATGTCCTCATCTGGCAAATAAAAATATAATCCTACCTATTTTCTTAGGATACAGGAAAAACTAGATGAGATAATACAGAGAAATATGTGTATGTATTTCTTGCTCAGCAAGTAGTAGCAATTATGATTAACACCTTGTCAAAAATTATGACACGCTTCTGGGGGCAGATCCAGATTTCCTGGGTGTGTTACAACCCCACTGATGCCTTTTTGTCTGCCTACCCCTAGAGCTGATACCCACACTTAACAATTTGTAGGGTGCCAGAAGGGGCAGGGCCTTAGAGATGATCTTGTCTCACTACTTCATGGTATAAATGGGGAAACTGAGGCCCAGGGACACGCAGCTGACTAGCGGCAGTACCAGCCACTGCCTGAGTATTCCTCCTTCACCACAGTTGTGTTCAGCTGTTACTGACTGTCAGAGCTGGGCCTGGCAGATGCTCCTGTCTGCATGTTTTTAAAACAGACATTGATCCTATTGACAGAGGGACACTGTGCTCAGGACATGTTCATATCAGCACAATAGTTAGTTATCCAAATCCATGGGGTTTCAGAGGAGCCTTGTCTGCCAGGATGGAGGAATACTGAATAGGCTGCCTAAGCCAGCAGGGCTTCCGGTTATCATCTCACTTCACAGAGGGGAAAGGGAACAGACTTGCTTGGGGTGGGCCTTGACTTCATTCCTTCTCTTCTCTGGGTTCATGCTTCCCCTCCGAGAGGAGCTGGTCCAGACTCTGTCTTTTGGGGCCTTCCAGGAATTTACCCACAAGGTAGGCCTGCACCTACCCCAGGGGTTACCAGCTCCTAAATTAGCTCATGCCATTGACCTTGCAAAAGGCAAGGTCACCGTATTATTTTCTGCCATGCCCTTCACACTCTTCCCTTGTTTGTTTGTTTCTCTCTGTCTTGCCTCCTGCCCTCTTTTTTAAAGGGTACAGTGGGTCCTCTCACAACAGAGCTGACTTACAAACAGCCAGGACCATCAGTGGGCGCTCCTTTGGCAAGATCTGCTCCCGGGCAAGTCACTTCATCTCCCTGAGCCACAGTCTTCTCCTCTGGACAATGGAGTGGCATAAATGCCAGCCCTGCCTGCCTCCTTGGGCTGGTTTAAGAGCCAAATGAGATTTTTGCTCTGCAAACTCTAGTTCTAGTAAGCTAGTCACATTACCAGCATGCTGCCTGGCTCCTGGCTGGCTCTTGGTAAATGCTTACTGAATTAGTGATACAGCCTGTGGAAGCTTAAGGACATCTTCATTTCCTCATGGTTTCCCATGACTTAAGTCAAGGCAGAATGTCTGGTAAACAGCAGTTAGCCTTGACAAGAGAAATGTGAACCTTAGCAAATTCACAATGGCTGGAGGAACCACTGTTTTTGCAAACTTAGAAGTGCTGGATAAACAGAACTATTCTAAAATAATGTACTAGGCCTAACCCCATGGTTCCTCTTGAGACTAAGGCATTTTGAATCCAGAGGGGATTTTATAGCCTTAAGAATGATCTTTCTCATCCCCCGTTTCCCTCCATTTACTCCATCCATTTCCAAGGGTTCCCAGACCCCTTACCTCCTATCAGGACAGCCCTGGAGGGCAGGTGTGGTAGATGCCATCCAATCGCCCACCCATCGCTCCTGAGCACCCACGGTTCTAGAATAAGCATCTTACTATGAGCACCTACAACTCTCACCTAGTGCAAGGAGCAGGTCAGATGTCCAGGGAATTAACGCTTTCAGGGGCAGCCCTGAGCCAGGGATGGATGAGAAATGGAGGACAGATCCCTCACTGTTTCTACCCCTTGGGTGGAAACTCCCAAGAACCGGTCTAGTCTGTTTCCAGATGTCAGCTAAGGACAATCCCAATAGGGTTGTGCCTCAGTTGCCTTCCCGGAAACCTGTTCATTAATGCACTTTGTACTGGCTCCCTTCCCTGTCCCACCTCCCTGACCCCTATGAGTGTGTCCTAGGATCACCTTCCAGATAAAGTACGTGCATTGTTACCCTTGTCTCAGGCGCTATTCTAAGGGCGCTTCCCATGGCTATAGGTAAGAACAGGTATTATCATGCTGTTGGCCGCACACTTTGGGTATAGTGGGACTAGCCTAAACCCCTTCCAACTCCAAGTTCAAAGCACCTCCCCCATGTCATCACGACTTCCACTAAACCACATTACAGGAGGATGAATGCTAGAAAACTGGCGCCTTTTTTTTTTTTTCCTTATGAAAAGAAAGAATTCATGTTACTGGCAAAGTCTAAACATGGCTCAGAATCTGCAGCAGGGAAGGAAGTTGAGTGAAGCCATGATTAGAGCCTTGTTTATGCTGTTCTTCATGAAATCTCAGCATCTGGGCTCTAACTCACCGTCCCTGCCTTCATTAGGCCTGTTTGTAAGAATTTCGGTGAATGATGATGTGCTTGAATTTCATACTGCTTCTGTGTAGCATAAAAGACTCAGACTTTGGAATTTTATATTTCAGCACCTGATTTGAAGGAATGGGGTCTTCTATCGCTCTAACAACATAATTGTCATTCAGAATGCACCTAGTGAGATGTAGGCTTGTCTTCCCCATTTACAGACATTAATTACTGTTTGGTCTTAGGGGTAACAGACACGGTTCTATTCAGTGCAAATTTCCTGAGCATCTGCCAGGCACTTTACAAAGTCCGCTGGGGGAAGCCAAGTTGAATAAGAAATGGTCCCTGTCCCCAGCCCCCACCAGGGACTTCATAATCTCTCTGGCCAAGTGCCAGTGCCTATGAAAGCAGGAAGATAATTTCCCAGAACCTACTAGAAAACTTTCACTGCAAGTTTGGCCCCAGTTTGAGACTCTTAGGCTGATTTTTAATGTCATTTTCCTCTGTCAAGGCGTGTGTTGTAGCTCTCTTCAACAAGCTATGGATCTGGAAAGGCCAGTTGTCGACTGCCTCTGGATTGATGTAATTAAGAGTAGAGACATACATACTCCATCAAACTGCAGGATACATGGGCGGGGGTGTGGGTCAGCAGGAATGGAAAGACACACGTGAATGTGGGTTCTTGTGGGGTAAAAGCCTGACTCTGACCTTGACACCTCCCAGCCCTTGTGGTCCAGGCCTTACCTTTCCGGAAGCCTGAGGAAGTGGCTTAGAAGGCAGGATTATTTATCGAGCCTTGCATTTCATTGAGCTTTAGATGCTCCATGTTGAGGGGAGCCGTAACTCTCCTTTACAGCATTAGCTCTGCTTGAATGCCCCCAGTGATGGAGAATTCATCTCCTGTCATGTAGAAAGGATGTGAGCTTTGAAGCAGGCATGTCTAATTGTTAGTGGCTAGGCACTGTGGCTTAATTTCTCTGAGCCATCATTTCAGCATTTATTTTAAAATAGTAAAATACAAGGTGATTATTCTCCTTGCCTTGAGAGGGATGGTGAAAATTCAATGTCATGAGACTATGAACATTCTGGGCTTGCTGACTGTCACAGAGAAGGGCCATGGCAACTGTTGACCTCCTTCTTCTCTCCTGGCACTCTTGTCAATGACCCCAGATTTATCACTTTCCAGAATTTCTTGAGAAAATCACAATCTTGCCTCCTTAGGACATACTTCATACTTTATATAATGTCTTTAGTACATGAAAGCCCCTCTTATTTGTTTGTTTAGACTCTTATGTATTTTCATACCCCATTCCTACCTCCCTTAATGAAAGGCAAACATTCTAATATCTAATGCATACGTTGTGTTTGTATGCATTTTGGCAAAATGTAGTATAGTACTGTCTTTTGTGTATATATTTTGAATTTATGTCAATGCAACCGAACGCTGACATGTCTTTCCTGTTTCTTTTTCTTCCCCACTAAGCACTTTGTTTTCTAAGATGCCTCCATGTTCCTGGGTGTACACCTTGCCCATGGCTTTTATTGCTTACCCCATGGGGCATACCACTCTGCGCCCATCCACTCTCCCAGGGACAGACCCCCAGCTCACCTCAACTCTCTGCCTCCACAGATAATGAGGGTCCTTGGACATGTCCCCTGTGAACCCAACAGGGCAGAATTGTTGGGTCAGAAGGTGTGTGAACACGGAGCGTGCCTAAAACCCGCCAGTTCTCTTTCACTGTCTGCACTCCCACGGGCGTGAGGATTGCAGTGTCCCTACCTCCCACCAACACTTGGTGTTCCCAGAGCTCTCATTTTTCTGCCAATCTAAAGGCATAAAGACATATCATATTGTGGTTTTAAATATTATTTGTTGCTTACTAATGAGTTTGGGCATTTCTTCCTGTGCTTGTGAGACATTTGTTAATTGTCTGTTTGGATCCTCTGAACACTTTTATTTTGATGGCCCTGTATTTTTCTTGTTGATTTGTAAGATATATATATATAATATATATCAGTCCCTTGTTGGCTTTTGGCTTTGCAAACATTGTCTCCACTTGGTCCCTTGTCTATAAACTTTAAGTCCTTGCTGAGCAGAAGTTCTGAATTTTGATGTGGTTACATTCTTTTCCTTTTGTTTTTGGTCCTGTGGTTTGTGACCCCGGTAAGCGACAGCTGCCTGCACAGTGTGATACCGATACCCCACTAAATGGTGGGGAGACCTTTGTGGGAGAAGGAAGTGACTTTTACAGTCCTATTTTCTACCCCACCGTCAAAGGAATGCAGGCAGAAGTGTGGCCAACCTCTGGGATTCCCTGTTCCATTTCCTGAAGGTTTTTAAGGGACCAGCAGAATACCTGCATTTCACTTAGAGCCAGAGCCTCCCGGGCAATTCCTCTGGATGCATGCTTTGAAATGATTGCTTAACCATCATTTTCCTGGCACTTGCATGCCAGCTGCTGGCTAGACACAGGGGCTGCTGAAATAGATAAGACACAGCCCCTGCCCTCAGGGAGCCCTGGCTCCAGTTAGCTGCATCACAGGACCCCACCTGGGTGTGAGCCCTGAGAGCATTTAGAGGAGGGGCCTGCCAGATTCCTGGAAGGCTCCCTGGCAAAGGTGGCATCCGAGGTGAATGCTGGAAGACCAGTGAAAGTTAGCCAAGAAGAAGAGAACAAGTCGTTCTAGGTGCAAATAACCTGTTGTATTTGGCTGAGTCCTATGTCCCCTCAGGTACTTAGCTTTTGCCCCAAGGCCAGTTCAAGTGAGTCAATGGACAAATCTGCCTGTGTCCACTTGGCCTGTTACAAAATCTCAAAACAAAGGTCAGTGAAGTTAACTTATTAAAACTGTGGCAGACAATTTGGGAAGACAGAGACGAGTTTGTAAGGGACCAGGCAAAGGGAATACAAACGCCCCCTGCTTGGTGCTGCTGAGGGGTGCTGCCTCATCTGCTCCCACCCCAGGGAGAGGAGGGACCCTGTAGGTTCTCGCCACAGTGGCCACACTGGGGTATGGGTGGGCTCCCTAAGGAATGGCTTAGCCATCCTGGAGATGAACAGAGTCAAGGCCTGAAGTTGCCACAGTCCCATCTCTGAAGAACCATCAGGAGCAGGAGCTGATTGATGCGCAGCCCCCGGGCAAAGCCAGGACCTATGAGGGGAAGCCTCGAGGAAAAGCTTTCAGCTTGAGATGACGGAGACCATTCAAAGCAGTTGCAGAATCATCAAACAAGAGTTGCAAGTACAGAGATCTCCCCCACCCGCCCACTGGCTGTAGTGAGACCCAGGCAGGGAATGGGACCTCCCCAGAGCTCCTTCTGAGTTTAGCAGTTTCTTGGAGGAAGGGGTGGGGGGGGGGGGGGGGTCCTAGAGCGAAGTAGTTTTACAGCATCTTTGATTTTCATTGAGCCAAGATCATCTATGGTTTTAAACCTCAGAGTTATACGTTGACTCTGTTCGTTTGCAAGAACAATTAAACCGTAAGGGACACATATGCCTTTCTCAGTTCAGATCTAGAGCCAACTGAGGACCAGTGGGCACTCAGGGGTGAAAGGGAGTAGAGCCTCTGTAGCAGGATGTGGGGACCCAGCTAAGCAGGAAGTTGGCGACCCCACAGCTGGTCCCCCTGCCGGGGATGGTTGCGGTGCAGGCAGGCGGCAGCATCACCCTGTGACTGAAGCTGTTTCCCAAGCCATCTTGTGATGCTCTCGGGCCCACGGCCAAGGAGTATTTTCCCACCGAACTTTCTGGAGCCATCTACTCTTCACCAGTAGGACCTACCATCCAAATCCAAAATCTGAAATAGCGTACTTTTTAGACGAGAGCTCTCCTTTTATGGCCCACACAAGGAGCCAGTGCTATTCTGCAGGAATGGGGCTCTTTGTTTCACAGTAGTTTTAGCCTCTGAGGACAGAAAGTGTCAGCTTGAAGGGCCCTTGGTGTCATCCGGTGGTTCTCAACTCTAGCTATGTATTAGGGTCCACTCGGGGACTTTTACAACTACTGCCACCCAGGAGCCACCCTCAGGGGTTCTAATATAATAGGTCCACGCTGGGACCAGCCATTTTTATTTTCTAGAAGTTCCCCAGGTGACCCTAATGCCTGCCAGGGCTGAGAACCACTGGAACCCCTGCAGTGCACTTTGCAGGTGGGGGAACTGAGGCCCAGAAAAAGGGAACGATCTGTCGAAGGTCACACAGTGAGTCAGTGACAACGTGCAGCAGAACCTGTGGGGCAGGGCGGTCAGCAGTGACAGCCCCAATGCCGCAGCCCCTCTCCCTCTGCTCAATACGCCCACCTCCTGACCCCCAGGGGAGCTTTCTGTCTGTGCACAAGTCCCCTGACCCACAGTCTGCAATGCCAGTCTGTATCCAAATGAGGGGGTTAGCATTGTTTGTACAATGGAGCTACCAGGCATGGTGAATGGAAGAACACAGTGAACGCCATTCTTCCAACTTCAGACTCCGGAGGGGCTCTGGGCAGCGTGCAGGAGATGAGACTCTATGCTGCCCGGGGCGTAAGAAGCAAGACTTCAGTTTCCGCTCAGAAACCAACCGCCCAGTAGGAATCACAAGGCCTGGGTACACCTAGGGCATTGCTCCAACATGAGGACTTATCACCCAGTGCCCTGAGCTCACAGAAAATGGAGTGCTAGAAGGTGAGGAGCAGTATTCTGGGAAGGTTTCCTGGAAGAGGTGGATAAAGTTTGGATATGTTGGTTTGGTAGAGAGAGGGGAAAAACCCCTTCAAAGCACAGAGACCTCTAAATAGCAGTAAGAAAACATAAGGAGTGTTTGGGGACCGAGTAAATAGTTCACAGTTACTTTTATCATGACATCAAATAACTTATAGAACACTTACTATTAGTTAGGCCCCAGACCAGAAATTGCCTTTATTCTCCTCTCTAATTCTCATAGCCACTCTGAAAGTTCCCATTTTACAGTTACAGCCACCTGCTCACAGGGTGCAAACTGGAAAGGGGATGCTGTCTGCAAATAGGAATAATTTTTACCCCCTGGTGGGGTTGGGCGAGGCTGCAGTCACTAAACTACAAAGTCAGAGACAATGAATTTTTCTTAATCTTTACATCTCTAGCTTCCAGCACCGATGTCCAAGGCCTCCTTGGTCAAGGATGAGGAAATAACCCCATCTTCCACCACCTACGCTGATATTTTTAAGGGGTTGTTTACTGTGAAATATCTCAGGCTGGGCCTGGCATGCAGTCGGCACTCAATAAATGTGGGCTGAGTGACCGGCAGCCCTGCTCAGTATGGTGGTGAACGCTCTCTGAATTCAGAACTGTGGGACCCACGTTCAGGTGCCCACGTGGTTGTTGCCCAGCACACGGCCTGGAGCGTACACTTAACCTACCCGAGGCTCCTCCCTCATCGATAGACTGGGGTGAATTATACCCAGCTCAGGGTTTGCTATGAGCCCTTATGCAAGAATGTGTGAAGCGTGTGTGAGCCTCCAGGCACCGCCCCCAGGGTGACATTATGGTGATTATGGTCATGGTGGGAAGCTGAGTATTATTTTGGTGCCAGGGGACCTACAACAGGGCCTGTGAGTCAGAGGGGTGGGCCGTGTGGCTGGTGGCGAGGCGGGGGCCAGCTACAGCTACTTCCAGCTCCTGATGATTTATTCCGATCAGCTGGCATATTTCATGTGCTGCCTCCCCATGCCAAATAAATAAATCAGGGCCCCCCTATTCTGAGGGGCAGGAGCTATTGGGACTGAGACTTCAGAAAGGCCTGAGCAAGGATGCTGGAGCTCCCAGCAGAGTCTGCTAATGTGACATTTAGGAGCTGGGTGACCCAGGAAAGCAACAGCTGCCTGCACAGTGTGATGCCCCCCAAATGGTGGGGAGACCTTTGTAGGAGAAGGAAGTGACTTTTACAGTCCTATTTTCCACCCCACCATCAAAGGAATGCAGGCAGAAGTGTGGCCAGCCTATGGGATTCCCTGTTCCATTTCCTGAGTGTTTTTAAGGGACTAGCAGGATACCTGCATTTTACTTAGAGCCAGAGGCTCCCGGGCAGTTCCTCAGGGTATGTGCTTGGAATTTCTGCTACCACGTTGCTTTATAACCTCTGGGCATTTTGGGGATCAGGATCTGCTGCTCTGGGGACCCACCTGCCCTGCAGGCAGGCATTCCTCTCTGCAGTTAATACACTCAGGAGGAGTGGTCAGCTCCACACGGAACTGTCACCTCCCAGGGATCCCCCATCAAGGCAGCCCCATGGCAGGGAAGAGCATGGGCTGTGGTAATAGTCCTAGGTTTGAACCTGGACTCTGCTCTTAGTATCAGTGGGACCCTTAGCAAAGCCACAACCTGCCCAAGCCTCGGTTTCCTCATCTATAAAGTGGAACCAAAGCCATCTACTCCACTCAACTGTGAGAACTAAAAAATGGCATAGAAAATTCCTAGCATAGATCCAGGCACAATGTGGACTCAGTGAATCCCTTTGACCCCTCCTGCCCACTCCCCAACCCTGTCAAAGCCTGCTCTGTCCTGGGGGCTCCTTTCTCTACTCCCACCCTTGTTCCCTTTGGTCCTCCTCCTCGAACCCCACCTTTCCCTGGATCTGCTTTATCTGTGGTCACCAGTATCCCCTGAACCCCTGCTCAAGGGACTGGTCGTCCCAGCCTCTCGGTGACATGTGACATTGCTGGCCAGCTCCATGGTGAAATTGTCCCTTTCCTTGGCTCCCACAATGCCCCCTCTCCTGGTGTCCTGGCCACTTCTTCCCAGTGGCCTTGCTCTGCCCATCACATCCCTCCACACTGATGTTGGCTATCTCCAGGATTATGCCCTTGGTCCTCTTCACTTCTCACTTGGCCCAGTCCCTGGGAGTGTCCTCACTGCCCACTGTTCCAACCCCCAGCTAGGTGCTGATGGCCCCAACTCCCTCTCCCCAGCCCAGAGCCAAGGACATCTCCACCCTGATGATCCATCGGTGCCTCAGGCTCAGCACATTCAAACAGGAACTTATTGTCTTTCCCCATTATTTGCTCTCTACCTGGTTTCCCCACTTCAGGAATGGCATCCAAGCCCCCCAGTCTTTTGCTTCACTTCCCTGTTCCCCATCTTTCCCACCCATTGATCACCCAATTGTCCAGATTTTTCCTGGAAAAAAAAAAAAAACATTGTCAAATCTAATTACTAGTCTCCATTCCTCCTTCCACCACCCTGGTCCTGTGACCTAAAGCCACCAACAGGATGAAGGTAAATTCAAATGTATCACTTAGGTCTAAAAATACACCTGAACAAGTACATAAGAAGGAAACTCGCTCAGTGTATCCTCTGAAAGATGCTAATTCCTCCTCAGAATGCATTAATAGAAATAGAATGTGCAGAATGAAGGAGAGGATGGTCTTCTCTACTTGCTGCTGACCAGATCACATCTGAAGTGCGCTGGTCAGTCCTTGGGTCTACACTTTATCAGACAGACAATGAATGACATTGTGTAGTGAGGCCCAAGGAAGGGCCTGGGTGAGGTGGGAAGTAGAATGACGTTTTTAGTAAGGTGGGGTTGGGGGCTAGGGTCAGGGGGATGATCTGTCTTTGCCTTCGATCTCTAGGACTGTCCTGGGGCAGAGGGAGCCGAGGTAGTCTGTGTGGTCCTGGAGGGCAGAACTAGATGACAGGGGAAAGTCACAGAGAGACCATTCAGCTCAGTTACCAGGAAGGACTTGGTAACTGGCAGAGAATCCAGTTATGGGGGAGTGGGCTCCCTATCTATACATGTACAGAAAAGGACAAGTGACCAGTTGACGAGACAGTATGAGAAAGTGTTTTTCCCAGCCCAGATCAGGTCAGAAGTTTTGCGATTCTACCTGGGGACAGGAAGGGCCTACAAGAATAAAGCCAGGGCCTGTGGGGAGAGCCAGAGCTGGGAGAGGAGCACCCGGACACAGACACAGGACCCAAATCTAACCAGCCACTATCTGTTGCTCCCCACAGACAGCCAGGAGGTGAAGGTGGGGGAATACAATGCTGTGGCCGACACGCTGGAGATCATCAATGACACCATTAGGTTCCAAGGTAAGGCAGAGGGTGCTTCTCCAAGCCTGTATTTTACCTGAGGGTTGCGGACAAGCTCAGAGTCCTTGGTTTTGTGGGGAAGAGGGCGCATCCTCTTCTCTCAGCACATGCACTCACTCACTGAGCGCAGGGGCCCCACCACTCACATGGGGGCCAGATTCCAGCCCCTGGGATGGGTCATTGGGCTGTGTATGAGTTCAGGCTTTCAGCAAGGCATCTGTGTTTAAACCAGAGGGTGGCCAGGAGTAATTATTTTTAAATATGTCTCTTCCTCCGGGAAAGGACTTGGTTGGGTTGGTCATAAAGCGTCTCGACATGCTACTTTTCTTTCTTGAGATTCTTCTGCTGGAGAACTCCTCAGCTTCTACAACCAGAGCAGGTAACACCTCTTCTCTGCAGCCTTCCTGATTTCCCCCAACTGAGCTAATGACTCCCTTCTCTTGGCTTTCACAATTTTTTTGTCTCTGCCTTTACCATGCCACTATCACTTTGTATTGAAATTTCTAGATTGTTGGACCATGAGCTTTCTGACTGGATCTTGTTTGGTTTTAAATTCCTGGCACCAGCCAGGGTATGCCACATGTTGGATATTCAGTGATATTTTAGGAAAAAATGAATCCATGATTGATCAAGTGAGTGGACAGGTGAATAAATGAATGAGCAGGTGAATATATGAGTTGCTGAAGTAATGGGTGGATGTATGAATGAGTGAGCAGTGGGATGGATGGATGGATGAATGGACTGGTTTAACAAGTCTTAACCCCCTCAAGTCCATTTTGCCCTTCACAGTCATGTCATGTCGAAGGTGCCCCACCTCTGCCCAGAGCCCTTCGTGGTGTCCTTTGCTCACTCCATGGTGTGGCCCCAAGGCCTCCAGGAAGGGACTCCACCTCACTTCTCTTTCAGATCTCCCCAACCAAACTGCTTACAGTTCCTCAGCTATGCCAGAATACCACCAAGCCTTTGCCTCTGCCAGGCTGTCTGCCCAGAATGCCCTTTTGTCCTTGTCTTCCTGGTGAACAGCCAACTGCTCATCTTCCTTTCTGTAGCCTTTCCTGACTCCATTGGGCAGAACTACACTCTGTTTCCTGCTCCCTGCTCAGGCCTCCCGGTGCCTGATGTCATCGACCACCTAAACACTGTCATTGGAGGCAGCTGATGTAGTGTTAGAGCACAGGCTTCAGAGTTAGGCAGATCTGGGTTCAAATTCTGCCAGCTTTGCCACTTGCCTGGCTATGAAAGCCATTTAACACCTAGAAAACTGCTGCCAACTCCCACCCCACCCACCAAAGTGGGAATAACCTTTCCTGCCCAGGAGCTTGTTGGGTGGATCCAATGAGAAAATCTCCATGAAGTGCTTAGCCCACAGGAAGCATTCAGTAAATATTATTGCTTATCACTGACTTTTTCTTTTCACATGGCTAGTGTGTAAGTTCCTTGAGGACAGGGACTGTGTCTTATTTATCTCTGGATCGCTGGTACCCAGCTCTGGGCCTGATGGTCGTCGTCGGTAGCCGTCCGTCTCGAGAGACGATGGTGTAGCTTCTTAAGAGTCTATCTGCACCGCCGAGAATGGCTGTGCAGTCCAACTCGGGAGTGACACGGTATCTGTCTCCTCCCGTGTTGAATCGACATCTTGCGATGACGCTGGAGTGTCCTCTCCAGTGAAGCTGAAGCTACAGAGCCTGGGCAGGGTGATATGGAGGGTCTGCTGTTGCCCATGCAGCAGACCCCCCCTCTCTTCGCAGCTGAAGGGTCCAAGGGAAAGACGGAGTCAATACAGCTTGGCTTCAGGTGCGCCGCAGGAGTTGCCGGTGTTGACTACAACGTCAAACCGCCTAAGGGACTCCGGCTCCGGATTTTCTGTCGGGGTTTACTCCCTTAGCCTTTCCCCTGAAGAGGTATGCCGCAAGGCAGCGGAGGTTTTTTGGAGTCAGAGTTTTCCTTCTCTGATGTGCCCTGACTGGAAGATCGAACCAGCGACACTTAGCTCGCAGGCCGACGCTCAATCCACTGAGCCAAACCAGCCAGGCTTGATGGTAGAAGGTGAATATTAATGATGTTGACCCTCATGATGATGAAGAAAGGCATAGTGATAGATGAAGGAATGGGAAAAATGGATGGACCTGATGAGGAGCAAGATAGAAAACTCAGGGCTGCTGCTGTTACTAACACTTCTGACAAATCGTTACCATTTGGCTTCCATAACGTCTTAGTTAAGATGCACCCTGGGGAGGCGCTGTTTCAGGACAAGGGAAGGTGAAGGAGGGAGGAGGAGCTGTTGTCAATTTTCTGAAGTTGTTTCTACACAAACAACTAGTGGTCATAGTCGTCATATAACATTTGATCTAAACCTAACCCCCTTTCTCAATGCCCAGAGAGGGGTTTGTTTCCTGCCAAGAACTCATGGGCGCCCCCAGATGGCTCTTGTGTTTGGGAGCCAGAAGTCCCTGCGCCAGCTAATGCAGCCAGGACTATGGGTAGGGGGAGAGAGAAGGAAAATGGGGCATTGGAGAGGAAGTGTCTGGGTGTTGAGCTTTCACTGGAAGCTAGAAATGGGGTTACCTCTGTCACCTTGTGTCTGCTTTTGCCCTGACATGTAGCCCTCAGAGCCACCCCTTATAAAAGCTTCTTTACTTGGAATTGCTTAAAGCTTTACATTCGCCGTGCCAGCAGGTTCCCAGCTACTTTCGAACCTGGCAGCTTCCCTAGACTGTTGAGATGGTTCAGATGCCTCTTATCTACTGAATGTTTGCAAACACATTTGAACTTGTTAGCAGAGCTTTTGAAACACAGATGTTTGGGGGAGCTCTCAACCCCTGCTGCAATATCTGCCCATCCCCTGCTTGTCTCCTGGGAGGGGAGGCATAACAAAGGCTGGCACCCATGGCATGGCCCGCAATGGGGGTGTCATCGTGACCCCTGATGGGTCCCTCGGGGCTCCCAGGTTCAGCCAGTCCCAGGCACCTGGCTGATTTCACACATTCCTACTGGAGGGAAAAGTCCCAGCATTTCACAGTTCTACAGCAGAAATCTGACCTGAGAAAGAAAAAGAGAATTTGCAAGAAGTGGAGATGAGGTGGGGAGAGTCCCTGTATCTGTCCTCCCAAGCTACTCTGTACCTGGTAAAACTAAAACAGGACAATGGTGCCACCTTCTATAAAGATGAGTTTGCTTTTGCATCCCTCGGGGCTCCCCAGGTTCCTGGTGCCCTTGAAGAATAAGCAGGGACAGTTCTGCAGTCACACAGAGACATAGAGTCCCACAGTTTCAGTCTGGTCCTGGCGCAGCAAGGAGGGGAAGGCCTGCAGGTAGCTTCTGCCTCCCCCAGTTAGCAAGTCCTATGCAAATGGAAAATCAGAAAGAGCTTTTTTAACATAATGACCTTGAGGCAGAAGATCCACAGCCAGAGCACACACACATCTCTGTGGAGTTGACAGGCAGGGTGTCTGCCCTGTTGAGGGATGGTCATTATCATGTGTTGGCACAGAGCCCTTGAAGGCCAAAGCCAAGTTCCTCACCCCCAGTGACACCCAAGTACCCCCTCATGGCATCCAGCCCTGTCCATTCCGAGCCACTGTTTCCTTTGAGGATAAATGGCAATGGTTTTTCAACAGGATAATTAGACCAAATCAAATTCTAGTCTTCTAATGGCTATTAAATGCATCACAAATCCCTTATTGATTCTCTTTAGAGAAAGAAATAAGTCCTGACTAAGGCTCCCTGCTGGGCAGGCTGGCCAACCACCAGAGCTCGCTCACCCGGTAGACGCGTCCTGGAGAGTTTGTGCACAGGGGGCAGATGTCAAGGAATCCAGGCAAAGTTGCTCTCAGGCACTGACCTCACTGGGCTCAGCTGATGTCTTTTCCTTGGCCCTCTAGGATCCGAACCCCCAAAAGACAAGACTATCATCCTAGAGCAGCTCCGGAAGATCTCCCTACCTCTCTACAGCATCCTTTCTGCTCTCACCATCCTGGGAATGATCATGGCCAGTGCTTTTCTCTTTTTCAACATCAAGAACCGGAACCAGAAGTAAGTTGCTCATGGCCTCCTCTTGCATCACGCTTTCTGGATTGACAGACCTCATGGACAAAGTGAAGGAGCATCACGTGACAGATTCTCCAGTGGCACAGAAGAGCTTAGGGCCATTTTCTCAAAGTGTGCATGCTGCTCAGTTGCTGGGATGTTGTTAGATGTGTCATGAGTATGTGTGTGCTCATGCACACACACAGGCAGGGCTGCTCCTTACACAGGAGCCCCTGGTCAGGTAAGTTTGGGGGAAGCGAGGTTAAAAAAACAGAAGGCTGTAAGTCCATAGGCCTCCTCAGAGCACTGGAAATGCGTGTGTACTTTGCAGTGGTCCATGAGGAGGAAACTAGAAGACAACACTCCCCAGTGTCTTTGCTGCACCCCCAGCATTTTAGGGAGCATTGCCAGAGGGGAGCCCTGCCTCCAGGGCCGGGCACTTCCCACTGGGTACAGTGCATTGCAGTCCAGAAATCCCCTCCCTGGAGTACAGAGAAGAGCACCAAAGCTCAGTGACGAGGGCCCCCATCCAAGGCCACACTGCTGCTTGTGGCAGAATCCATCTCCTTGGTTTCAGGTCTTCACTTCTTTTCCATCACACATGCCCTTCACTCCCCAGAGGAGAGCAGCTTGCTCTCGCAGTTATTCTTGTCAGGAGGTAGGACAGGCCACCACCACAGGTGCTGGTGTTTACCAAGCACAGGCAGCTTCTTTGGTTTCCATAGCCTATCCCTGAACCCAGCTCCCAGCCTTGTTGCAGGAGAGGCTGAGCAGGGACTTAGAGCAGGACCTTCATGGTTGCAGGCTCAGAGCCCACCCATGGGCAGCACAGCTCTGCCCTCATGCCCAGGAGCCATGCTGCGTGACCTCGAGGGCTGCCAGCAACAAGCCTGATGCCAGGAGAACAGCTGTTTCTCTTCTCTCTGTTTGTAAAGGAGGAGCCTTGAAGCTCTAGAATTTTTTGCTGTTGTTTTGGGTTGGGTTTTTTTGTGGTTTTTTGTTGTTGTTTTTTTAGCATCTGTTTAGGCCAAACCTATTTCCTAAAGAACAAAAAAGTTGTATTTGCCTGTCATTTAATTTTATTCATCATCAATAGCACATGTACTGCCACAAAAAACATTAAAGCAACTTTTGTCCACTCCATACAAATCTTAAATGATGAGTATTTGGCACAGGCCTGGGCACATAGGTCTCAAAATTAGATTTCCTTCCTACAAGCTTCAGAAATTCCCATCACAATGGTGAGTTGCCCCTATCATAAGATTAAACTCTTTTAATTCCTTAACTACCCATCTTGGCCTCCTGGGGAAAATTATCATTACTCTTCCCAATATGCTGACATCCATATGAATTTTTCAACTGGTTTTGCAGATTTAAAAATTTGCAAAGAGATAGGAAAAAAATGTCACTACCATTCCAAGTCCCCCTCACTGCTATCTTCCTAAATGCTACCTACTCCCTCCTCCAGGAAGCCTGCCCAACTCCTGGACTCTCCCCTCCCCAGCTTCCTGTGATAATAAGAATGGAAGTGCCTTAGCAGTTCATGGTTTGCAGAAGGACCTTCAGGAACCCAGTCTCATCTCAACTTCACATGTGCCCTAGTCATTGTGATGGGTGCTTTAATAGGCGAGGAAATTCAGCCCTAATTACCTTGCCAACAGTGCACCTCTCTGGAGGGTGCAGGGGCCCCGCACTCGACCCATTGCTCCCAACTCAAAAGACCATGTAAAAGGTCCACCATTTACAACAGGCTTTTTCTTTCTTTACCACTTTGATATCACATTGCTCTTTTTAAATGTGGAAGGATTAGTAAAAGTACATAATGCAAAAGAAAATGTTCGGGAAACAATTGACCATAATTGCAATCTGCAAAAGAACCCCTGGATCATGGGGTACCAGAAAACCCAAGATGTTCTGAGCAGGCTGTGCTGGGGGAGCCAGGCACCTCTGAGGGTGAGCTTCAGCCAACTGGTGGTGTAGCCCAGTCCTGGCTTGCCGGGCAGCTGGGAGCCACAGCAGAACTCCTGACGGAAGCGAGAGAGAAGAATGTAGAGTTTGCGAGTATAAAAACTGCCCCCACAGCAGCCTGATGCAGACAGGGGTGGGGGGGATAAGGACTCTGTTGTCCCCCTCCACTACCTGGGGACTGGGAGAGGTTTTTACCCACATGCGAGGCGCTTTTTGTGAGCTCCAGGCAGCCAAACTGGGTGCTCACTCACCACCGGTGACCACAGTTCCTGAGCAGACCTGAATTGTCACCTGTAGACCTCCCAGACCGGGTCCACTCAGCACAGGGGAATGTGGCAGGGCCATCTTTCCCCTCGCTGTGGATGGTTGCTGAATGTAAATGTGCAAGTCTCTAGATCTAGCACGGCTTCCCATCCCCAGCCCCAGAAACCTCTTGACTTAACATTTTTGTGTAAACTAAAAATTAGTGGTTGAAGAAGCTGATGCTATGAGCTGGCCCTAGAGAAGCAGTAGGTGAACTTGACCAAGGAGGCAGGAAAATCAACACCCAGAAAGTGACAGCTGTCCGGGGTCCTTTAGTGAAGTGGATACAGCCCCTCAGAGGGGGCACAGTCTTGGGGAAGGGGCAGTGGAGGAGACCGGGGCATACATTTTTCTCTCCCCCTCTAGACTTCACAACAGTGTACACAGTCAAAATATTCATTCTGTTAACTGTAGTATCTCCTTCTCTTGTCAGACTGATAAAGATGTCGAGTCCATACATGAACAACCTCATCATCCTGGGAGGAATGCTCTCCTATGCATCTATCTTTCTCTTTGGCCTTGATGGGTCCTTTGTCTCTGAAAAGACCTTCGAAACACTCTGCACTGTAAGTCATTCTGCTTGTTCCCATGGAACATGGTCTCAGGTTTTCTTGGTGACCTTGACCATTAAAAACACACGTGCAAACCCAGACATGCACGAAAATACATGAACAGGCAGAAGACAGCCCACTCAGGTGTTCACACAATCCAACAGGGAAGTAGGCTGTTGCTTTCAGAGCAGAACAGACTTAGGCATTGTCTGTAAAGTTAAGGTTATGGATTTGACAGGCCACTGCTAGAAGACAGCCCACTGAGGAGTGGCTGGGTAACCTAGAAAAGCGAGGGAGAAAAATTACCACCCAGGGCCATTTAAGAAGGAACAAACCTGCCCATCGACCCCAGTAACCATCATAGAACATAAGGAGGGAAGTCTGTATAGATAGGCTTTGAGTCATATAGAAAAGATCATAACCTTTATTCTCCACTTAAGTAGTGTTTTGCAACCATTTTTCCTATCCCCCCACCCCCACCCCAAGGAGCCTTTTTAGATGTTTTTTACTAATCATTCCCTCATGAAAAGTTAATGCCAAAGACATAGGTATCATATGTATATCCTTAGTTTCTACATAAAAGAGTAGTATTTTTTCACATTCAAGACCCAGTGTTGGCCCCCTGGGAAGCTATATCACTCTCAATGAAAATGCATATATTTAAGGAAGCCCAAAACAGTGTGACTTATCTATTATATTTTAGAAATATGATTTTCAAAATTAATTAACATGTTTTACATTGTTGTTGCCCAGTTGTTCTTACTATTGTAAGGAGTTTATATATTAGCAATTGGCAAATGTGTGGCACTCTCAGTGGGAAGTAGCATCAGCTTACTTTTTAAGATAAGGATGACCAGTTGAGATTTATTTCTGGACTTAGACTACTGTGATCTCTCAAAAACTGGGTTTGCCCTGGCCAGTGTAGCTGACTTTGTTGGAGCATCATCCCATGGCTTGAAGGGTCGTGGGTTCAATTCCTGGTCCGGGCATATATCCTGGTTGTGTGTTCGATCCCTGGTCGGGGTGCATATGGGAAGGCAGCCGGTTGATGTTTCTCTCCCTCTCTTTCTCCCTCCCTTCTCTTCTCTCTAAATATAAAATAAAATCTTAAAAAAGAAAAAAACAAAACAAAACAAAACTGGGTGAGCCATTTGGGTCTCTCTCTGTTGTCCCAAATGCCGTATATCATCTAATTTTCTGCCTGGAAGATCAGAGCTAGAGGGATGGTCCAAGAATTAGAGTTGACAATATTAATCCAGAGACAACTCTTTTGTTGTTTGAGAGCAACGTAGGCCCCTTTTTGCAAAGCAGACTCTTTTAGGTTGTATTTGCGGCTCTAAAGTCTCGGTGTAACGCACCAGAGGAGGCCTAATACTTGCTGCAGGTCACCACACTGACCCGTTGGACTTTCTGGGCTGCCTGGGCTCCCTGTGCTCTGAGACAGCAGGTGGAAAGGAGGGAAGCCCCTGGGATCCTGTGTTGTATGTGATGACGCTCCCTGAATTTCTGAAGACTTTTGATTGGACTGACTCTTAACATGAAGCCAAGAAAATTGTTAATGTTACCAGTAACTTCAAGATTAATGGTTTAGCAATAGAGATGGAACCTTTCGAACACACTTACTTGGTTTGAAAGTTCCATTTGAGAAGTCGGTGGTCATGTCCCCGATACCCCAGGCACGTGCTGAGGTCCGAGGGGTACTCAGGCATCTGTCTTCTCTGGGTGGAACTGGAGGACAGTAAAACCCCAAATACGGCAGGGCTCACTCAGTTCCAGCTTCCTATTCCGAGTTTTTATTCCAAGCCCAGCACTGGCCCCTCAGCTTTATTCTGTCCTCTAGGGGTTAAGAAAGTGAATGCAGAAGTCTCGGATGCCCCATGGGCCCGGCCTCAGGGTGCCTGGAGCTCTGAGAAGCTAAGCTGCTCAAAAGTCCTTGTGGCTGTGAACTAGTGGGTTTTTTTCCCTCAAGAGTGTGACCCCTATAACACAAGGTTATTGACTTCAGCACAAGGAAGCCTTGCTCATTTTAGGGAAGGTGTGAAGCCCATTAAGTCTCCTGTGTTTCTGCATCAGCATGATTGTTGTGCCCTGGAGTGCCTGGCGATTTCCTGGGTGCCGTGGGGGGGCGGGGGCAGCTTTCCTGGGCCCCTGGGAGGCCTGAATGAGGGCTGTTCCTGAGGCACCCTGAAGGAGCTATGTGAGAAGAACAAGGATTTTCTCTTCCCTCTGTGTTCGGGGACACCCTCCCCAAGTTCAAGGAGACCATAATGAAAGTGCTACTGGGGGCTGGTTTGGTGACTTCTAATGTACACAGTGCTCAGATCCCTTTGTGCATCCGTGAATGCTGAGGGACCCACCTTAGTCTCCCAGCCAAAAATAGAGGCAGCAGAACTCCACCCTTTCCCTTCTGGGGGCCCCTGTCTGCCAGTCACTCACTGCCTGCCGCCTGGTAACACATTCACTGGCCTGAGTTTGGGTGTTTGGTGCAGAGAGACTTGAGGCCCAGCCCTTGGAGAGGCCCTCCCTCCTGGAAAGAAGCTCCTGACACCCGTCCCTGCTCCCAAGCACAGGTACTGTCTGGGGTTTGACCTGAATCCCTCAAACACTGGGCGACGCAGGCTAGAGAGCAGAAAAGGGACATCCCCCACACCCGGGATTTTTCTTTTAATGAAGCCTGACATTCTATTCTGGGAGTCGTGCTCATTTGTGCGAGGGGAAGGCTGTCCTGGGAAGCCTGGCAAGGCGGTATGAATAAACCATAAAGTGCTTTACAAATCAGCATTAGCTCCGCACACGAGGGCTCTTGGGAGGACATCAGGGCCTGGTTCTCACCACCCCTGAGGATTCATTTATTTGCAGTCAGGGCTGTTTCGGAGGCTCTGCAGAGGGGAGCCCACATTCATGACTGTGGGGAAAAGGCATCGATTCACAGCTCTGGATTGAATTGGGCTGGCACAAGGGTGCGCCTGGGTCATTTCTTTAATAATTCGCAATATTGCCCAGGAAGGGAAACTGAAAGCTCTTCAGTTTAGAGCCCAAACAATAGGACCCAATGGGTGCAATTTGGGTTGTGCTCCACCTGCTATTCTGGGGGTCGGCTGCTTTAGTCCCCTGGCTGCCTTGCTCTCTGTTCTCTCCAGGTCTAGAAAGCTGCCCAGTAAACTCCCACCAAGGGGGCGAGGGAAGTAGAAGCAGGGCCACCTGGTGCAGTGAGCACAGATCTCAAACAGCCTGGGTTTCTCTCCCACCTCCCACACTTATTAGCTCCAGCCGTGGCAAGTGACTTAGCGTCCCTGAGCCTCGGTGTTGTCATCTGTGAAATGAGTGTAACGAATGCAGGATCATGGCATGGGTTAAATGAGATGATTCCGATAAGCTGCCTAGAACACAGGGTGATTATGGGAGTGGGGAGGGGGTGAGGGGAAGGGGGAAAGCATCTTTCTCCTCATCACAGTACAACTTCCTGGAGTCCCACTCTGTATGCTCTAGGAAATGTTATAGGACAAAGGACAAGGTAGACCGTGGAGCCAGCTTCCGATGTGGAACAATATAAGTCACAATGCAGTCCATTCAGTATAGAAACTAAATACAAAGATAAACGATGAACAGCGCCCCAGGAAGAAACCTATGACAATCACAAGTTGATGCCTCTCTAGGGGCTGTGCTTCTGCTCGGAAGGACCATTATAGCTCGGGCGGGGGAGGGAGGTGATATGCAAGTGTGCACATGCACACACACACACACACAGGTACTTCTGGGGAAGCAGTTACACTTAGTTCCCATCCCCCGCTCCTCCTGACCCTTTCCGGAATCCTCCCAACCTGATTTCAGCAAGTTTTGCAAATAGCTCCAGCTACACCGTGCTATCTCCCTGGACACTGTGTGGGTAGTGGAATCACCATGGCAACGTGGCCCCTGTGGGCACAGAGCTGCCTAAGAGGACAGAGCTGGGTGTGGGCCAGAGCCTGGGTGCCAGGGGAGTGGGAAGGCCCCATGACAGCTTACACACTGCCCTGGAGCAGGAATCCCAGCCCTGACAGCCCAGAGAGGGAGAAAGGTGGGTGGGGAAGGGGAAAGGCACCCATCTTCCTGTAGAATTGGAGGCAGGAACCCCAGCTCAAGTGTGGAGGGTAGCAAGGGACTCTGCAGGGAAGAGGAGGAGACTCAGGTGGGTCTTGGATTCCAGGAGCGCAGGTGTCAACAGCTTCAGGCACTCTCAGGACATTCCTGGCCATGGTGCCACAATACTGCCCCGAGCCTGTGCCCTCATGAAATTCAGTACACTCCTCTGGGGTTTCCCAAGGCCAGCTTGCTGCCAGGTGCTGCCTTTGCTTCAAATCCCGACAACCGCCAGGTTCACTGTCCCCACTTTATAGGAGGAAAAAACGAACTCAGTCATCCATGGCTAAGTGGCAATATTGAAGTTTGGAACTAGCTCTGTGGGACTACAAAGATATCTGAGACATTTCATTCATCTTTTTTTTCCCCAAGAAATATATATATGTATGTATATATATACACACATATACATATACATACGTATATATATATTTTAAGCTGGTTTATGTCAGGAGAAACAGATCAACTAAATTCTTAGGGTTGTGGTCAACATATATCCCAATCAAAATTTTTCTCCATTCAGATTTTTTTTAATTGAGATATAAATCATATACCATAAAAATTTGCCCTTTGAAGGTGTATAGTTCAGAGGTTTTAGTGTATTTATTGATTCATTTTTTTGATGCATCCCCAACATATATCAGAGTGGCTCATACATAAGAGAGTTGCAGTCAGATTGCTCTAGTTCAAATCCCAACTGCACTACTTCCCAGCTGTGTGTTTAAGTGGCTTAACATCTCTGAACCTTGGTTTCCTCCTCTCTAGAGTGGGGATAATAACAAGGTGAGGATTAAATGAGATAGTGTGTGTAAAGCACTTAGCATCTGCCACATAATAAGATCAGCAAATGTTAGCCATTTGCACATGAATGAGTGAATGAATGAATGAATGATGGCACTAGGGCTAGGTACTTGTGTTCACCTCTGGACATCACTAAGAGAGGCGCTAATAAAGAAGGGTAAACTTGGGATGAAGACAAGGCTGAACAATGGCGCTGGTGCTGTTCTATTCGGTGTAGGTATATCCATGATGACTTCTAGCCGTACAGGGTCTTGCTCTGCTAGAATGGTCAGGGACAGACTCGGAGCCTGCCTAAGTCACAGCCAAGCTACTACTCTACCTCTGCTGCCTTGCGTGCTGAAAGGGCCTTGGGACAGGCTGTGGGGGATGACACAGATGGGATCCCTGAGGCACTCGGACCTGAGTCATCAGTCCTCAGAATCCAATGTGAGCGCTAAGAGAGGCCAGTTCAGCCCAGGGCTGCTCTCGTGTCAGCTCAGAGGAGCACTGCTCAGCTTTCGGTCTCACAGCTGCCCCACCCCCTGGCTGACAAGCCCGACTTCTTTATTTATTTTTTTACTTTTTAGTAAAGTAAAGATATATACACATAAGTATAGAGCTCAATGAGTTTTCACAAAGTAAACTCAACTGTGAATCCAGCCTCCAGATCAAGAAACAGGCCACTACTAGCATCCCACACGTCCTTCCTTCCCCTTCCAGCTACTGTCCACATGCTCCTGAAGGGTAACCACCCCAACTCCTGCCTGCACAGACAGTGCTGCTCAGTGTGTACACACACTGGGGATCTTGGTGAGGGCAAATTCTGGCTCGTAGGCCTGGGGGCGGGGCAGGCCTGAGATGCCGCATCTCTAACAAGCTCCCAGCTGACAGTGAGGCTGCATCCACAGACCACGGAGCAGCGAGTTCTAGACTAGGACCCGTGCTTTATTCCTGTGTTTGTCTGTTGGAGACTGTCATGGAAGAAAAACAGAAGCACCACAACCTAGTCCTGTGACCATGAACAGGGGTGGGGTGGGAGGAGGGGGGTTGTAGGGCAGTCCACTCACAAGAGGCAGGGTTGCATTCTGGTTCTTGAAGCAGCCATTCACCTGCTCACAGGAGGTGTAGGAATGGGCTCGGGGTGGGCAGCTGCTGGGAAGGGATGGGCAGTGGGGGCCCAGGCACTGGACTGGAGAGCATGATGTCCTCTTCCAGCCCTCCCAGAGATCTAGGATTTTCTAACTCTGACTCAAAAGGTAAAGGCTTCCTGGGAACTCCCAGCTAGCCTCTGAGTAAATTCAATTCTAGTAGGAATTACTGATATTTTCAGTTAAAAGGTCATAAGTATATGTGATATTTTTTTGCTAAGGGATTTCTTTTTTGAAGCAGTTGAAAGATAGCCTAACATAATCATGTGGTTTGGGGGCTGTTTTAGAATGTAATACCATGTTTTTGTGGCTGGCCATGGTGAAGTGGTGTGTGATTTCAGAAGCTGGTCGGAAGGGTAGACCAGGGGGAGATGCCCTCAGGGTTTGATGGTGGCCTTGCCTGGCAGGTCAGACCAGCTGAGGGAGGCAGCCACAGGGACTGGCACTGACAGGGCCTATTTGGGCCAACTGGTGGCTTTCCCACCCCCATCTCCTCTGTCCCCAGCCATCTAAGGCCTTCAGTTGTGAAGGCCTCCCTGGCTTCCAAAGGTGGGACTGGGAGACCAGACTCTCCAGCCAATGGGCAGATTATGTCCTCATTTCCCACATACCTTCAGGTCGGCCACTCCTGGCTCTTGTCTTATAATTTATTCATTTTTAATTATATTTTATTGATTATGCTTTTACAGTTGTCCTGATTTTTCCTCCTTTGCTCCACTTCCACCACCCCTTTCTCAGGCAATCCCCCCACCATTGTTCATGTCCATGGGTCATGCATATAAGTTCCTTGGCTACTCCATTTCCTCTCCTGTACTTCATATCCCCGTGGCTATTCTCGGACTACCTATTTGTACTTCTTAATTCCCTCACCTCTTCACCTATTTCTGCACACCCCCTCCCATCTGGCAACCATCAAAACACTCTCTGTATCCATGGTTCTGTCTCTGTTCTTCTTGTTTTCTTAGTTTGTTTTTTAGATTCAATTGTTGATAGATTTGTATTTTTTGCCATTTTATTGTTCATGGTTTTGATCTTCTCTTTCTTAAATAAGTCCCTTTAACATCTCATATAATAATGGTTTGGTGATGATGAACTCCTTTAGTTTTTCTTGTCTGGAAAGCTCTTTACCTGCCCTTTGATTCTAAATGATAGCTTTGCTGGGTAGAGCAGTCTTGGCCGTAGTCCCTGCTTTTCATGATTTTGAATATTTCTTGACAGTCTTATGGGAACTCCCCTGAAGGTAACTTCTTTTCTCTTGCTGCTTTTAAGATTCTCTCTTTATCTTTAACTGTTAGCATTTTAATTATGATGTGTCCCAGAATGGGCCTCTTTGTATCCATCTTGTTTGGGACTCTCTATGCTTCCTGGACTTGCATGTCTATTTCCTTCACCAAATTAGGGAAGTTTTCTTTTATTATTTTTTCAAAGAGATTTCCAATTCCTTGCTCTTGCTCTTTTCCTTCTGGCACCCCTATGATGTGAATGTTGTACCTCCTAACATTGTCCCAGAGGCTGCTTATAGTATCCTGATTTTTTTGGATACTTTTTTCTTCTTCTTGTTCTGATTGGTTGTTTCTTGCTTCCTTATGTTCCATATCATTGATTTGATTCTTGGCTTCATCCACTCTACTGTTGTTTCCCTGTAAATTGTTCTTTATTTCAATTAGTGTATACTTCATTTCTGGTTGAATCTTTTTTATGCTGTTGAGGTCCTCACTAAGTTCCCTGAGCATCCTTATTACCGGTGTTTTGAACTCTGTATCTGATAGATTGCTTATCTTCATTTTGTTTAGTTCTTTTTCTGGAGTTTTGATCTGTCCTTTGCTTTGAGGCATGTTCTTTGTCTCTTCATTTTGGCAGCCTCCCTGTGTTTGCTTCTATGTATTAGGTAGAGCTGCTTTGACTCTGTGTTTTGGTAGTGTGGCCTAATGTAGTAGGTATCCTCTAGGGTCCAGTGACACAGCCTCCCTTATCACCCAAGTTGGGTACTCCAGGTGTGCCCTTTGTGTGGGCTGAGTACACCCACCCTCCTCTTGTATTTGAGCCTTGGTTGCTGTTGGTATATCAAAGGGAAGGATTTACACAGGCCAGTCAGCTGTAAAGATTGGCCGTGACCACTTACTACCAACCTCTGCCCTCCATGGAGGATCAGCTGTGCAGGGGCGGGGTGGTGGTGCTCTGATGTGCTATGTAGCTGTCCACAGAGTGTGCTGGCCCTGAGGTTTCCCAGGTGGTGCAAGCCAAGATCAGTCCCCACCTGTGTTTTGCCCAGGGCCACCCCGTCTGAGCTATGAAGCAATCTGAGAGGGCTGCTACTTGTGCTAGACTTGGAGAGTCCCCCGCAGAGTTAAGATGTGAATCTAGGCTGGCTACAGCTAGTGCCGACCTGGGGCTCACTGAGGTCAGCTGTTCGTTGTTTGATGGGATTTAGGAAGTTGTGAGCCAAGGCCATCCATTCATATGGAAAAGCAGCTTGGGTAAACTCATAAGTTGGATGGGGCACAGTCTCTGAGGATCTCCAAGGTGGGTCAAACAGTGAGCCAAGTTGATGGAGTCTCAGTTATGGCACCAGATTGCTGGCTCTGTCAGGGGAGGGTTTAGAAAAGGGACAATGGCCTCTGCTCACCTTAATGCCGGACACTTCAGTTTCTCCCTGTATGTCACTGGTCTCTTCAAGCTGCTACCCTGGTCCTGGAACTCATAGGGAGTGAATTTGAGTAGATGAGTCTGTGTGCGGGTTTTTTAAGAGGAACTGCTTGGGGTTCCAGCAGTTTCTTCCACCAACTCAATCCTGTCTGGTTTTTGAAGTTGTGGGAACTTATCTTCCTAGCACTGGAACCCTGTGCTGGGGGGGTGGGGGGGGAATGCCTGGTGTGTGGCTGGGACTCTCCGCTCCAGAGACATCCCTCCTGAATTTTTATCCACCACACGTGGGTGACAGACCAGCCTGCTCCACGTCTGCGCCCCTCCTACCAGTCTGCATGGATGTGGTTTCTTTAATTCTATAGTTATCTGACTTCTTTTCAACTCAATTTCTCACAGTTCTGAGTGACAGTTGTTCTATATTTTAGTTTTAATTTTGATGTGGTTGTGCAAGGAGGTGAGCTGAGTCTGCCTACACCTCCATCTTGACTGGAAGTCTCAGGCCTAATTCATTCATGTCTGTGATAACATTGCTAATGCACTACTCTATGCCAGAGCCTGTAGGCACAGGGCTGGACTACATAGATCGCTGCCTTCGGAGAGCTGGCAGTGTAGACTGGAAACTGTAGGTAAACAAATAACTCCTGGTCAGCATGTTGTATGCCCTGATAGAGACAGACCTAGGAGAGGCAGTGAGGCCAGAGCAAAGGGACCAATCAGGGAAGACTTAAAATAGTGAACCTCTCAGTATGAGCTACAGTTATTTCTGGAAGTCCTAAAAGCTGCCTCTTACTTGCCCACAAATCTCACGGTAAGTGTGGTCACCATGATACACCCACCCTCTCCTTCCTCTCTTGCCCTGGCACCCACTCATCCACGTCTTAGTCCACAGAGCTGCCTGAAGACGCACATCAGTCCCCTCCCCAGCACACCCCCACACCTGCTGTCACTGCCTGTGTTGAGAGTGTCACACCTGCAGAAAACTCCCCCACCTCCAGTGGCCAAGGCACCTGCTGGGGTCATGGGGGGAGGAAAAGGCCTCTCTTCCCACTCTGCGTTGTTTGGTCACATGAGCCAAGGCCACCGAGGGCAGTGTGCATTTTGTGCACTGCACAGAGTGTTGGCATCTGGGGTGCTGGGAGCTGAATTTCGGCTTGTGGCCTGATACGTTCTCTGGCTGGGAGGGCCAACAGGAGGGGGTTCTGTCCAAAAGGCTCCCATGGGAGTACCTCTCAGCAATGCCTCCTTCCCAAAAGGAGGACTTTCTCGTATGGGCCCTAAAACTCCTAAAATGCCTCACTGGCCCTGACTGGGGTGCCAGAGTACCCCTGTGTGTGCCCAGACTCTCCATGGCTCCCTGAATTGTTTCCCCAGAACGACTGTGCTGTACTCTAAATCCTAGGGGGCATTTTCTGTGCAGACCTTACTTAAAGGACCCTGGGCAAGACAAGGTCTCTAGAGCTATTTATAGAATGCGTTCTTCTGAGATTTATTGCCTTGGTACACATACCAAATCTCTCCACCACCCCCTGCCCAGGAAGACAAGGGACCCCAGGCTGAAGCCAGGTCTTTCAGCTTCAGGGTACATGCCTTCCCCCACTCCCCTGACTTCATAAATAACAGCGGTCTGGAGCTTGCTTTTGGGCAGTCTGGGTCTTCCTTCCTTGCCCTCTCACTAGTGATTGCCTGGGGTGAGCTGTCGGAATGAAACGCAAGGCCCCTTTCAGAACCTTGGACAGCAGGAAGGAGGCTCTCTGCCCTCCCTGTCCCCTCCCAGTATCCTGCCAGCCACCAGGGCTTCATCCACGGCTGTCTGACTTCCTGTCCTGGGGCCCACATGCCTCTGTGGTCACGGGAGGCCCAGAGCATCTCCAGTTCCCTGTCAGAACAGACCTACCAGAGAAGCTGTGTGTCCGTTTTCCTGCTGATCCCCCAAAGAGCGATGAAAGCCCTTCTCTCTGCCAGGCAGCCCTTCTGAAAATCAATTGAACAAGCAGCTGAGCACAATTGTTCCGGGCATAGATTTTTTCCTTCCATTTGGAGATTTGCTCTAATTGTTTTTTTTTTTGTTTTTTTTTTTTTTCCTCTTTCATGGTTGAGACTGTGACTGGCATTGCCTGCCTCAAGTTCTCCCTCTCCCCCTCCCCTCCTCCTTCCCCCTCCATCTCCCCCTCCCCCTCCCAAGGATATATGCCTTCAGGGCAGTGTGCAGGGCGGCCTGAGGACTTTATGGCTGAGGAGGGAAAAGGGACGATGTTAACATCAGAAGAGTAAATAAGTTTAAGACTTTGGGAGATAAAAACAAAGGAGCTGTGTGTCTCGTGTTGATGAATCTGGAGAGACTTGTAGTAGAGGCAACATATTAGAAACAGAATCATTAGAGCCCCTTAGAACCTTCTAGTTTATTTGGCCTCATAACACCACAGAGAAAGGAGACAACTGGGACTCCATTAAATAAAACCTCCCTCAGTGCAGGAAATGCCCCTACAACACCCTGATGGGGGCTCTACCAGGCTCTGCTTGAATATGTGGAGTGACAGGGAGCTCAATTCCTCACAGACAGCCGCTCCCATCACAGTGCTGGGGGTGGGGGAGGAGGCAGCTCAGACCCTGAGCACGGCCTCTTTTGCAATTGAATGCTCCAGTCCCCCGATCTTTCTGCTTTGTGCTTGCTCTGCTCTACTTGCCCGTTTCTTATGACAAAGCGCTTATTGCCTCTTTCTGTGGCCCACCCAGGCTGATCACCCCTCAGTGCTGGCTCCCGAGATCTAAAGGGGGGCAAGGCAGGCTCTGCCTCCCAGTAACAGCCTCTCCTGGGAGAGGCAGATGGGTGAACATGGAGATGTCATCTCAGCATGACCAGCACAGCAGGCACCTGTGTGAGGGCAGAAGTCCCAAGGAGGAGGCAGCCTTGACCTCCCTACGAGGTCCGGGAGGGCTTCTCAGAGGAGGTGGCCTATGGTTTAGATTTTGGAGGACAAATGAGAACTGTGAAGGAGATAAAAAGAGGAATGGCATGCTGAGTGCAGGAAACAGCTGGCGCCAGGCCTGGCAGCGTGAGCCCTGTGGTGTGTGAGGAACCTTGAAGCAGCATGCAGCTGCCTAGGTGTGAAGTGCCCTGTGGGGGGTGGCAAGACAGGTGTTGGGGTGGTGGGGGCCGCACCCAGCTAAGAATCTGCAGTTTAACGTGAAGGCTCCTTGCTGCGGCAGCGAAGGGTTTAATCCTGTGGGCAGAGGCAGGGAGACCGCTAGCTGGAGGCTCGGGCAGGGGTCCGCTGAGCGGTGAATAGCAGCACGTGAACAAAAATCAGACATTGATTAAGCACCCCTGACTTGACACGCCTTCTTTCCTCTGACCCTCGCAGCCACTCTCTGAAGTCAGAGGTAGTAGTATTGTTGTGCCCCCTTCACAGGTGCGGCACTGAGACTCCGGACGTTCCAGGACCTGCGCAGGTTCACAGAGATGGCAGGTGACAAACCAGGGCTTGAGCCCGTGTCGGTCTGACTGCAGGGCCCTGCTCGTGATGACTGATGTGGATGGTGCCGTGCGAACGGGGAGGAGGGGTTCGAACAAGAGACGTGGGAGAGAGATGGCGTAACCCCAGCAGAAGACAGAGCCCCGCCCCCTCCCCGAAGGTTCACATAAGGAGGTGTGGGCGGGGTTAAGGACGCAAACAGGGGCGCGGAGGCCCCCAGCAACTGCAGGCAGAGTCCCCACTCCTTGGTCTGAAGGGTGAAGAGAGGGGGTCTTCCTGAGCCCAGAGGGGACTGGAGCTTTATGAGGAGCCATGGCCAGAGAGCACGGACGCGGTGGCAGCAGGAAGCATGTGCCCCAGCTTCTCTCTCCTCGCACCCTCCACTGTCCTGATGGGGCCTTCCATACCCAGCCGGAGGGCAAGGGACCCCAGGAGCTGCTAGCAGGGGACCCCGCCTCTGAGCACAGAGAAGGTCAGGGGGTGGGTGAGACAGAAGGAGAATGAGAATCGGGAAGGACTCCTGGGGCGCTGCCAGGTCCCTGACTTGGGGGACAGGTGGATAATGGCACCCCTCGCTGAGTCAGGAAGCGGATGGGCTCTGCTTTGGCTATGAAGAGTTAAGGTTTTATGGGACAACTAAGTGTCACTTGCATCTCCAGTGACAGTGGCATATGCAGGTCAGGAGCTCAGAAGAGAGAGAGGAACTGGGGCAGAGATAAGGGAATTGTCAGCGCAAGAAAAGTGGTTGAAGCCTGAAAGTGGGGGTGATAACCCAGGGAGCACCCCTCAAGCTGCAGGACTGAACCCTGGGGTCCATTTCCTTCTTAAAGACGTGGTAGAGGAATGGAGAAAAAACGAGCCCATCCCTTTTGCAGAGGCCTCACCCAGTGCTGCCCGGAGCAGAGCCAGCCAGGGGTGGGCAGCTCTGGGCGTGGGGGAGGGGGGGGTCCCCTCTCCTGCTTCCAAGTCTTTTCTCCAACGCAGTTTCATCACTGTCTGAAGAGCTGTCTCTCCAAACAGGGTGTGAAGCCACTGGAATCATCCTGGGGAAAAATATATTACAGGTTTTATTTACTTTTCATGTAGAAAAAAATGAAAGCAATTAAGCTTTACTAATATTTACTACGTGGCCCAGAGCCCCGGCTCAGTCGCTCCGTCTGGTGGTCTTGAGGCAGGAGCTCTCCTGAGAACAGAGCGGTCGGTCAGTTTGTTACACCAGAGAGCAGTGGGGCGTCGTGGTGAGGGTCCCCAAGACAACCCCCAGTTGAGTAATTCACTAGGAGGGTTCAGCATGTAGTTGTACTCACAGCAATGATTTATCACAGCGAAAGAATATGAAGAACAGTCAGCAAAGGGAAAAGGCACGTGGGTCAAAGACCGGGGAAACCAGGTGCAAGCTTCCAAAAGCCTCTCCGGGTGGAGTCGCACAGGACGCACTTAATTCTCCAGCAAAAAACTGTGACAACACGTGTCAAGTGTTGTCTGCCAGGAAAGCCCACTAGGCACTCAGTGCCCCTCAGGGTGATCATCAGGGGCAGGTCACCTAGGCTCCCTCTGCCTAACACATACCAAATCCCAGGCTCCCGGCGGGAAAGCAGGTGTGTGGCATAAACCACGTTGTTTGCACAAACTGTTCTGGTGCAGTCATGCTTACCATTGAGGGAATGGTGGGACCCCTCCCTAAATCCAGGTTTGCAGACAGCAGCTTAAGGGCCAGCCGTGCCCACGGGCCCTCCTAAGGGCACAGTCTGCTGTGCCTGTGACTCTTGTCTGCCCAGGAAATCCTCGACCGTTCTTAGCTTTCAATTTATGGCAGGATATTGCAGTTCCCAGATGCCAGGTTAAATTTATATTATTGAGTTTTAACTAATTTAACTCATTTCTATTACTGTGTCTTAATGACTTTAGTCCTCACAAAATAGACAAGTGGCCTGGAAATGATTACGTAAAAAAAGAAAAACCCACAAATCAAAGCAAATACAATAATGCTAAGTGCACTGCAGTGACACTTGTAGGTGAAATAAAAGACCTTTGTCAGCCACACGACGAGGTAAAAATAATGATATTACTTCATCTTTGCCATCTTTTTAAAATGTCCATGTTCTGTGCATGTTCATGTTGAAATTGTTTTCCTGGTAAGAGAACAAAAATGCACGAAGCCATTGGTCTTAACAATCGTGGCAACCTGTTCGCTTTGAAAGTGTGTTAAGACCACCCAGGAGTGTTCTCAGGCTGCTCAGCCCCCCGGGTGTGCCCTGTCTCTTTGACAGCTGACTCCTGGGCATGGATGAACCTGATCTGGGCTATGGAGACTCCGTTTGAGGGGGGAGGGAGCATGACATGGTGGAGAGAGGCTGGTCTGGGACAAGGTGCTGAGTCCCAGGCTCAGCTCTGGCTGGAGCTTGGGGCCTGGTTGAGAGAAATACGCGTATTCTAAATGCCGAGTCTCAGCTTCTTTATCTGCAAAGTGGTCATCTCATTCAACTGGTGGCTTCAGAAAAAAATCACCCTGGTTTTTGTTGTTTTGTTTATTTGTTTGTTTTTGTCATATATACTTAGCCTCTGGTCTAATAATATAGTCTTTGACTTATAGTGGTCTGGACTTAGGATTTTTCAACTTTACGATGATGCAAAAGCAATCCCCATTCAATAGAGACCTACTTCAAATTTTGAATTTTGATCTTTTCCTGGGCTAACGATATGTGGTTCAATACTCCCTCACGATGCTGGGCAGCAGCAGCAAGATGATTTTGCCCAATGTAGGCTAATGTGAGTGTCCTGAACACATTTAAGGTAGGCTAGGCTAAACTATGATGTTCCGTAGGTTGGATGTATTAAGTGTATTTTCAGCTTACAATATTTTTAACAGGTTTCTCAGGACATAACCCCACTGCATAAGTGGAGGAGTGTCTGTACTTATGAGTGAGCATAAGAAGGACGGAACAAATGAAGGAATGAGATGCAACTTTAACAGACTGGGAATGTACAATCTGGTCACCGAATGAGCTCATCTAAATGTGCAATAATTGGCTCCTCCCCCTCTCTGTTCTGTTTACTTTTCTTGTATACTCACATTATAATATGGGTAATAATGTGGCCATCCTGTGCCTTCTCTAAAGCACTGTGATTCATTCTTGCCTGTCTAATTTCTCCTTTTGATTTTTTTTTTAATGGGTAAGTGCCCACCTGTACATTGTCAGCATTCACACCTTACATGTCCATGTTTCTGAAAAATAACTATAATGCTGTTGTCCTTCCTGGACTTAG
The DNA here is from genome assembly GCF_987537825.1 of Furipterus horrens. Classification (NCBI taxonomy): domain Eukaryota; kingdom Metazoa; phylum Chordata; class Mammalia; order Chiroptera; family Furipteridae; genus Furipterus; species Furipterus horrens. The sequence goes on along the minus strand of NW_028327174.1, from coordinate 176,412,896 downwards.
GGAGTCAGCTTTACAGTCTATCCAGCCAGTATCTGTTTTCACAAATAAAGTAGAAAGGGGAAGTGTTTTGTCTCTGAAAAGCTGGAGATCCAAGTTTCTAGAAAGGCAGAGTGAAGGGGGTCCATGAAGGGACGTGGCTGGAATGTGTTTGGGAACTTCCTGCATGTGATAATGGCAAACCTGGACTGGGCTAAACTGGTGCATCCAATTCCTCTGGACACCAAGGGCCTGGCCTGGCTCTCTCTCTCTCTCTCCCTCTCTCTCACCACATCCACCTTCTTGCTGTGTTCAGCTGAGGCAGGTGGGGACTTTTGAGGGGAAATTTAGCTCAACAGAGCTGAGAAAAGGCAAAGGAAAAACCAAGCCTAGAACTAGAGTTCCCAGAGCACATGTTTTTCTTTTTCACTTTTTTTTTTTTTTTGTCCCAGTGAGCAGGAGGCCCCAGTGGCACACAGCCCAGGGCTAGGCCATGACGTGGGGCCCAGGTTGGAGCTAGGCGAGTGTCCTGGTTATTGGAGGGTGTCCAGTCCAGTTAGTGAGGGTGAAGTCTAGAGAGGCCGGGATCTGGCCAGGATGGTGGAGCAGGCAGGGAATGGGCATCCGGGGGGCTCCCGAACCTTAACACATGGTAACTGCCCTTCCCAGCCTGCTGGGATCCAGGCTATTGGCTCCTATCAAGGCTGGTAATTCCCATCAGCCACCAGCCCAGGGCTGAGGATGGCGCACTTTTTTGTCCTGGGGTATAGGCAAGAGCCATACAGGGCCCTAGTCTCCATGGTCCCATGTGGGCTCAGGGCCAGGCCGGCCGCCCTAGCACTGAGTAACCAGACTGCTGAGCTGAGGTCACACAGTGCAGTAGGAGCCAAGCGGCCTGACCATGGTGGGCAGGGGAGGTCTGCGCAGCAAGATCCAGGCAGCATCTGCTCCTCTCTTTCTCCAAACACCTGAGGAAACAGGCTCCTGGGGAGAGTGGGAAGGTCATAGCCCTTTTCCTCCAGCCATTCTCCCTAACTGAGCAGCTCCTCATGATGGTCTGGAGCTGGCCTAGGTACAGCTGCCAGTTGGGTGTCCCCCAGGGCCAGCTCTGGCCGAGGCCTGTCCTGTTCTCAAGGGTTTGCCGAGCCCTGGAGAAGCCCCACAGCAGCCTCACTCACCTGCCCAGTCTCAGCCCCTGTGGCTCTGTGCCTTCCTTCACCCCTGCTCACAACAAGGACCCAGGAGTCCCACAGAAGAGATTCCTGGGGCCACCTGATCTCCTGTAGATGCAGGTGAAGGGACAGAGAAGGCAGCGATTACATTGTTCCCCACATGGGACACTCAAGGAAAGAATGGAAGAGGGAAGGCCAGAGGGCTTGTCTGTCACCCTCGGTGACTGATCTCTCGATGATCCTGGGACCCTCCATGCCTCTCTCAATGGCTAACTTCCTTGGGGGCCCACCGAAGGCAGGATTGGAATCCCCGTTGCCTCTGTGCCCAGGGCCCTGGGTCGGGCAAGGGCTGATAGAACTAAATGTCTGTCAGATTGAAATGTGATTGAAAGACTGTTGGTGCTAGTAAAACTCTATGACAGGTAGAGTGTCTGTGCCCATCGCCTAGAGTCCCCCTGTTGGGATACTCTCATCAATGACAAGTCTGGTCCACCTAGGAGATATTCATGCTTGTGTTTTCTCATGGCCTCTAGGTCAGGACCTGGATTCTTACTGTGGGCTACACAACAGCCTTCGGGGCGATGTTTGCAAAGACATGGAGGGTCCACGCCATCTTCAAAAACGTGAAAATGAAGAAGAAGGTAATCACTCCTTCTGTTTCAAGGCATCTGCAGTCCTCCATTAGCATTTATTTAACTAGTATTTATTAAAAACCTACTATGTGCCAGGCACTGGGATAAACACAATCCCCTGCCCCACTCTGCCCCACTCTGCCCCCACTACACCTTCACCCACCTGGGGAAATCAGTTAATGAGGGGTTTCCAATGCACAATGATACTGGCTGGTCAGGGACATAAGGGGGAGGGTACTGGAGTATAAGCACTAGGGGAAGGCTTCATGTAAGAAGTGTCACCTTGCTTAGACCTGGAGGGTGAGTGGTGATTAGCTAGGCAGAGGCTAAGAAGTTTTTGAGCCCTGTAGAGGGAACTGTGTGCAGAGGCCTGGTGGGCATGGGGCCGGGGGGATGGAGGCGGGGGGCGGTGTGCACCAGGAAAGTATACATGTTGCTGACAGAGGTTCATTGTGGCTGAGGCACAGTGTTTGTGGGGACAGGGTGCAAGGAGAGGCTCCAGGGGAAGGCAGGAGCCATGGTAAGGAATCTGAACTTCAACTTTTGGGCACTGGGAGTCCTTGAAAGAGGGGAGGGACACAGGGCAGGGACCTGACTTAATTGTTCCGTGTTCAAAGAGGAGTTCTGCCTTCATGTGAGTAGAAAGCATGGCCACCGATGTGGTTGGGTGTAACCAACACACTGACTAAGCTTGACTCTTGGGGTGTATCAGAGAGGAACTTTCTCCACCACTGTCCTTTTAACTCTTCCAGTGGTGCTCTTCCCCCCTTGCTCCTGGACAAAATTTGGAGAAACCTCATGACTTTGAAGGTCCTCTGGTCTGCAACTAATATGAGGAGTCCATCAGAATATCCCAAACTTGAAAGTGCATTCAGAAGCACAGCTTCCCCCTGGCCAGCTCAGGCCTGTGGCAGGCCTGCCACCTGCCCTGAGAAAGGGGGTACAGGTGGGCTGCTCTTCCCTTTTGCCAGCCTGAGTTTTTCCCCATCATCCCATTCCCAAGGATACTGAACCCTCCAGAGTTGGAGCTTGGGGTAGTGGAAGGGGCAGGAATGACCTTCATTGCCAGCAGCTGGCATTGGGCTTGCTGTGCCTTGCAGGAGCTAAGCAGGCCCTTTAGACCCTCCTGGATGTTTTTGTGGGGTTCTCAAAGCCCCCACTACTGGGACTCTCTCCAGCAGTGCTCTTGCCACGGGTGAAATGCTCCGCCGGTTGGCCACTATGGCTTCTGCCTCCACCCCTGAGCATCTGGTGGTTCCCCACTCCCGGACTCACCCTGCCCCCCCTGCCCCCCTGCCCCACAGCTTGTCTTGTGCAGGGCCACAAGCCCTCCCTTGCACTGTGGGCCACATCTGCTCTGCAGGAGGTGCTCCTGCGTCCTCTGCTCCTACAGTCTTGCAGGTTTCAAGTTGATCCCACTATGTCAGCTGTCCCTCTGTACCCCCTCCCCAGCTGAAGGGCAGCTGGCCAGCCTGTCATCCCCTAGTAGGTTTCTCAGACAACAGTCAGGCATCAGTTCATTAGGTCCCCCAGGCTACTGGGACCCCTATCAATCAAGCTCCCTGAGTGCTTTTCTTAAAGCCTCTCTCTTGATCCTCTCTCTTGATTTGAGGTCAAGGAGGAACCATCCCCACTCCATCCCCTGTCCTCTCACCTGAGGGAGGATCTCAGAACATCATGACAAGTCACTTTTTAAACCCCTGATGTGGGTATAGCCTGTTTACAGACATCTCTGCAGATCCCACATTGTGGTCTCATCCCACTTTGGAACGTGGTACCTATTGTTGCAATTCTTCTCCCCAAACTTGCGTTTCCCATCCGGCCCCTGGGTTCTGAGCCCTGGCACCTGTGGCAGACAGCAGGTGTGCCCAAGGCAGGGGGTGCGGCAGACAAGGCAGGAGAGCAGGCGTCCACTCCCTGCTTCACCACAGACCTGCCATGGGACTTCGGGCAAATCCCTTCATCTCTCAGGTTCTCCATTTCCTGGTCTATAAAATGGGGATCTCTTGAAATGCAATTGTTTCCTGAGCTGTGATTCTGCCTCACTCGTCATCCTCACCACCCGCCTTTTTCACTGCCAGGGCTGCTTAGGAGCTCCCCTGCAAATTGGAGTGGGGGTACCCACCCTTCTCTGTCCCCTGACCCACGCTCAGCCACCTTATGAAAACTGCAGGCTGCTTTTAGAGGAAGGAAAGAGCCCCATTTGGCCACCACTGCCTGTGCTTACCTGTGGGGCCCCTTCCCTCTCTGGGCCTCAGCAGCATTTGTAACTACTTCCTTCTGTCTGGAAGAGGAGAAGCCTGGCTACCCATCCTTCTCAGCCCTGTCTGCACATTACAAGAAGTAACCCAGCCCAGGCCAGTTGAAACCAAACTCCAGGGCTGGGGCTGAGTATCAGGAGTTTTGGGGTTTTCCCAGGGAATACTAACAGACAGCCAGGGTGGAAGATCTCTGGTCTAGATCAAGGCTACACGGAGCGAGGGCTGGACCAGCCACAGCAGCACCATCAGCATCATCTAGGACCCTGCTAGAAATCCGGATTCCCACTCCCACCGCCTACCCCCGCCCCAGCCCTAAGAATCCTGAGTTGGAGCCCAGGAGTCTGTTTGTCACCTGCCCTTCCCAGAGACACTGATGCCAGGCAAAGTTTGAGAGACACCAAGGGACTTCCTGGGCTCTTCTGCTCTGTGGCTCTGGTTAGAGAGAGACTCTGCCACTTAGGACAACTCCATCCTGGCTTTGACAACTCGCAGTGTTGATTCCTCTCTGCCAACAGGTGATTCGTCCATATTGTGATCTGTCATAACCAGCCTTTGTGTTCCGTTTCTCATGTGATCAGTGAGCAAGGGCACTCTGACTGTCTGGCAACAATGGACAGACCACGTCAAGGAAACTAGGAGTTCAGTTGTCTGCAAGCCCCCAGAGGCAGAGCTGTGATGTGGCCACGTCCTGCTGCATGCCTGAGGCCGGGGCACCTGCTGTTGCACCCCTGGGGGTCTGGGCAACTGAGGGGCTCCAGCTGCTGGAGGGCCCAGGGGTCCAGGGGAGGGTCTCATCTGGGAAACTGCCAAAGGCTCTGAGTACAGACGTGGTCACCAGTTTCATCTGTTGTGAAAACGATTAAGGCCAGATGAGCCATACCATCCCAGCACGAGAAACTTCTTGCTCTAGGCTCTCTAGATATTCCAGGAGAACTTTAGCAGTATTGCGTTTATCAACCAAATCAGAGGAAGTTAAAAGTGTAGAAGAGAAGTTTATATCACACACAGGTCAGAATCTGGGAACCAGATTGTTTTGAAAGAATTGTGATAGTTGCAGGTCAAAAGTGGGACTGAATTCTCCATGATTCCAAGTTTTTGTATAGCCAAGATTGGTTTTTATTGTTTTATTTTATTGGTTTTTTAAGTTTAGACTTTTTAAAATTAAAGTAAGCCCCCTAATTTTTTTAACTGACATGCACACTAGATTTACATAAATTTGTAAATGGAACCCCACACTTTTTTTCGTACAGCCTTTTGATCCTTTTCTTCTTTCCCCGGCTCCCCCTTCTTCTCCCTCCACCCACAATGGCATGCCCTCCCCACACGCACGTGCACGAACTGCACCCATACGGCCCTGTTGTTAAAGACGCTGAAAGAAGAGAAGTCTATTGCCAGGTGGTGACTCGGTGCTTCCAAATTTAGTATTTGTACAGCATGTTGCCTTTTTTTCCTAAAGATCAGCCATAAAATCTTGAATGGAGAATCCTTATTATGATCTTTATTCTGACTCTTCCTAGGACCTAACTTAAGCGCTGAGATGAGAGCAGTCAGCAGTGAGACCTTCCTCAGGGGGCAGGTGGGGTTTTTGAGGACGAAGTGAGTTCACTACAACCATGACTTGATGCTGCATAGGGACAGCAACTCAGATCTCCCTCCAGGCTCTGCTTGGGGAAACTGCCAAGAGAGGGCTTTTGACAGCGTCACCAAAGCATCAGTTGTCGATGCTTTGAGCGATGGCAGGAAGGCAGGGCCACTGTATTGTGCAACTTTGGGGGACACCGTTCACACAGTCCCCCTGGAATGGTGCCCAGAATTAGGCAATGAATTGGTCTGAGAGAAGTACAGTATGAATTGGTTAAAATATCTGAAGTTTTTTGAAGAAATAAAGAGATGCCTTTTTCAGTAAACCGGGAGTCAGCCACCTTCTTCCGTAAAGAGCCAGGTAGTAAATATGTGAGGCTTTGCCGGCCAAACGGTCTGTACTACAACCACTCAGCTCTGCTGTTACGGAGGAAAAGCAGCCATATACATGCGTGAATGGATATGGCTGTGTTCCAATAGAACTTTATTTATAAAAAAGCAGTGGGCCACACTTGTAGTAGTTTGCTAATCCCTGCTCTAACAATGGAAAGTGACATTTCTTAATAATAGCTGACGCTCTGGTTGGTATGGCTCAGTTGGTTGGAGTGTTGCCGCGTAGTCCGAGGGGTTGTGGATTTGCTTCCAGGTCAGAGCACATGCCTGGGTTACAGCTTTCAGCTCCCGGTCAGGGCACGTGCAAGGGGGAACCAATCTGTGTTTCTCTCTCACATCAATGTTTCTCTCTCCCCCTCTCTCCGCTTCCCTTCCCCCTCTCTAAAATCAATAAGCATGTCCTCAGCTGATGATAAAAAATGATAATAATAAAATAATTACAGATGACATCTGTTGAACAGTAATTGTAAGCCAAGCTCTGGTAATCTCACGTGGTCCGTGCAGTTATCATCCCCGTTTTGTAGATGAAGACACTGGCTCCGAGGGATTAAGAAACTTACGTAAGATCGCATAGCTAGTTTTCAGATGCAAACTCAGATCTGATTCCAGAGCCTGGTGCTTACACATTCCTGGGTGTCTTTGCTCCCTCCTCTCTCAGTGAGGATGAGCAATAGTAACATCCCAGCCTCAAAGAGAGAGCGGATGTGATGGCATCGATTTGCAGTGATATAGCAAAAACTTCAGATAGCTTTTGAGGAGAAAGCTGAAAAAAATAAGGAAGTCAGAGAATCTGAGGTGACACTTGAGAGATGGCCTTGTTTCATGTGGGGATTCTTTGCCCAGTCAGTGCTGTTTTTGAAATTTAAATTTTTTGATCTCTTTTTAAAAGATTATTTTAAATCAGCTCTCCTTGACTTTGTATATACTTATTCACAATTAGTCACCCTCACTATCATGCATACTCTATGACGGCCGGATATTTATATCTTGTCCCCTGCCCCCAGTGCCTAGACTAGAACCTCACTTGGCGTAGGCACTCAATAAGTGTTTCTGCAATTAATAAATGAAAGGTAGCTTAAATCCATTTGGTCACAAACACTGGCCAAGTGTCAGACTTTGGAAAGGGTGCCCAAAGGAAATTAGACGCGCCCTCTCCTCTTATTCTCAGATCTTCCTACCATGGATCCATCAGTGTGATGTTTAGTCCAGGGTCTAGTAGAGCTGAGGTGCAATATCACATTCTGCCCCTAGATGTCATTACCAGACACATAAACAGAATCGCTAATTGTCAAAACCCAAGTCATGGTAGCCAAACAACTACCATTTCTTGAGCATCTTATCTGTGCCAGACACTCTAAGTAGGTACTTGCCATACATTTCCTTTTACTGTTAAACCAACTGTGCAGCTGAGGGCTCAGTGGTCCCAGTTTTAGAGCACGTTGTACAGCATGTGCAAGATCACATTTGTCAAGAGCTGGGATTAGAATGAGGTCTTCTAAATCCAGAACCGGTGTCCTTCCCATGGCACCAGACTGAGAGATAATATGCGAGCCTCTCTGCTCCCTGAGTCACCCTGCTCCTAGCCACCTTATAAATGGGAAACGCAGCATGAAAGATGTGATTTGCCCAGGATCACACAGGTAGCAAGAGATGCAGCCAGGACTCCAATCCAGATCCATGTAACCCCAAATCCTGTCTTTCCACTGCCCCATGCTACCTCAAAGTTCATACTTGAGCCTTAAAATTGGAAAGACTTTATCACATTTATCAAAAGGAAGTTTTAAGGCCCTCTGGGCCACGTGGGGGCCTTCGCATTCAGGCAGCAGCAGAAAAGGTGCTGCATCCACTCTGAAGGGAGGCCTCCTCCCCTTGCAGGTGACTCCTGAGTGTGGCCCCACCCTGTGTTCCTCAGCTCTTTCCCTTCAATGTACTGCTTCTTGTCCAGTACAGACTGTGCAATCCCAACAGACCCAAGGCTTTGTGTGCTGGCGTATAAGGTGTTCCACACTCCTGTCCCTCATGAGCTCTCAGGAAGAGACCAGGAGAAAATGGGACCGCTGCGCAAGTTCAGGGTCACTGCACCCTGGAAGTAAGACCACAGGAAGAGTAGTCAGCCTTTAGTCTCATAAGAAAGCCGTGGCAGAAAAGATGGGGTCTGGAGGTGCAGGCACTTCCTGGTGGGGGAAGTGTGGGGAGGGGGTGGACTGAGAGGCTGAAGCCAGATGGACAAGACACCCAGTGTTTGTGGCCTCTCATCCTGGTCGTCACTGCTCTCTGCATTAAGCCTGCTCACCAGGCCACTGCGCTAGCTTCTAACTGGTCTCCTACCTCAGGCTCCCGCCTCAGGTCCACCCCTCAGTGTTGCACATTGCCCTCATCACACCGATGCTTAGAGAGGCTTACACCGCCAGTGGGCCTTCGTGAGGCCTCATTGCATGTCATGCAAGCTCTCCCCCTCCAGCCAGCCCTGTCTACACCCACCCGCACCCCACCCCACTCACCCAGCCATGGCACAAAGCCTCTCACAGAAAGAACAGAGTGTTTCAGACAAAAGAACCAGCACCTACAAAGGCCTGGAGGGTGAAAAACACAACCCAGCCACAGAGTAAGGAGGCGTTAAGCATCAGTGATGTGCACACGGTGTTTGGGGAGTGGTCGCTTGGCCGGATTTGTCCTGTGGGTGATGGGGAGTCACAGGAGACTCTAGAACCAGGGGTGGCATGACGAAGTCCCTCCCCTCCACTGCCATCCAGGGAGCTCTTCCAGCCATGTGATGTTGCCCTGCTGCTTCCTCTGCCGATGTTCCCTCCTCCCCAGCCCCCAGTGGCCTCCAGCTCCTCCACCTCCTCCTCCGTGAAGCCACTTCCTCTCCTCCAGCACCCTCTTATAATCATCGTGACAAGTCTGTCTCTCCTGCCGACCCTGGAGGGCAGCGCCAGGGTCTGTCCATCTCTGTCGCCAGTGGCCAGCACAGGGCCTGGCACGAGTGAGTGCCCGGGGCATGTTTTCTTAGATCATCACCCATCAGTAATGCTTACTGAGTACTTTCTCTATGCGCGGCTCAGACAGGTGCTAAGAATAGGGCAATTAGCAAAAGCCAAGCTGCGCAGAGCTCATAGTGTAGTAGGAAGACAGGCATGAGTCAAATGCTCACACATATAGCGTGAAGTAGCTACTCATAGGACATAAGGGTAGGAGGGTGCCAGCAGAAAGGTTCGGGGAAGACCTTCCAGGGCTCAGGCACAGCGTGGGCAAATGCCTGGGGGCTCTCACTGCCCTGCATGAGCATCAACCCTGCCAGACGGTCCTCCCTCCAAGTCCTAAGCTCCTCGGGCATTTCTTCCTTTTGCCCCAACCTCTCACGGCTGTCAGAGAGTTGCTTAGCTCCCCAGAGGGCGAAGGTTAGCTGGATTTATGCAAAGCATCAGCGGTTCACTAGATGCTTCTGGAAAATCGCAAAGAGGGGGCTTTGCCAGCCCCCGCCCCCGGATAAAGTGGTTTTGGTGGATTGCACCTCTTTGGCACTAATTCAAAAATGCTCTCTTCCTGTTCTTATTACAGTTCATCTGCAGAGAGGCCCCTTGAGTTTCTTCTATTTCTAGTTTAACAATGGCTTTAATCGTTAAAAGCCAGACCTGGTGATATTTCTTAAGCTTCTGCCTTGGTTTTGTTTATTTTTCTATAATCTTTTCTAGAACTACTTCATCACATTAGCTTTTACTGGGGGGCGGGAGGGGTACCCAAACATGCAGTGAGTGAAGCACAAGACAGCATTTGCCCCAAGGCCGGTCCCTATCAAATGGACAGAAAGTGGGGCGGGGCTCTCAGTGTCATAAAGATGTCAGAGGCTGCAAAGAGGGATGGAAGTTATGTTTCTTCTTTTTATGTTCCTTCATCTCAGTTCAACCCATCAAACTCCCTATTGCATGCTAGGCCCTGCTAGGTACTGAGGGTACACAAGGAAATGTTTACTGAGGAGGGCAGATGTATATACAACTTAATATAATGCCTGGTCAGTGCTGTAAATATTGGAGGGTATGGACTCTGGAGATAGGAGGCATTTGGTTCACATCTGGGCTTCACCTCTTAGCAGCAATATTATACTGAGCTAGTTATGTAACCCTGCACTAGCCTCAGTTTTTTAATCCATAGAATGGGAATGATAATATGTGTCTTTTTATATGAAATGATGTATATAAAGAGCGAACCCAGAGGCTGGCACAGAGTAAGTGTTCATTAAATGCTAGCTATTCTTTTTGTTGTTGTTGCTCATACGGCTATTTCTATTCCTGATAAGCATGCGAACAGTGCTATTGGAGTAATTAGTTCTGCTGTGGGAGTGAGAGAGGACTTCATGGAGGAGGTGACAATGAATCTGGGTCTTTAAGGACTGTTTGAAGTTTGCCAGACCAGAAGAAAAGAGTGTTTCAGCAGAAGAACCAGCCCGTGAGAAGGAATGGGAGGTGAAAACCACAGCAGGGCCACAGACAAGGAGTTGTCAGACTTACCTGAGTGTATGCACGTGTGCAAGGCGTGGCCAGGCCAAGCACAGGAAAGAGCGTGAATGTCAAGCAAAAGAGCTTGGCTGACTCATCCTGTCGGCGGTGGAGAGTCTCAGGAGATTCTCCAGCTGAAGGTGGCCGACTCTCAGCTTCTGTCTGGGAAGCTCCCTCTCACGTCTGCTGCGCCCTGCTCTTGCCCTCTCTGCAGATCATCAAGGACCAGAAACTGCTTGTGATCGTCGGGGGCATGCTGCTGATCGACCTGTGCATCCTGATTTGCTGGCAGGCCGTGGACCCCCTGAGGAGGACGGTGGAGCAGTACAGCATGGAGGTAAGTGCAAGTGCCGGTGGGAGGGAGGCCTGTGGGACGCTGCTCCTGGGCACGTGGGGCAGAGGCAGCCCGGCTATTCGGCTGCCCCGGGCGCACTTTCAAGAAGAAATCAGGGTAGTCACGGGGGAGTCATCACAGGTCCATGTGGACCACACTGTCTATCAGGAACACCTCTTTATTTCCATTCCCTTCCATTTGAGACCTACGTTATTTCAGGAAGGCCAGATAGAAGGTCTTCACTCCTGTGGGGGGAACATGGCAAAACATTTGTCTAGGTATGTTGCTATACGCAGAATTAAGGGGACATGTTGGGCTGCTTAAATGAGTATATTTTCTACACATTGTAGAAATCCCCATTTATATGCAATCTATCAACTGGTTCGGAAATTACGTGGCATTTTTTATTATCTTCTTTAAAATAAGTTCCCTGATGAGTGCTACCAGGGAATAAGCATGCTGAGAGCTCCTTTGAGTTACTATATGATTTTCAGCGTGATAAACAATAGGTTTATTTTCACGCATTTGATATCAGAAATTTGTTAAAATTAAAAATAAGTTACATAAATGTATCATTAAATATATATTGGAGTAGTCATGCATTCTGCCTTGCCCTTCACTCAATGATCTTCCTAGGATGCTCCAGATTAGGGAAGTTAAAGATTAAGGAAGTTGTATTTTTGTTGATTTTTCTCTTAGAATGGGTAAACATGCCTTTGTTTGAGCAAGATGGCTGAACGGGGTGTGCTCTATGGTATGATTTCCCTGTGGTGTAGTAAGTCCTATTGAGAAAACTGGAGTTCTCTCCAGTTCTCCCACCGCATTGTCAGGGAAATGTTTTTGTGGATTTTAGTGTGAATTCTTAAACTAAACTGGAAATGGTCATTTTATGCATTGGGAAGCTTTAATCCTTCTGAACAAGGATTTCTAGCAAATAAGATGCCCAGACTCGTTTGTCTGGAGACAGACCGAGGGATTACTCAGCCCCATAAAAAATTACACAGTCAGGCAGGGGCTGAGGATGCAGTTCTGGCAGCGCAGATTTAGGAGGGAGATTTAGGGGCTGTACGCCTCCACCTCGTCGCTTGAAGTGTGCATCCCAGGAGGAAGCAGACCCAGCAGACCCAGACAGAGCCAGCGCCGGCGGTGCCTCTGGATCAAGGGGGCAGGAACTCAGCTGAGGTCACCTGGGTAGACAGGCTGTAGCCAGAAGGAAGGTGATATCACCATTCATCTGCATAGGTGGCAAAGGAGCAATCATGCTCCCCACTCCATCCCGAGGGAATTCTTCACCCACCACCAGGATTTGGAGATCCAGACAGAGGGTCAACATGAGGAAGAGCTGCCATTGGCTACCTGGGCCCCAGGCTAGGGGTGATGATAATCACAAGCAGTAATGCGAATAGTAGTCATAATGATGGTGGGGATGATAGCAGCTTTATGTGTTAACTCACTGAATCCTCACAATAACTCTATGGAATAGGTGCGATTGCATTTTAATGATGGGGAAACAGAAACCCAGAGAGGTTCAATGACTTACCCAAGATTACCCAGCAGGTTAGTGGCAATACCACTAACTGCTCTTCCACCTTACCTTTCAACACAGGACAGCGCTTTGCAGGTTTTAGGGGTTTTCATAGACCTTTGGTGACTGGCCACAGATCTGTGAAGTGGGTAGGGCAAGGAAGTGCTTCCACATTCTGCAGATAAGGATGAGGACTAAAATGAGTCATGGGCCAACCAAGGGCCCAGGATGTAGGAAGGTTAGAAAGGACAGACACAGCCCATGGGAAGACCTGGAGTGGGCACAGGGAGACAGAAACCAGACCCAACTGGCTTGATGCTGAGCCCAAGGGCAGACGAGGAGATAGGGCGCTGCTACCTGCATTCTAGGTGAAGGTGGGGGCTGAGTAGTCACTAGGGGTTTCCCAGGCCTCAGCTGTGGAGGGGAGAAGCTGTAGAGCTGGAGTCAGCCTGAGAGAGCAGACTCCAGAAATGGATCCAGGAAGCCTGTCCCCTTGGACCATTTAAAGATCAATCTTGCGCAGTCTGATTCATATAAGTGATGGTTTGCTATCAACCCCTCCTTTCCTTTCTTTCTGTAAGAAGTACTGCTGGTCTCAAGTTCTGTGCATAGAGCCCTAGCTCTTGCCAGACCTTCCAGGGCAATGGTGCTCAAACTGAGGAGCTGTGGGGTAGATGAGGAAGCTGAGTCTGAAAGGGGAGGGTCCTGTCTGGGGCACCCAGACCTTCCGAGGTGGGGATGGAGGAGAGCCGGTTCTGGCTCTCAGCCCACATGCTCTGTCTCTGTTTCCCTCCAGGTATCTGCTGAGATTTCTCTCTAAACCTTTTCTGGACTGCTCCTCTTTTTCTCTTATTTTAGGGTTGCCCTGTCATTCTGTTGTCGTGGTAGCAGAACCCCTTGATTAGTCGACCCACAAGCCTGTCGGTCCCGCACCAAACAGTGCTGTCATTCACAGCGTGATGGTTGAACACTGTGCCCAGGGGATGAGGTGTCCTAAATTCTCCTCAAGGGGCTGTTTTTTCTCCAGGACCCTCAGGGAGAAAGAAAGTCTGCACTTCGGGGTGAGGTAATCAAAGATCTACCCTCCCCTACCTCAGATGCCTTACATTGTTCTGAACATTCTGAACATGTCAGGATTTCAGTCACAGGCCTTTCTCTGTGTTTCATTTTCAAGCCTGTTCCCATGCCCCCCCCCCCTTTTCTGGAACCTTCTCTGACAAGTAACTGAACTTCAGTACTAGGACCCTGTGATACCTCTGGGGGGATACGTCCCTGAGTTCCTTGGCTCTCCCAGATTTACAAGCCTGCTCTTACCCGCTCCCATCCCTAGCACCCTAAATACTCCTCTGTAGGGACGCTTAGCCTGCTGTTCATCTGTGCCGAGTGCATCCCTGACCGCCACTCCCCCCACCACCTCCGCCACTGAACCACCAGCTTCTCCAGGACAGGGTGACATCTGAGCAACCTCCCTCACTGCCCAGCCCCGCACCCCGCGCATGTCTTCCATCTTCCACTGGGGAGAGAGAAGTGAGCACCGCAGCCACAGCTTTTGATTTCATGGCGCCCACAGGCTAGCGGGGACTGATAGACAGTAAACATGCAGACAAATAAGCATAGTTATTTTAGATCACATAGATTCTGATAAATAAACAGGATGAAGGGTTTGAGAATAACAGGAAGGAGCCATGGAGGCGACTGTCCCAGCAAGCGTCCAGGGCGTGAAAATCGGATTCTGAAGTCCTACTGGAGGCTTCCCACTGCCACAACCTCATTCATTTTTGTTTAATAAGTATGTACATAGCTTTTGTTATGTGCCAGGTATACTTTCCCTCAGTCTATATCTTGTCTTTTCATTCTCTTAACATTGTCTTTTGCAAAACAGAATTTTTAAATTTTAATAAAGTCTGACTTATTAATTATTTCTTTCATGGATCATGCTTTTGGTGTTGCATCTAAAAACTTGCCAAATCCAAGGTCACCTAGATTTTCTCCTATTATCTTCTAGAAGTTTTATAGTTTTATATTTTACTTTTAGGCCTCTAATCTATTTTGAGCTAATTTTTGTGAAAGGTGCAAGGTCAGTATGTCTAGATTCATTTTTATGCATATAAATGCTTAGCTGTTCCAGCACTATTTGTTGAAAATATTGGGTTGGCCAAAAAATTCATTTGGTTTTTCCTGTAAGATGGCTCTAGTAGAGCTTAGCTATCTTTAACTTCATTTAGAACAATTTCGTTAAATTGTATTGTGACAGCTGTCATATCAGCATGCATTTAAAAAAATACTTATCAAAATTAGTGCATTTTTGTGTAGCCATTTTAATATTGAAAATGGAAGAAAATATACAATATTTTTGGTATATTATGCTTTATTATTTCAAGAAAGGTAAAAACACAGCTGAAACACACACACACAAAAGATTCGTGCAGTGTATGGAGATGGTGCTGTGTCTAATTGAATGTGTCAAAAGTGGTTTGTGAAGTTTCGTGCTGGAGGTTTCTCTCTGGATGATGCTCCACAGTCAGGAAGACCAGTTGAAGTTGATAGCAATTAAATTGAGACATTAACCTAGAACAATCATGAGGTGCTAACGGACATACTAAAAATAACCAAATCAATAAAGTTATTGGAGAAAATGAAAAATGTGTCTATTTTACAGAGAAAAAAAACCCCACAGAAACATTTTGGCCAACCCAATGCATATCTTTCTCCATTGGATTGCCTTTGCATCTTTATTATAGATCAGTTGACTATATTTTCATGGATCACTTTCTGAGCTCTTTATTCTGTTTCATTGATCTATTTGTTTGTTCTTTCACTTATACCACACTGTCTTGATTACTACAGTTTTATAGTAAGTCTTGAAGTTGAATAGTGTCAAAGTTCTCTGACTTTGTTCTTCGATATTGTATTAGCTATTCCAGGTCTTTTGCCTCTTCATATAAACTTTAGAATCAGTTTGTTGATATCCACAAAGTAACTTACTTTTTTTATTGGAATTATATTGAATCTCAATAGACCAAGCTGAGAAGAACAGGTGTCTTAACAATGCTTTATTGAGTCCTCCTATCCAGGAATATCAAATACCTTTCCATATATATAGACCTACTTTGATTTATTTCATCAGAGTTTTATAGATTTCCTCATATAGACCTTATGCATATTCTGTTAGATTTATACCTAAGTAATTTTGGTTTGGGTGCTAATATGAATGGTATTGTGTTTTTAAGTTCAAATTCCAATTGCTCATTTCTGGTATATAGGGAACAATTGATTTTTGTATATTAAGCTAGTGTTCTGTAAACTTGTTGTAATTGCTTATTAGTTCCTGGAGGGTTTTTCTTGATTCTTTGGGACTTTCTATGTAGACAATCATGTCATCTGCAAACAATTTTATTTCTTTCTTCCCAATCTGTATACCTTTTATTTCCTTTCTTTCTTTATTTTTGTATTAGCTAGGACTCCCAGTACAATCTTGAATAGACGTGGTGAGAGGGGACATCCTTGCCTTGTTCACAATTTTAGGGAAAGCAATTATTTCTCATTATTAAGCATGAAGTTAGTGTATCATTTTTTTCTTGAAGATCATATATATAAAATATTTTTGCCAGCCAAAGCTAAGGGTGCCTTTGGGCAAGTGACAGGAAGAGCAAAGATGATCCGGGCAGAACCGGGTTGTTAGGGACCCTGTGTGCTAAACAGAGAAGTTACAACTTATAAATTAAAGACAATTAATCAGGGAAGTGGCATGATCAGTTTTGCCCTGGCTGCAGGGTGAGAACAGTTGGAGAGCGAGGCTGAAGGCCCAGAGATGGCTCAGAGATGTTTTTGACAGCAATCCAGGCAGGCGCTGATGGCAACTTAAAGCAGAGCCGTTGCAATGGGAACAAAGAGAAGTCGGTGAATTTGAGAGAGTAAGCAAGCAGACATGACAAGGCTTGGTGAATGATTGACCCCAAAGGGTAGGGACAGAGAGGCAGCAAGGGCTGCCTGATTGGTGGATGGAGGATCTCTTCACTGAGGCAGAGGGCGGAATGAGGAGCGGGTTTGGGAGGGAACATGAGGGGTTCGTTTCTGAGCAGAGGGGCTTGGAAGATTGGGCACAAGGCCCTAGGGCACAAGGGAGCAGTTTGTCCACTGGATAGACTTGGGGGAGGGGCAGTTAGCACATTGAGGATGGAAGCTGAGGGAATGAGTGTGGTCCCCAGAGAGAGGTACAGGAAGAAGTGAAGACATCCTGACTGGAGCCCTAGAAACATTAAGCGGCGATGGGAACAGGAGGAGAAGCCAGGGAAGGGGACTTCAAAGTGGTGTCAGAAAGGAAGGCAGAAGCTAAGAGAGAGAGCCATCCATGGACAGGGGCACGGGAGAGAGGGCAGTTCATGCACAGGGGAGATTTGAAGGAGGAAGGAGAAGTCTCCAGAGACAAATGCCCTAGACCAAGGTGAGGATGACAGGTGCCCCAACCATGACTTGGCCCCACGCTTGTGCTCTGTGCTCCTTCACGGCACCTCAGCCTTTCCTTCCTCTGCTTTACAGAGTGATGAGAAGATTGGATGTTTCTGCATCTCAGATGTAGCAGGTGGGGATAAAGATCTATGGGAATAAAGTATAGGTTGTATTCTTGGGGGAAAATCTCCTTTTCTGAACACCTACTCTACTAGTGGCGACGGGAGTAGGTGTTGAACATGCAGGTCTGGAGGTCAGGGAGAGCTGTGGGCTAGAGGTAGGAACTTGGATGCAGTCAACCGAGATGGGATTAAAAGCCTTGGATGAGACCGTGGAGGGCGTATAGGTAGAGAAGAGAAGGGGACCACGGACACAACTCTAATCACGCCAGTGTTTGGAGATTGAAGAGGTAGGAGGGAAACAACAAAGACCAGTAAGGAGAGCCACAGAGATGAGAGGAGAATCAGATGAGTCTGGTGTCTAGGAAACCAGAGGAAGAAAGTGGTTCAAGAAGAAAGTTTTGATGAAGTGTGTCAAATGCTGTTTTTAGATCGAGTGAGATGAAAACCAAGAACTGACACTGTGCCTGTGTGCGCACACACACACACCCATCTGGGGCTTTTTTTCTTTTAGGGAAAAATAATTTGAGTTAATTTCCCCCCAAGTAAAAGCAGTGCATACTCACGGGGTGATGACAGCCTGTGAATCTAGGTGGAAGGGTGGTTTATTTTTTCCCCCAGGCCTTCCTCCTAGACCAGGCCACCTCCTGCACCTCCCCTGAACCATTCTGAAAAGGCGTTGAAACAGAAAATGGTGGACAGCACTCAAGGTCGCTGAACACTGAACACCCAGGAGAGCCACAGGGCGGCCACGGAGGCAGCCTGCACTCCCTGCAGCCTTCCTTTCCCCATCTGCTGCCCAGGCAGGCGGCAGGAGAGATGTAATTCTGTGCAGTGCGCTCACCCATGGGAGCCCTGTATGGCACTCACTCCCAGCAATGGCGGCAGGCTGCCTCCAGCAAGAATCCCTTGTGCTCTGGGTCCTGTGGCTTTCTGGCCATATGGGCAGTAATCTAGTTAAGGACAGTTGGGGACAGAGGACTATTTCAAACTTCCCTCCATATTCCATGCTTTTGCCATCCTTTTCCAGGGAAGCAAATCGGGGCTTTAGAAGCCGTGGACTACACTTGGCTTTGAAACTAGTGGCTTATTCCAGTTGTTCCTATGGAAACAGATATTGGAAGAGGCAAATACAGAGTCAGTTGTAAATAAGTTTAACTTATCTTCTACCTCCCTCTGCAGTTGCTCTAAAAAATCCTAAAGCAGAGACTTTCTGGAAACATCTGGAGCCTCCATAAAGCTTGTTCAAGCCCCATCTCATGCTATTCATTTTGAAATAGAGATTATCGGAATGGCCAGGGTGGGACGAGTGCTGAAGATCCAGATCCACTCCGCTCTGTGGGCTGCTCACAGGCAGCCTGGTGGCCCACGGCTTTGATGCTAAGGGTCACGTTCCAGAGATGGGTCATCACTGCCAGCCCTGGACAGTGGGACAGGTCTTTGTCATTCCTAGTCATCCCTGAGGTCCCGGGTGGCCAAGGCTGGGGCCCCAGCCAGATGCAGGCCAAGCTCCAGGCAGGGCAGTGGTACTCAGCGTGGACCTCCAGTGCGTCTGTTAGCTGAGGGCCACCCTGGCTAGCCCGACAGCCTCCTTTCAGGAAAGGGCTGCACC
Source organism: Furipterus horrens (assembly GCF_987537825.1). Taxonomy (NCBI): domain Eukaryota; kingdom Metazoa; phylum Chordata; class Mammalia; order Chiroptera; family Furipteridae; genus Furipterus; species Furipterus horrens. The sequence goes on along the minus strand of NW_028327174.1, from coordinate 176,394,346 downwards.
ATCTAAAGCTCTGATCATATCCTTCTGTTTAAAAGTCTCTGCATCTCCTAGAGGAGGACACGCACAGGCAGCAGTTCAGGAGGCCCTCGAGGACCTGGCCGCCTCCCCAGCCTCATCTCTCAGCCCCCTCCCCACGGCTGTGCTCAGCTCTCCTGAGCTATTGCACTTCACGGCATCACGCTCTCCCTTCCTCCCCGCCTTTGGATGTGCTGTCCTCTCTCCCCAGAATGCCCTCCTTCCCACCCTAACCTGCCGCCTTCATGTCAAAAATTCCTATTTGACCTTCAAGAGGCAGCTCAGAAGCATCTTCTCTGGGAGCCTTGGGACCCATAGGCTGCCTTGGGTGCATCTGCCTAGGCCCCCACCTCACCCCATTTGCCCCCTCATCTGGTCACACCATTGATAATTGCCTGTCTAAGCACTTGGTCCCCCTGGTCCATGACCTCAGAGGCCAAGGCCATCCGTGTGTCCCCAGCACCCACTGACAAGGCCTGGCTCAGAGTCAGTACTCAGTAAATATTTACTGAATAAATTGTTCCCTCACCCTGGAACTCTCTCCCCCTGCTGCCACATGTCCAACTTCAACCCATCTGTCTGGGCCCATTAAGCCGGATTCTCCAAGACCTGTCTTTGCCTACTTGCCATTCAGTTTAATATTACCACCTTCACCTTTTATCAAGGGCCCACTTATGGGGCTAAAGCTGCCAGTTGAAGAATGATTCAGCATCTTCTATGAAGGACTGTTGTTCAGTTTATGACTTAGTGCCCCCGAGATAAAGGTCCACAGGATAAATCCTAGCGGAATTTAGCACCAGGAGACAGGCTGTGCTCTTCCCATGAACTGGTGTCTCTTCCTTCCTTCCATCAGGCAGTCAGGCAGTCCTAACTGAAAAAGCCGCTGTTTTCTTTTTAACCATGGCTGCCAGAAAATTGGAGCCAAATTCAACACCTGGGGCAGTGACCATCTCTCAGGTTCCTGGAGGATTATCTCTTCTACTGATCATTTGTCTTTATTTCTCTAACTGTCCTGTGTGTTTGGGCTTTGCCTGTGTGCTGCCTCAGACCATTTGGGAGAGGGAGCAAGATGTAATTTCCAGATTACGTTATTAAAATGAGAACGCTAGGTGAGATTTAATTGGAATGATATGCCACGGAGACATTTTAAGGATGTCCACAGACATTTGCCTTCTGGCACACGTCCCGGCTCAGCCCAAGCTGCAGTCAGCATTGCGGGCACGTGTGGAGACAGAAGGGCTCCGCCAGCCACAGCTGTGTCTCTGCACCTCTTGTCTGGGCCCTCTTCGATAGACTGAGTTTTCTTTCATGCTCCTTATCGGTGTCCCTTGTACCTTCAGAAGGCACTTGGGCTCTAGACGCCCCTCAGGACACAAAACAAAAGACACAGCATGACCATGGGCACGAAGGGACAAGAAACTCTGGTCTCTACTGTCCTATGCTGTCTGGGGCCTGGGCTGTTTATAAGAAATTCTCAAATCCATGAAAAACAGTCTGTGATCCTGACATCTTCTGACTACTGTGTGTCTTGGTAAAGCCATTTCAGTTTTTGAGCAAAGACAGCTTTACATTTTGATGAGTTTTCTGCCCATCCGTATCAGCAGAAACATAGGCTATGGCAACCACAGAGACGTTCCTTCTTTTTTGTGGGGGAATTCCAATCAAACTACCTCTCTATAAATGGTGTGTCAACCAGGTGCTTCTCCAGCAGATATGGGGCTGCTGCGCTCTGGCTCCCTTACAGACTACAGTCTAACGGGCACACACAGGGTGGACTGCTACCAACACCATCTTCTCCATGACACATGCCTGCAGACTCTTGGTTTTAAGTTTGAGTTACTGTGCTAAGGTACTGGCCCTACTTTTCCAAAGTATGACCTAGGATTGAGTTAGGATTTCATGTTCTACAGAACTTGAAAAAGTGAGAGGGAACATGTGTTAGTTAGGATGTGCTAAGTTTTGCTGTGGTAACAACGAAAGAAGAGAAACTCAGTGGATTAAAACAATAAAGATTCTTTAGTCATCATAACACTTGTCCATGGAGGGTCAACTGTAGCTTGCACCCATAGCATGCTAACTCCAGGACATAGCTGGTGGGGCACCTTCTGGGACAGTTTTTGTGGCAAAGGGAAAGAGTGCATGGCAAAGCATACACTGACTTTTAACGTTTCCACTCCAAACTGTCACATGTCACTTCTGCTCATATTGCAATGTTCAGAACATGCTAACTCTCCATGCATGAGGTCTGTGGGGCAGGAAGAGCAGTCCTTCAGTAGGCCCAGAGGGGAGAGACAAGCAGGTATTGATGTCCAACCATAACGAGTACTATAGTAAAAAGTCCATCCAACGTCCTATCACTGTCACAGACACCACCCCATCCACTAGAAAGTGAGCTTCATGAGAGCTCAGAAAGAGGGATGGCTGTATTTTATTTACTGCTATTCCCCAGCACCTGGAAAAGTGCCTGGCATGGAGTACACACTCAATAAACAATATTAGCTGAGTGTTTGAATAATCAAGCCACAGAGCCATCTTATTAGATCAATGGGCTATTCTCTGAGAAGGGCTGTCCTAGTCCTGCAGACCCTACTGCCTTTCCTAATCCCTCTCCACTGCTCCCCCTGAGGTCCAAAGCACCACCGTCCCTCATCATCTGGCATCCAGAAGGGGGCTACAGCTACGGTTGACATACAATGGGCAAGAGGTATGATGAGGATAAACAACAACCTTTATTGTTTAAGCTACTGAATTGTTGCCTATTGTAGTTGTCACCAAAACTTTCTAAGCAGGCTCCTTGTTCCCATTCATTGCCCCTCCCAAACCATTCTCACATAGCAAAGGAATTTTTTTTTTTTTGAGCTACAATTCACATGCCATAAAATTCACAGTTTTAAAATGTATAATAGAGTGGATATTAGTACATTCATAAGGTTGTGCAGCCATAACATTTTTACCACCATGAAAAGAAACCCTGTTTCTTTTATCCATGAACCCCCATTTCCCCTTTCCTCCAGCCCCTGACAGCCACAAACCTACTTTATGTCTTTTTAGATTTGCCTACCTTGGACATTTCATACCAAGGGAATCATACAATGTATGGGGCTTTTGTGTGTCTGGCTTCTTTCACTTACAGTGTTTTTAAGTTTCCTCCTGTTGTAGCATGTATTCATACCTCATCCCTTTTTGTGGCTGACTAATAGTCCCTAATATTGATATACCACCCTTTGTTTATCCATTCATCAGCTGATGGATACTTGCATTGTTCTCACTTTTTGAATTCCGCTACTATTAATAATACTGCTATGAGCACTCATGTACAAATTTTTGTGTGGATATATGTTTTTCATTCTCTTGGATATATATACACATTATATATATACACACATATACGTATATATGTGTATATATATATATATACACACATATATCATATATCAGAGAAGGAAAACTCTGACTCCAAAAAACCTCCGCTGCCTTGCGGCATACCTCTTCAGGGGAAAGGCTAAGGGAGTAAACCCCGACAGAAAATCCGGAGCCGGAGTCCCTAAGGCGGTTTGACGTTGTGGTCAACACCGGCAACTCCTGCGGCGCACCTGAAGCCAAGCTGTATTGACTCCGTCTTTCCCTTGGACCCTTCAGCTGCGAAGAGAGGGGGGGTCTGCTGCATGGGCAACAGCAGACCCTCCATATCACCCTGCCCAGGCTCTGTAGCTTCAGCTTCACTGGAGAGGACACTCCAGCGTCATCGCAAGATGTCGATTCAACACGGGAGGAGACAGATACCGTGTCACTCCCGAGTCGGACTGCACAGCCATTCTCGGCGGTGCAGATAGACTCTTAAGAAGCTACACCATCGTCTCTCGAGACGGACGGCTGCCAACGACGACGATATACACACACACACATACATATATTTAGAATTGCTGGGTCATGTGGTAACTCTTTAACATTTTTAGGAACTACTAAATAGTGCCCCGATGGCTGCACCATTTTGCATTCCCACCAGCAATGTATGAGGAGGGTTCCAATGACTTGGCATTGTCACCAATACTTGCTGTTTATCTGCCTTTTGATTATAGCTACCCTATCAGATGTGAGGCGGTACCTCATTGTGCTTTGATGAGAAGGACTATCAAATGACTAATGATGTGGAGCATCTTTTCATGTACTTCTTGGCCATTTGTATATCTTCTTTGGAGAAACATCTTTTTAAGTCTTTTGCCTGTTTTTAATTGAATTGTTTGTCTTTTTGTTGTTGAGTTGTAAGGATTATTTATATATTCTGGATACTAGACTCTTGTCAGATATATTATTTGCAAACATTTTCTCCCATTCTGAGTTGTCTTTTCACTTTCTCAGTAATATCCTGTGGCACACACACACAAAATTTAATTTCGATGAAGTTTAATTTATCTTATTTTTTTACTTGGTTGTTTTTACTTGGTTGTTTGTGCTTTAGATATCATAGCTAAGTAACCATTACCTGATCCAGGTTATGAAGATTTATTACACTTGGGTTTTCTTCTGAGTTACATAATATTAGCTTTTATATTTAGGTGTTTGGTAAATTTTATTAATTTTTGTATATGGTGCAAGGTAGTGGTACAGATTAATTCCTTTGCATGTGGATATCTAGTTGCTGAATCAACATTTGTTGAAAAGAATATTCTTTCCTCATTGAATACTCTTCTAACACCTATTGAAAATCAACTGAGCATTGATGTATGGTTTATTTCTGGTCTCCAAATGCTATTCCATCAATCCATATGCCTATCCTATGCCAACGCCACCCTGTCTTGATGACTGTAGCTTTTGAAAAGCTTTGAAATTGGGAAGTGTGAGTCCTCCAACTTAGTTCTTTTTTCACTATTGTCCTGGCTATTCAGGGCCCTTGAAATTCCAGATGAATTACAGGATCCATTGTCCCATGCCTGCAAAAAAGACATTGGGGTTTTCATAGGGGTTGCACTGAATTTGTAGATTGATTTGGGGAGAATTGCTATGCTAACAATATTAAAGTCTTAACTGGCCTCTAACATTCTGTCTCACCTCACCCTGTTTCTCCATCACAGCCTTTATCCCTCATGTTCTCCTCTATTTTCTGTCTTTCTCCACTAGAATGTGAGCTCCGTGAACTAGCAGCCTTGTCTTTCTTGCTCAGTGCTTCATCCCCATAGCCTAGCATAGGGTCTGGCAGGAACATAGTAGGTGCTCAATATATGTTGTTTGAGTGGACAAGTGAGTGATGAGCAAAGGAATGCATAAGTGAATGAATGAATGAATGAACGAACGAACAAATGAATGAATGAACAAACAAATGAATAAGCTTCCATGCCATGATTCTCTCTACCATTGACAACCTTGGACCAAGTGATGCAGTTGCCCAACAGCTGGCTTAAATTAGTGCATGAATATGTTGAGTCTGAAAAGAAAATTCAGTAATATTTTAAAGAGAGGAAGGTTTTTAAATGATTTTAAAGATAGTCTAGATTTGTGGTTCTCAATCCTGGCTATGTCACCCAGAAGAGATCTTTCTTAAAAATACTGGTACACAGGACACACACACACACACACACACACACACACACACACAGTGATTTAATTGGTTTGGAAAGAGGCCTGGACATTGTGATTTTTTACAGTTGCCATGGGTTCTAGTGTGCAGCCAAGGTTAAAACTTTGGAACTTTTTGGACCAGTCCTTCACCAAACTCTAGGGAGGGCCCAGGACTGCACTTTGGATACCAAGGTTAGAAGCAGTCAGGACAATACATTTAAGGTTAAAAGGTAAGAGAAGAAAAGTCTAAATCCAAGAAACCTAAAGTCCACTTGGTATCCTGCCAACCTGCACCACAACCCCCAGCTGGAGAACGTGATGGTGACAGATGACATGCAAACTCAGAGAGAGGGTCACCGGGGAAGGCTTACGTGTGCAGACCCCACAGAGCTGAATGAGCCCCTCCAGTCGCATGTTCTTCTGAAAATCCTTAAATCATCCTTTGAATAATTGTTCCCCCAGTGGAAGAGAAAGAGCAAAGAATGGGAAAGGAAGAAAAGCTACAAGATCTCTATTTCTGCAGCATTGTTCGTTGCAGGTGGGAGGCAGAGGGTGAGCAAGTGCCAGAGCAGACCTTCAGGTGTGCTAGCACAGCTGCCCCGCTGTTGCAGAAACCACAGAAGGCCAGGGAACTGCTGTGCCTGGGCGCCCGGCACCCCCGGTGGCTCTGAAATGGAACCGCCGGCCACTGGGTGGCATGTTCATTATTTTCTGCCATTGGAATTTCTCCCTAAAGTGACAGTGGATTGAACTTCAAATACTGAGTCATTTTGACCTTGACTTGGGATGGAATGCTTAACATGACTCAGAGATGCTCAGTTCAGTTCAGAGGACAGACACGACCTGTGGTCCCCTCTTAAGAGCTCAGGAGGCAGCAGCATCATCTCTGGGGCTGCCCAGCTCTCAGTGCCCAGCCCACCACTGCCCTGCCCTTCTCCAGACTGGGACCCTAACCGCAGGTCTACACTATTGGGTACAGGTGCCCAACAGTTGACAAACACATACTCTGTAATAATGAGTGCCTCACATTTCTGCAGCATACACAGTTTACAAAGCACCGTGACATCATTCATTCTTGCCTTTCATTACCTTCCATCTACTGACCTCGGCTGTGGGTTCTGGTCCGCCCTGCCTCCAAGATATTCTCTCTGCTTTGGAAGCATCCAAAAAGGAGAGAGAGGAGGAAACTAAGGCTGGAGGGGTGAACTGACAGGCCTGAGGCAACCTTGCTACACATTGGAACTGTCCCCAGCCAGGCCATGTGCTATTAGGTAACTAGGGAACAATTGCACTGGGATTGGTCTAGTGGCCTCCTCATACTTCCTGCTTTTTCCACATCACTTGGTTTTGTTTTAAAGAAACACTCTCTTCATTGATGCTTTCAAAAGTATTAGTGTCCATTAAGCGTACTGTTCCCTTATAAATATTTAAACCTCTTTCACATCTGTGATCATCTGATTGGTGTTGCCTAAGAGTGAAGCACTTGTCAGCAGATCTTTAAACCCAGCAAATTATATCTGAGAGCACTGCGCCCCAGTCCAGCCTCATCCTCAGTAGCAGGATTCCAAAGAAGCTGCGTGGTCTTGGTATGACAGTAACAAAAATAATAATAGCAACAGCTTTTGTTGAGTGCATACTCTGTGCTAGACACTGTTTCGAGTGCTCTCCGTTGTCAACCCGCTTAATCCTCACAACGACCCCATGCAGTAGTTACCATTATTATCCTCAGTCTGTAAATGAGGGAACTGAGGCACAGAGGGGTTAATAACATGCCCATAGTCACACAGCAGGTAATTAAGTAGCACTTAGCCCATTGTGGTCAAGCAAATGGACTCTGGTGTTAGGCTTAACTTCAGATCCCAGCTCAGCCACTGACTCTGTGAAGTTAGATAAGTGTAGTGGGTTGAATTGTGAGCCCCCCGAAGATATGTGCAGACTTACCCCTGGAAGCTGGGACTGTAATCTTATCTAGAAAAAAAGTCTTTGCAGATGTAATTAAAGATCCTAAGATAAAATCATTTGGATTACCTTGATTGGCCCTAAATCGAATGACGTGTCCTTAGATACAGAGGAGAAGGTCATGTGAAGATGGGAGCAGAGATCAGAGGGATGCAGCCACAAGCCAAGGCATGCCTGGAGCTACCAGAAGCTGGTGTTGGCACAGGGTTCTTCCCTAGAGCCTTCAGAGGGAGCACAGCTCTGTGACACGTTGATTTCAGACTTCTGGCTTCCAGAACTATGCAAGAATAAATTTCCATTGTTTAGGGCTTTGAGGAGGATTAGAAGGGACAGTGCCTGTAAAGAACTTACCCTGTGCCCAGCGTGTCAAGAACTTACCCTGTGCCCAGCGTGTCAAGAGTGCTCAATGAATATGAGCTATTATATGAAGCATTTATTATCTGGACCCTGGCCACCATGCCTCTGAGCTCTCTCAGAGCTAGTCCCTCATCTTGCTCTTTTTCTGTATCTGACTCCATGTCACTGGGCCCCCTGAGACCAGCACGGCATGGTCCTGGCTCAGGAATCTCAGAGGAATTGAATCTGCAGACCCCACTCCTGTGAACCATTATAGCCAGAGCGAGACTATGAACATCCACACATAGCGGTTTAATTTTTCACCCAAGAAGTCATTTTCTTATGTGAGTCAGACACAGAAGACTCAGAGAATTAAATCAAGAAGGGTAACTGTGCTGGAGTGAGTTCTGCCAATGGGTATGGAAGGTTTTCCTGTGCCCGCTCATCTCTTCCTTTCTTATCTGTGTCTTACAGCAGACAGGAAGCCGTCTGACGAGAGATTGCGTGTACATACCAATTATTAAAAATATATGGCAGGTTTCTGGAAGTGCATTTCCAAGCTAATAAATGAAATGCATTCACTAACCAGGCTCCTGCACTGTGAGATTTGGAAGAATGACAGGGTAGGCATAAACACTACAATCCAAGGTTTTGAGCCATACTCTGCCACCTCCTAGCTGTGTGACCTTAGGTGAGTGATTCACCCTCTCTGAGCCCCAGTGCCCATAAGGAAAAATCCATTCCTCCCTCACAGGCTTACCATGAGCGATGACTGCAATAAGCCTGACATGCAAGAGTTCAATCATTGTGACTTCCATTCCCACTCCCTGATTCAAAACTTCCTGATTCCATGAGGAAATGAATATAACTACCTTGCCAGCATCCTAGGGAGGCCTTCGGGAGCAATGCTGCGCTTGTGGTAGATTTACACCTTCCAGTGCACTTCCACCACCTCCACTTATTTGATCCTCACAATCACCCTGAGCAGAAAGAGTTCTGTTCCCATTTTGCAGGTGAGCATATGGGGAGGTGCATGGAGTCAAGTGATGGGCTTTTGACCACACAAGTAGTGAGTGGGGCTCAGAGGCTCTAAACCAGGCTGGCTGCTCCCCAAAGTCATGCTCCCTCCTTGCTACATGCTGACTCTCAAATGAAATAATAGGTGGGAAATTGCTTTGTAAATAGCAGAGCTCTGCCCCAGCGTGAGGCCTGCTACTGTATTATCTGAAGCACCTGTCTGTGATCAGACACCCTGGTTTTTGTCCATGTTTATTGTCCTTACTTTTCCCTTCTAGCATAAGTCCGTTGGATCATTCTCATTTGGCTCATTCCGAGGCAGTCTCTGAACTTAAGGACATGTGGTCGAACCCCATCCATGCATGCAGATTCCGCCTCCCCCTCCCCCATGCCTCCTCATGAACCCACACCTTCTGCTCTACCCACATGCCTTCATTCTCACATCCAAGAGGCTCTCAGTACAGCCTGCCCTCTGATCTGAAGAAGCCCTTCTGAAGCTCAGCTGTACCATGAGACTGCTAGAGAGAAACGTGCCATTTCATTCGTTCACCAAACCCGCATTTGCTGGGGACCCACTATGTGCCAGATGCTGGAGCCACAAGAATGAGGGAGATACAACCCTTGTTCCCAGGACTCTCCCAGCCCAGGGGGACAGATAAATTAATTGACAATGTCAGTGCAGGTGGTTAGTGCTGGAATAGTTCAGCTCTAACCCTGTGGGATCACAGAGAGGGTAGCTAGTCATCCTTCCTTGAGAAATGTTTCACAAAGAAGAGGGGGCAAGGGACTTCTTCCCCCATAAGTTTTGAAATAACCAGTAGGATTTTGATAGTTAAAGAAAACAGGAGCTATGCAAACAGCCTGGAAGTTCCTCAAAAAGTTAAGCAGAGTAACCAAATGACCTAATAATTCCACTCAGTATAGACTTGAGAAATAAAAATGTATATGAATGCTCATAGCAGCATTATTCACAATAGCCAAAAAAGTGGAAACAACCCAAATATCTACCAGCTGATGAATGGATAAACAAAATGTGGTATATCTGGACAATAGAATATGACTTAGTCATAAAGAAGAATGATGTTCTAATACATGCTACTATAGGGATGAAACTTAAAAACATTATGTTCAGTGAAAGAAGCCAGACACTAAAAGGCCACATTCTGTGTGATTCCACCTGTATGAAATGTCCAGAATAGTTAAATCCATAGAGACAGAAAGTAGGTTAGAGGCTGGGGAAGGGGAATGGGGAATGACTGCTGAGAGGAATAGGATTTTCTTGAGAGTGATGAAGATAATGTAGAATTAGATAGTGGTGATGGTTGAACAACATTGTAAATATACTAAGAACCAATGATTGTACACTTTAAAGTAGTTAAAATGGTGAATTTTGTCTTGTGAATTTTATCTCAATTTTTAAAAAAGCAACAACAGGAAAGGGTACCTGAGGGCATTCCAGGTGAAGGGCTTTCCAAAGCAAGGGCAGGAAGCAGGGCAAATGGTCTTGGGAACAGCAAGTGTACAATGCAGCTGGCGCATAATGCGTTGCATTTTTCTGCTGTTGCTTCACAGCTTTAGAAGGCTATGCAATTGTCGGCCCTCACCCCAACAGTATTCATTAGGATGTTTTTGGTTGCAAGTAATCCGAACTGGACTACACAGTAGAGGGAATGCACTGGCATTCTGGAAAGGTCCAGAGGGAATATGGACTTCAGGCATAGTTTGATCAGGGATCAGTTCCACTTCTCCGTAAGTCTTTTGTCTCTGTCTTCCTCCATATATGACATACGTCATCACACTAGCTTCCCAATGTTGTGGAGATATGAAAAGAAAGATGCATTTCATCTAGAAAGACCTCAGAATGTTCCTTGAACAACACAATTTTATCTGAGCTTTAAATGATAGACAAAACCTCAAGAAGGCATTGGAGGCAATGGCATTCCATGTAGATGAAAATTATTGACAGGAAAGTGACAGGTATGTCTGGGAAGAGTTCAGGAATTTGTTGAATCTGGCTGCTTGTGGGTAGAAAGTAGGTAGAGGGCTGGAGGGAGCTGGGACTTGAACCTAAAGGCAGTTGGGAGCCATGAAAGGAATTTCAGCAGCTAAACAATATGAGGAGCTCTTGATCCAAGTTCACTGTGGTTATCAGATAATATGGCATTGTTGTTACTTTTATTGATAATATTGCGGTTATGCCAAAGTGTCATGGAATCTGAGATTTACTTTCAAATGGTGTGTGTGTGTGTGTGTGTGTGTGTGTGTGTGTGTGTGTGTGTTAGAGAGGAGGGAGGGGAGACATGGCAAAATGTTAACAATCATTGGCTCCTGGAGGAGACTGCCCAAGTATTCACTGTACTATTTAGCTGTGCTGTTTGTTTGAAGGAAAAAAAAGGTTTTCATAAAAATTTAGAAAGGAGGAAAGTAGGGGTGGGGAGACAGACCTCTGTGGAAGGGATAGGCAAGGGAGATGGTGCATGAGGGCCAGAGAGCATGAGCCGCAAGGGTGGTGAGACAGGCAGAGCCTAAGCACCAGGGCTCAGGGCAAGCGGACGAGTTGATGGGGGAGGCTCCATAGCCCTGTGACTCCGCAGCTTCCACCCTGAGGGCCCTGAAGGACCTTGGGGCCAGGAATAGAACTGGAAGCCAGCCAAGGAGGAGGAAGAAGAGAAGGAGCCTCCAAGGAGGGTCATTTCTGCTCTCTTAACAATTGCTTGTCTGTGGGACCAGTGTTAACTCAGAATTTCAGAGTCTGAAATGACTTAATAAATGACCCAAGCAGACCCCTCATTTCTCTGATGGGGAAACTGAGGCACAGACTCATCTGAAATCCCAGAGCCCAGGATGGATGTGGAGCTCCCTTTAGTCACCGTCCTCAGATGCCTGTTCCCACCTTTCTGCCCTTCCCCAAACGCCCCAGGAACCAGACACAGGAGGAAGGATGTGCGGGGACAGGAATGTGGTCTGCCTTTCTTAATGAAGACTTTAAGACGTTTTCTGGACTTACATGTTGTCAGGAAGCTTTTTCTTGGGTGGATTGTCATGGGGGAATAATAGGAGTAACAACTGGCCTTGCTGCCCAAGCTATTCACTCGGCCAGGCACTAGCGTGGGGGCTTTACATGCATCTATCTGTCCATTCAGCCCTCAAAACTATGGAGAGGGAAGATGTTGAGGCCCATTTTACAGATGGCAGCAACGGGGTTAAATAGTTGCTGCAGGTCCCATGGCTTGTAAGTAGCAGAGTTGGGCCTTGAGCTCAGGCAGTCGGACCCCAAGGCCGGCATCTTTAACCACCTGCCGTCAACCATGCCACCTGGTATAGGTCTCCCGTCCCAGCCTAAGCATCTCCCCACCTCCTCGGTGACTGACTGGCTGCCTGACTGCTTGAGCTGTTTATTTTGCCAGGGAGAGGGCCAACAGCAAATTCTGGCCCCAGCCTCACTGGTATTTTCAAAATAAGTCAAGACCTATTTATTACTTATAGAATATTTGGGGGGTCTGTGATTAAAAAAAAAAATGCAAAACCTCATTTCGCGTCTCTGTTACACTGCTTTTTTTTTTTTAAATAGCCCTCTCTTATCAGCCTCCTGGCAGCTTTTGCGTTTCCTATGCATGTTAATTACTTTATTAATTACGCTCTTGTCTTTGGTTCTGCCCAGCACATCTTGGTGCTTTCTGTTTCCAACGTGCACCCATTCTGCCTTGGTCGTTGGCATATGCACGCCCTATTTCCATTTCTAAAAGGGATTCTTCGAGCCTCGGTAAACACACGGCTTTCAATTAGTCGTGTGATCATTGTTCCCATTTTCATCGCAGCCACGTCACCAACAGAGCGCTTTTTAGCATTGTCCCGAATAGAGGCACTGTGCACGAAGTTTCTGACATAATTCCTCAACCCTTGTTCTCTCTCCAGGTTACAGCTCAGAGAACCCCACAGCCTAGGACTGAGGGATAGGATGAACCGAAGATGTCAGGGGGGTGAGGTTGAGAAGAGGTAGAGGACTTGAACCCTGAGGTAGACAAAGATAGGGCTTTGGGAGATGAGACTGGGGGATGACCTGGGACCAAATTCTGGGAGGACCTGAATGTTAAACTGAGAATTTCAGACTTTATCTTAAAAGCCAACATCCCCCAAAATACAAGTATATGACAGAATATTAATCCCATTCACTGTCCCAAAATAAAAGGGATTGGGGGGATTTTGTGGTCCAAAAGTTTTTAAAAATATCCCAGAAACTACACATCTGCTTCTTGGGCTTGAGCATGTTAAAGGCTCTGAAAAGTCCTGCAGTTTAAGATTTTAACTAAAAATTTTAATTAGCATTTCCAACACTTCTTTGGCCACAGACTCCTTTCTCATGGTTCATGTTTACATTGACATATTCTGAGGAATCTAATTTAGGAAGCATTGCTGGAGGGGATGGGGGGCCTTGGTAGGTTTTGAGCAGAAGGGAACAAGCTTAGACTGTGTTTTAGAAGGCGGCTCTGGCAGGCGATCCGAACAGGGGAGATGGGAGGCAGGGGGGAATGAGGCAGCCTTGAACAGTTCAAGCAAAATGAAATAAGGATCTAAACCAGGGTTTCAAATGTTTCAATGTTTTCTTTCCATTTTATTTCAAGCTGCATTGTTGTCTTAAAATTGGAAAATCAGTGTTGCTATAATAAATCGGAGCATGAGGATTTTACTCAGGCGTAAAATCTGAATGAGAAAAGCAATCTTCCATCTTCAAAAGAAGTGTTTAGCCCAACAGGGTGTTGAAACACAATAGGCATCTGTTTCTGCAAATCACCCGAGTTCATCCAGGCTTTCCAATCAGACAGACCCAGAGTTAGGTCTCAGGTCCACACCTTAGTGCCTCTGTGACCCTGGGAAAGCAACTTCACTTCTCTGTGTCTTCATTTTTGCATGCAGTAAAGAGAAAGAATGATCCTTTTTTCACAGCCTCAAGGACTGCATGAGGTGACATGTGCAAAGTCCTTAGCACAGTGCCTGACATGTGATAACATAAAAACACATGTAATTGCCCTTCTATATTAGTCAGGGTAGGCTGGGCCAAGCTGCAGTAATGAAGAACCCCTAAATCTCAGCAGCGAAATGCATCAAAGTCTATTTCTCTCTCATGCAAAGTCCACTTGTCAGTCCAGGTGGCCTCCAGGGGAACCATCTTCCATGAGGCAGCTCGGTGATCTGGGACCAAACATGAGGCAGCACACAGATCTTGTGACGGCTCTTCTAGGCTTCAGCCCATAAGGGTCAGATGTCACTTCCTCCCATAGCCCTTTGGCCATAATGTCATGTGACCCCCAGCTAACTGAAAAGGGGCTGAGAACTGTGGGTGAGCAAATGAGATGTCAGAGGAGTGCTAGCCTCTGCCACTCCCTCATTCCCTTTGATCTGTCCACTGAACCTCTCTGCGCCTCAGTTTCCTCATCTCTAAAATAGGGCTGATACTTCCTATCCTACCTTGCATGTGATTGTTATGGGAGCTCATGTGATTATATACATGGAAAATGCTAAGTTAACGTTAGAGACGATTATTTGCTCACTTTCAGCTGTGCCAAAGCCATGTCACATCTTTGGCTCATCAGAAAACATACAACTTCAATTCTCCTTAAATCTACATTCCTTGTCTTATTCCCCAACCTTGTCTTGTCTCTGGATTGCCCACACACACACACCCCCATATAATTTGGGTCTTTTAAATTTGTTTGGTGAAATCATTAAGGCCACCCATCAGTAGCCTTGGGTGTCCTACTTTTGGAATTCTCAGGGGTTCTGCATCACAGGATACATGGTGCATGTGTGTCCCCCAAGCACTGATATTCCCTTAAACGTGGCAATGACAGTGTGGATTGATTGCCAAGGTCCATGGGGTAGTTTGGCTGCCAGGTAACCAAGGTCAGGGGACAGCCCCAGGTGCATAGGGCTCTAGGCCCAGGGAGGGGATGCTACTCTTGCCCTACTCTGATCCCGTTGGAGACTTGTATTTTCACATGGGCCCCAGACCCCATGGAGAGAGTGACAAGATGAAGTGTGGCTAGGATCGGGAAAGAATAAGAAACTGTGCCATGGAGGAAGGGTTGATGTCAACCCAGCAAAGAGAGGCTCATGGGGACACTGTTTCTAAGCTTCAGAGGGGCTGTCCTGGGGTCAAGGGAGGAGCTGAAGCCTGGGGGTGCCCAGAAGGCAGGGCCAAGACCAGTGGGGAAGTTCTGGTAATAACAGATTTCAGCTGAGGATAAGGAAGAATGTTCACGTTTTAGTCTAACCTATCCCAAAATGGACTGGGCTTCCTTAGGAGGTAGTGAGTGTCTCATCAGCAGAGGTGTGCAAAGAAAGTTTGGATGAGCTCTTGGCAGGGACTGCTCACTAAGGAAGGGAAGTGAAAGAACATGGCTTGAGTGAGTCTTCAAGCCCAAAAGTTCTGTGATTGCACAAAATAAAATAGTTGAATACTGTGACCTCCAAAGATAATATATATCATTGTCGGCAGCCGTCCGTCTCGAGAGACGATGGTGTAGCTTCTTAAGAGTCTATCTGCACCGCCGAGAATGGCTGTGCAGTCCGACTCGGGAGTGACACGGTATCTGTCTCCTCCCGGGTTGAATCGACATCTTGCGATGTCGCTGGAGTGTCCTCTCCAGTGAAGCTGAAGCTGCAGAGCCTGGGCAGGGTGATATGGAGGGTCTGCTGTTGCCCATGCAGCAGACCCCCCCTCTCTTCGCAGCTGAAGGGTCCAAGGGAAAGACGAGTCAATACAGCTTGGCTTCAGGTGCGCCGCAGGAGTTGCCGGTGTTGACTACAACGTCAAACCGCCTTAGGGACTCCGGCTCCGGATTTTCTGTCGGGGTTTACTCCCTTAGCCTTTCCCCTGAAGAGGTATGCCGCAAGGCAGCGGAGGTTTTTTGGAGTCAGAGTTTTCCTTCTCTGATGTGCCCTGACTGGAAGATCGAACCAGCGACACTTAGCTCGCAGGCCGATGCTCAATCCACTGAGCCAAACCAGCCACTAAGATTAAATAAATGTAGGAAAAACAGACCTAGGACAGTGCTTCACCCACAGTACATCATCAATACAAATTATTTCTGTTTCAGGATAAATCAAGGTCCCTTTAACAACTACATATATTGCAGTATTTTCCAAGTATAAATAGATTTTCCAAGTATAAATAGACAGGTATCATAACAACCAAGTAACAGGAGTTCTGGAACCAGAACGGCTGGATTCAAACCCTTGCTCTACCATACACCAGACCAGCTGCCAAAACTTGGGCAGGTCATTCTATTCTATGAACCTAACTTCCTTGTCTGTATTTTTCCTATTGTTGTGAGAATTAAATAAGGAAATACATAAAAAGTGCTGCAGTAAATGTTATCACTGCTACTGTCGTTATCATGCTCCATAAAGACGATTTATGGTCCACTAAGTTGGGGAAATACTGCTAGAGGTTCATAATGTTTGTTAGTGTCAAATACACTAATGTATATATAGAGAGATGTATATATATATATATATATATATATATATATACACACATATATATACACACACACACATATATATATTTGTATATATTTGTTGTTAATGGGTGTGTGTGAGATGAGTTAAGTTACAACAGCTTTGAAATTATAAAGCAACTGGCAGGACACAAGGAAACCTGCCGGAAAACAGAGCCCTGCTGCAGCGAAGGGGGTCTATGGCTGCCCAGGCCCCCGCCCCCCCGCCCCCCGCACAGCCAGTGGTGGCAGCAGCACCAATTACAACATCCTATTTTGGAACAGTCTTTGCAACACTGCACTTTTGGGGCTCCCAGCCCGCTCGCCTCCCTGAATGACAGCAGGCAAATGAAATGGACGCATTGTTCTTGCACGCATTACCGCGGGCATGTGTGTGTCTGCACTGTGTAGTCTTTTGTCTTCCGGGCTCTTGCTCGATGCTCAGAACAACCCTCAAAGCAGGCGACTCTGGCTCTTCTCAGAGGAGCACCTGGGGCTCCAAGTGAGCACTTGACGGACCTGGGTCAGGGCACTGGTCCAGAGGCACGGCCAGTGGCTGTCCGTTACACCAGGGCACTGCGGTGAGGCCCTGCTGCCTTTTAGCCAAGGGCAAACTATAATCTGAACTGCAGCAGGGAACGCAGAAGGGAACACTTGAAGCTCGTCCAGGCAGCCAGCTTCCTTTGTCCTTGCAGAGCTGGGACTTCCAGAATTAGCCGGAGTTGCAGGGACAAGCACGAACAACAGGAAGGGTCCTGGGCTAGGAGTCAGAACAGAGGGCTCCAGTGCCAGGTCCTCGGGTTTCTTGCTGTGTGACCTTGGGTGAGTTACAGCCTATTCCTGGGCCCAGTGTTCTCTACGCAAAATATGAACAAGACCAACGGCCCTACTAAACTCCCAGGGTTCTTAGGCAGATCTAATAGCATTGAGAACCATAAAATTGAGTACACGTGCACCGCGGTGGATTGTAGTAGCTCTGTCCAGGGTCCCACATGCTGCAGCTTCCTGATATAGAGCATCTTCGCACCTAGTTCTGTCACCTCCCATTTCACACCAAGCTGGGCTTGGGCATGACAGCAGGGAGTCACCACCATGAGCCACCAGCCAGGTCATGCAGTGAGTCAGCAGCAGACCCCCGTGAGGGATGACAAGAGACACGCCATGGGCATGGCCAGGCCAAGGCCGCGCGGGGCCAGCTCAGCTGCCCCAGAGTCTGGGCTGGGAGGCCCAGAGGCTGGGTAGTTCCGGATCTGTGGTGTGAAGCCAAGGTTCGGCAGCTAGGCGGACCTGAGCTCAAGCCCCAGGGTTGCGATAGAGCCCACTCTGGTGGCAAGGATTTGGATGAAATGGGACAGTGTGTATGATATGCTTAGCCCAGAAGCTGGCACATGGCAATCAGTAAGTTGTGGGGGGCGGGGGTAGACATAGGAAGTACAAGCGATGGGGGGTGGGGGCTGCTGAGAGAGGAAGGGCAAAAAGTTGAACACAGAGATATCCAACAGGAGGTCAATGGTCCTTCCCAAAAAGAGAGGCAGGAAGCACTGGGGCCTCAGAGGGGCGGGGCAAGAGGACCTGGGAAGATTTCAGGGATGGAGGAATGGGTGCGTGTACACAGCAGGGTAAGAAAGGGCATCCCGGGACCAGGACACAACGCAATAAAGGACCCAGAGGGGAGGGTGTGGGACAGGATGGAGTCGAGGGTGGGTAGCAGTAGGTGGGGTCTGATTACAGAGCAACCAAATGACTCTTCCCTTGCTAAGCTTTTGTTTTTGTTCATTCTCAAGGTTTATTAACATCTCAGAATCTTACTCTATTGTATCGGCATCTGAGGGACGCAAGTTTCCCTTCTCTTCATTCCCTTGTGTCTCTCTCTGCTCTCTGTTCATTTTTCTGTTTCTCCCCTGTCTGCCTGGGTCAGGGCGCCTAGAGCCTCCCCTGAGGTCTGGCCATGGGACACTCCCAGCTCTGTATGGAGTCCAGGCCGGTCCAGGGCTGCAGGAAGGAAGCGTGGTTCTGCCCTCAGGGTGGAGGAGGTTTGGCCACAGCCATTCCCACGTGCGCCTGGGAAACACAGACCCACAGATTTCTGCCCTGCCAGGTTGGGGCTGAGGGATCCAGGCATCCCGGTCCTGCTGAGGGTGAGCGAAAGCCAGACTCCAGGAGTCGAGCCTGGGGAGCACGTACTTGCTCCTGGGGTGGCTGCCATGGAATCACCAGATGCTGGCACTTGAGGGACAACAGAGGAGAAAGGGCTTGCTTGCCTGAGGTTAGCTACGAAACCCTTCCACTCAGTAATGCTGCTTCTGCAAAAATCGGGTTAACATGTGAGCAGTCCACTGCTATTTCTGCACATCCCAACGTCATCTGGGGCCTCGTAGGTCTTGAGACCCGGGAAGAATTGCCTCAAGCCCCCAAGGAGAATAGGAGACCCCTGAAGGCCCACCTCAACAGGGAGGGGAACAGAGTGTCCACAGGAAAGGGATGACAAAAGAGGTTGAGATGCATCCCCACCCGCTTTGCTGTCCGGCTTGGCTTTGCCTCCCATGTGGTGTGTCACCTTAAGCAAGTCTCTTGTCCTTTCTGAGCCTGTTTCCTCACCTGTAACAGGAGTATAAAATTCCTGGCTCCTTCCTCAGTCTGCCCTGAGGCCAAAATCAAAGAACAATCCCAGTATATAGATTTATTAGCTGCAAAGGGCTATAGATGTTAGGACCTATTACTGCACTTGCTGGCCCTTAACTTCCCCAAGAGGATCTCCACTTGACCCTTATACAACCACAGAAGTTCCTGCTCAATTCCAAGGTCAAATTCAGGATGCCTCTCTGCACAAGACCAGGCAGGGATCTGCTGGCCCACTGGCATCCTACTGCTGAGCACGGGCTCCTTGCCCTTCTCAGCCAGGGCCTGGCCACCTCTCCTGCCTCGCCTCCCCTCTGCAAACCAGGCGAGTGGCTCTGGACCCCATACCTGCTGCTCTGGAAGCTGCCCCCCAGGCACCTGAGCTGCAGATGGCTGATGTGGCAGTAACCAATGCCCAAAGACTGTTAAGTCCCAATAAATGTTGGCTGGGGAGCAGCCCACAAGGCTGGCCCGTCCTGTGCCAACCCACAGCACAGTAGAGAGCACAGGGCACGGGACTGGCTCAGGACACCTGCATCTGGGTCTCCACTCAGTCACCCTCTCGCTGGAGTCCTTTTCTGGGCCTGTTTCTCCACCTATAAAAAGAGGAATTGGACTAGGGCACAATCCTCTTAGTATTTGGAAATAGGGAGTCAGGGGAGGGAAATTTGGACTGTCACAGTGACCAGAGGACATTCCTGGCACTTAGTGCCCAAGTGCCAGGGGTTCTGAGTGCCCTGCACTGAACAGGAGAGTTCCTCACCACAAAGAACCGTACCCCTCCAAAGAAAACAATGCCAGAAATGCCCCCATTGAGAAATCCTGGTTAGTGATTTCACAGGTTCCTTCCAGATCTGGGATTCAAAAAACATTTTCTCTAACTCATAATCAAACAGTCTTAAAAAAAAAAAATTCTTACCTTGAAATGACAGCTTCTAGCTTTGCTGCCTCAGAGATGTGGGGCTGCTGCTGTTCAGATAAGCAGCCCAGCCCCAGAGGGATGTGGAAGGTTCCTCCCGGCTCCAGCCCTCTGTGACTCTCTGCAGCTGGAGATAATATTGACAAGTTACACAGAAGGAGCAGGCTTTCCACTCTCTGAAGCCTGGTAAACAACCCAGTTAATTCCTTTGATCATTTTGCCAGTGCTGGAAGGTTGCAGGTGAGGAAATCATGGTTCAGAAAGGCTTAGAGATGTGTTTAAAGTCACACAGCTGGCAAGTGACAGACTTGGGATCTGAACCAAGTGCCCTTTCCCCTCCCTGCCCAGGCATCTTTGATGGGACCCCCCCCCCCCAAAAGAGGCAGTATAGACTCACCTGCCTTCCCAGGAAAAGAGAAGCATCTCAAGACTCTGAAGTGCAGCCCAAAGGTTAGACACTCTCCCCTCCCCAACCATCACATTGATATACACACATATACTCACCTACTGATTTTACCATATATTTCAAAAATCAAATTTGAAATTAAAATTACAAAGCAGGAATGGCCCAGGGAACAAGCTCTGAGAGCCAGCTTCTGGAACTTGGTCAGAAGGTGGAAGGAACCCTCTCTTCAAGGAAGCACTGGCCAGGTGAGGCTTGAGAACCTGAGTCACCCAAGCAGTGACAGCGGGCAAGACCAAGAGCCGTTCAGTCACAGGGAGAGCTCGTGGCCCCTTCATGCCCTCCTCCCAGACCCCTCCCCCTCCCTGTCCAGCCCTAAGTGCCTGGCCAGCCCCACGCGGCAGACACAGAAGCACTGTACTGCGGGATCCGGTCCAGGGTCCGAACGCACAAACCAGCAGAGTCAAGTCTGACCTTGTGCTAAGCTGCCACTCTGTCAGGGTTGTGCGAGTGACAAAGGAATCTTCACTCTTAACCAAAGACCTGCTAAGTGAAGACCAGATGCCACCCTGTTGTTTCAGATCCTTTAAAGCCTTGCTGCCCAAAGGGCCGTCCTGAACCAGCATCACCCGCATCACCTGGGAGCATGTTAGGGCTGCAGCCTCCAGACCTGCTGACCCTGTCTGCCTGTGAACCAGCTCCCCAGGCGGTGTGTGCGCTGGCCCCGCACTTATCACACCCCAGCCACACTGGCCTCCCTTCAGCTCCTAAAATATGCCAATCTTTGCCATTTCAGGGGCTTCCTACTTGCTGTTCCCTCTCCTAGGAATGGTCTCCCCCTAGATTCTCACATGGCTGCTCTTTCTGACCATTCAGGTCTCAGACAAAATGTCACCACCGCAGAAGACACCTCGCAGACTTCCTGGTCCAAAATAGGCCCCCCTGCTAACACCCCTCAAAGTACCTTGTACCTCTCTTCAGAAACACACATCACCACTCTACTCTTAGCTATGCCGTGTGGTCCATCAATCTTCTGTGGCCCCCACTGGAATGCACACTGCATTAATGCAAGCATCCTGTCCGTCTTGCACACTGGGCCCCGTGTGGGGCGTAGGTCACGGCACATAGGAAGTACATAAGAAATACTGATTTTTTCCTGAAGGAGTCAATGTAGGACAAATTCAGTCATCCCTCCATTATTCAGGCTCACATTAACTATACTGTAAAGTAGCCCATGGGCTCACTCTGCAAATGAGTCTAGACAAAGGTGGGGACTTGTCCAAGGTCACCCAGCAAGTCTATAGCAGAACCATGGCCTTTGACCTTTCAGGATTCAATGCCTCAACCCATGCCCAAACCTCCTGTCCGTTGTTTGTGCAGCCTGACAAAGCAGGGTGTTCACAGGGGCCACTGACCTACATTGTGAATAATTGCATCATGCAAAGGGACTCTCAGGCCAGCTGCTCTCTGTTCAATGCACAGATGGGGGAGACTCTCCCCTAGCAGCTTCTGCATGCCTCCCGCTGTGCAGCAGCTGGACGAGGAGTCAGGGGTGAGCCCTCGCAGCCTTCGGCCATCAGACAGGCATGGCCTCTGCTAGGCACTGTGCCCCGTCCAGCCCCGTCCAGCAGGAGGAGCATTTCATCGGCTAGAATTATGCTAGCAGCACCTAAGCACAACCTTCACAGAGCTCCAGAGGCTTCAGGAGAGACCTCTATTGAACACTTAGCACCACGAGCAGCACCTCACAGTTTATAGAGCAGGTCCATATCCACTGTCTCCTTCGAATTTGACAGGGTGCTTTGGGAGAGGCAGGACAGGTAGGGAAGAACACATGGTGAGGGAGGAAACAACACTGGTTTGGGAGTCAGACAAACCTGGCTTTGAATTTCGGCTCTGACACTTTGTAGCTGGAGATTTGGGGCAAGTTACTTAACCTCTCTGTGCCTCAGTTTCCTCATCTGTAAAATGACTACAACACCAAGGATTCTTATGAGGCTTTGATAGGCTTGCAGCTCTATTGTCATTGTCACTGTCATTCACAACAAGCCACTCTTCATGTCCTTAAGGTGGTTGCTATTGGTGAAGTCACCCACTCTCCCACTGAGGCTGCCTCTCAAGGAATTACCCTGCTCTTACTCTAGAATGGAAGACCCATGAACACAGGGCTCTTGTCAGTCCTGGTGATTGCTGCATTCCCTCCCTGTTCCTGGGATGGTACCTGGCAAACTGTAGTGCTTGACTGTTACGTATTAAATGTATTAAATGAATGAGGGAATGAATGAATGAATGATCACTGGGGTAATTGCCAAGGTGAGCAGCAAGTAAGGAACAAAAACAAAGAAGAGAAAAAAGCAGGTTGAGCTTGCTTGTAGGCCAGTATGGTGAGCAAGGGAAACATTCTTAGGCCAGTGGAGATGCCATAGTCCACAGCTGTGCAGGGAGATGCCATAGTCCACAGCTGTGCAGGGAAGCGGGCCTGAAGTCCTGGCTCACAGATGTGAGGCTCCAGCTTGGCATCTGTGGGGTCAGTGCCCTGTGCTCACTGACCCTGGGATAATGGCTGGCCAGCAGTAGAAGCAGGGTGAGTGGGGTGGGCAGGTACAGCTCCTCAGTAGTAGCCCCCCAACCCTAACCCATTCCCGCGGCCCTGGGAGGGGGATGGGGGTCCTCCATGGTGCCTGGAAATCTGGCCTTGTTGGAGGCCAGTGGGTGCCTTCTAGGGTAATACAGGATGCTGCTGGGGCTTCCTCACTTACAGCCCCACCAAGACAGAGATGTAGCTCTGTCCCCGCAGATGATCCACGGCACTGGGCGGGACTCTCCACACAGTTCTTTGGTGTCCTCTAGTGGCGGTTTGGTGAACAACAATGACTCCAAGCAAGCGCTCAGGTGGTGTCCATGCTTCCTGCCCGCTCCTGCTTCCTGGGCAGGCACATCTCTCTCGTGCGGCTGCCCAGACCACTCTGAACTCCACTCTCAGGCAGGACCAGGGCCGATATGAGGAGCAGGGGCGTGGCTGTCACACTGAGATTCAATATAAGGATCTTTTGACTTTATTCAGACTTGCCATCTCCCATCTGAAACCTGAACCTCCTTACTCCTACAACCACCCACAACCCCTGCCATTCTGATCCCTGCCCAGTGGCACAGATCTGTGTGAGGGTGATGGCCATACCAGGAGACCGTTGTGGCTTATTTCTGGATCAGAGCTTGTGTACCGGCGGGGTGGGGTACGGGCATCTCTGCCCACCCTCAGGACCACTGACTTCTCTGAAATCTCGGTGGGCCCTTGGTTTTCTGCGACCCTCCCAGCTCTGCAGCCAAGGCTGTGCTTAAGCTAATGGAGATGGGTGGGGGACTAAAAGACCAGATGTAAGAATTAGGATTTCAGGATTCAGAAAGGTCAGAGCAGACCAGGATGGGGATGGATGGCGAGGGGAGGAGGGCTGGAAAGGGGGGCCAGTTACTAACAAGGGAAAGATAACCAGGCTGGAATGTCAGCTACAGAAGGGGGAAGACAGAGCTAATAGCGGTTGGATTAAAATCACCTGATGGGGTCTGAGTCAGCCCTAAGGAACATCTGAATCACCGGTGAAAGGTAGTTATTTAGGAAGCCAAGGAGATCTGGAGCAGGGGTGCAGGTGGACTCACTTTCACCTGGTAGCTGAGCTCAGTCCTAGGCCTACAAATCAATCGTAAACTCGAGCAGGTTAAAGGACCAGCTCAATGTGGCACAGAGTGATGTATACTTTCACCGTGGTTGTCCCCCTCCTGAAGAAGAGTGTGCAGACTCAAGGAGAGAGCTTGGGATTATTCTGGGGAGCCCAAAAGGAAAGACCAATGGGTCTGGAGGTACAAGAGGAAAAGGTTCTTGTTCAAGAGTGGAGGGAGGGGTCTGCCACTGGGGGTTTATAAGGCAGACAACCGTTGTCAGCTTCCTGCGAATAGAGTTATCATTACATTGAACAAGGATGTATGACAGGATTGGTCCTCTCACAGAGCATCTAAGAGTCCATCATGAATTATTGCTTTCATTGTAGAACAACAGACACCATCATGAATGGGTTTGCTATTCATGCATGACCATAATGAACCTGTGCTACTACTGCATTGTGGTATCTGCTTGGTTGTCAGACATTAGAGAAACCCAAGTTCTGCCACTAAGTCGCTGTTGACCTTGGGACAAAGTCCTTTCTCAGTCTCCTCAGTTAAACAATGCAAGGACACAGGAAATGCCCATTGCCCTTGGTAGAATCCAGCCCAGCTCCCATTTGGGTAGCAGTGGAGGGGGAGTTTGTCGCCTTGGCCATGCTGACTGTGGTTCCTGGGTGTCATTCACTAGCAACTACTGCCAGCACTGCACAGCCTTAGGAAACCCTCCTCTCCCCTCTGATACTCCAGCCTGTGTGTGGACTCAGTGACCATGAACCATGGAGGTCAAGCTAAGGCTTTCTGTGGCTTGGGACAACAAAAGGGGAATCAGGCCATAGAGAGCATGCAACTGGATAATCGGGCTATAAGATGGCCCTACCACTCCCGGCAACTCCTGCTTTCCCAACTCATGGGTGCCCAGGCCATTGCTGCCTCAAAGGCCAGGCCTAGAGAACAAGGCCAAGAGACATAGGGTTCCCATCCTCCACCTGCCTAAGGCCTGCCTTCTATATCACCAGAGTGCCCTTCCTTCCTAGCCCTTACCCTCCAGCATATGACTTTTCCCTGGGCCTCAATAGGACATCAACATCCTTCACACAGTTCTTTGATGAGATACCCTCAGTGGATCTGTTCTAAAGACAAACAGATTTGCAAAGAAATCTTAGTGTATGGATATAGCAATCCTGAAACTGTTTTGTGTCTATTTGTAGGATTAACCAAATGAGAGGCTTTTTAAATGTTATTGGAAACCAGTGTTCTCACTGTAAAAGAAGAAAGATGCAAATATGGAATAGAAGGAGGCAACCAAGATATAGAGTTTATCTATATCTATAGATAGATGACAAAAAGATAGCTAGATAGAATGATGATAGATCGGAGATATATACATATATACATGCATACATGGACCTAGAAATAATGATATCTGAGAAACAGTGAGCACATCTAGTGCCCAGGTCATGGTTTCTAAATGCTATCCCTGCTCAAAAGAACCAGGACTCCTTGGATAAATGGTTGATTCCTAGACTGGTGCAAGCAAAGTGTGAGGAGAGCTTGGGACATCTTGTACCAAGAAGCAGGAAAACGCTCAAAATAATTATGGGGACACGTTGAAAACACAGAAGGCAGCCTGAAGAGGCTTTCCATTAGTCAAATCTGGAAAAAATTGAACATCAAAATGAATAATCATATTATTGGATTATAAGACACTGAATTAAATAGAAACATACAAGTCCATACTGATACACATTTGAAAAATGAGCAGAAAGGGAAGATCTTGTTTATAGTAGAATGCCAAGTATTTAAATGGAATCATAGTTAGAAAATCACCATTATGCAACCATCAAAACAATGTGACTCAGGTAAGAATCATCAATGGGTGCTGAAACCACTGAGTTAATGTTTGTGGGGGAATGGATGCTCAACAGGCTCAAAGTGTCTCCCACAGATTATTTATCAATTATAAGGGGGAAATGGTACCTTTAAAGTGGAGAGTTCTGGCAGACATCACCTCAACAAAATGATCACAGTTAATGTCACCAATAATGGGACAAAATGCCATCAGTGCCCCTGAAGTGAAACACCAAGGAGGCCAAAACATCGCTTACGTGGAAATCCTGCCAAGAACGCATAACCTAAATCTAATCAGGAAAACACATTCAGAAAAACCCAAACTGAGGGACAGTACCAAATAACTGAACTGGGTACTTCAGAAATATCAATGACATGAAAAAAACAAGGTAGGCTGAGGAACTGTTGGAGATTAAAGGAGATGAAAGGCATGACAAGTAAATGCAATACATGGTCCCACGATTGCCTTAAAGGACATTATTAGGCCAATTGGTGAAATTTGAAAATGGATGGTTATACACTGTATCAATGTTAAGTTTCTTGAACTGGTGAAGTACGTGTGCAGTTATGTAAGAGAATCTCCTTGTTCTTAGTAAATACATGCTAGATATTTAGGGGTGAAGGGTCAGGATGTCTGTAACTTAATCTCAATGATTCAGGAAAAGTATATGTGTAGTATATATTTTTTCATTCCCTGGATATCTTTTTCTCCTCTTGCCACCTCCTGCCCGATTCTTTCCCATAGTTTCCCAGCTGTAATTCCTGAGGCTGGGTAGGATCCTCTCTACCACCCGTCTTGGACAGAGCACTCTGCACTAGGAAACCTCTTAGGTCTCTGACCAGCCTATGGATTGGCTGTGTAGGGTCAGGTGCCCACCCTTTGTCCAATCAGCTCTGGCCCCAGATGCGTCATGTGGTAACCAGCATCACTACCACCACAGCTCCCTTAATAGGGTGGTGGGCAAGAAGATCTCCTTCGAACGGCATGGCAGGCCCCATAGTTGGCCCAGCCAGTAGATCTGTATCTCCAGCTCCCCAAGTTAATCCAAGATACCTGAAGGCCTCCTGGTCTACTTCTGTGCCTCATTGTCCCCTCTACTCTTTCAACAAATGCTACAGGTGCCTGCCCTGGGCCAGGTCTTATGCTAGGTTCTAGGGGCACAGAAGTGACCCAGTCCCTACCCTCAGGAGCTTTGACTCAAGTAGGAATGGCATGAAGAATGCAGATAACTTCAGTGCAGGCTGAATCACGAGCAACAAACAGAAGACAGCCAACAGTGGCTGAGGCCTGCCCCCACGGGAACACAGAGGTGGGGAAAGAGGCGGGTCCAAGAAGCCTTCAGGACAGTGTCACTGGCTGGGGCTTATGGGAAGGAAAAGGGCCATCAGATAGGGACCCAGCTGCTGGAGGGGTTCCCACTGCCATCCCTACATTTCTGTTTTTCCTTTGCACAGCCGGACCCAGCAGGACGGGACATCTCCATCCGCCCTCTCCTGGAGCACTGCGAGAACACCCACATGACCATCTGGCTCGGCATCGTCTATGCCTACAAGGGGCTCCTCATGGTAGGTGCAGAGCAGGAGGCCGAGCGCAAGGAATTGATTCTCTGTCAGACTCTCCTAGGAGCCTCCATCAACATAAACATACACGGAGCCCCCAGCCCTAAGCACTGACTACATGCCAGGCCCTGTATCTGCCCCATGTTACTGTGGTTTCCATAACAACCCTACGAGATGGTACAATGTTCCTATTTCACTGAAGAATACATTGAGGCTCTGTTTGCCCAAGGTAACTCAGCTAGTAAGTGGCAGAGTCAGAAACGGGTTACAAGAGAGTAACCCCAGAACTTGTGAGTGTGCCTCTGTACAGCTGCCACCGAACCACCCCTGGAATGACAGTCTGTTGACATCTAGCACATGCTCACATCCTGAATTTCACTGGATTCCTGAATCCGTGGGAGGTTAGTGGACTCACTTAATTTTATAGATGAGGACTTAGGGCCTGTAAGTGATTTGCCATAGGCCACCTGGTAATCTCCAGTCTCGGAACCCAGCACTCTTTCCACTCTACTCATTTGTTAAAATCAAAGCTCTCATACCAATTCCAAAGTTAGGAAGGACTTGAAAGGTCAGCCCCACCTTATCTTATCCCACATTGATCCTTGAATCTTCTCTCCACATCCTGTGAAAACTGTGCCTCCACTTCAAATCCCTCCAGTGAGAGGACGCTGCTGCTACACCTTCCTCAGATGTTTCTGCAGGAAAACTAAGCCACCATCTGCCTCTGTGTGGCCTCCACTTAGAACTGGAAAAGAAAGCCCTTTCCAAAATTCAAATAAACTGGATGCCTTACGCTGCTCAAATGCTTCCTCACCTGCTGCTGTTAGTGGTTGATACGAAGTCCTTCCAGGAGCCACACCAGAAGGGCAGGTGTTAGGGCACTCTAGGCAAAGATTGTCCCCACTTCATTCTAGTTGATACCATCTTGTGTTTCCATAGAGGTCCTTTGAGAACTACAGGGCACCCTGGCCAATGTGGCTCAGTGGATTAAGTGCCAGCCTGCGAACCAAGAGGTTGCCAGTTCGATTCCCAGTCAAGGCACATGCCTGGGCTACAGGCCAGGTCCCCAGTTGGGGGTGCACAAGAGGCAACCACACAAGAAGTAAAATCTTTAAAAAAAAAAAAAGGAAAGGAACTACAGGGCAGCCATCTGAGTCCCATGATGTAATCCCCTGGAGGTGTCCACAGGAGGTGCCCAGAATGGAAATGGGACCTTGAAGACTGGCCTGAGGTCCTAGGCTTGGAGAAGAACACTCTCTGGGGACCTGGTCACCAGAGCTGTCAGAAGCAGGTGGCGCAGACCCAACTGGGCAGAGTTGGCAGAAGGCAGCCCTCTGATCTGTGTAGGGAAGGGTTCTGTATAACAAAGCAGTGTTCACAGAAGTGATGGAGCCCTCCTGGGAAGGAGTGAACTCTCTGTCACAGGAAGTGTGCAATATCCATCACTTGAGTTTCCCCGGCCCCTGTTGAATAGAGTGAAGCTAGACTTTCCAGGATCCCTTCAGCCTCCATGTTCTTGACCCTGACTCTGTGAAATTAGATTATGTGAAACAGATTGACTCTTAACTAGATTGATCTGTTATGTTTTGGTCGTTCATTATCTTCCCCACCTACTTCCAAAAGTGGTTGGAGATGACTGTATCTCTTCCAGTAAAGCTAATACTTTCCATCAGGTCATGTCAATAATACTGTATTTGACAGCACAAATGCTTTACTGTTCCCAGTGTGTGCAAAGAACTGTCCACAGCCCTCCTGGGCCCTAGGGTTTATAACTAACCGCCCCCCCACTCTCAGCCCCCCTGCTCTGGAACCTCAGAATCTCAGGGCTGGAAAGAGCATGACCAGCCCTGTAGACCCACTCTGCTGTCAGATGCTTCAGCATCCTCGAACCTCACAGATCACTATGAGCATCCTCAACAAGTGTTCTTTCACCCACTGCTTCCATACCTCCAGTAACAGGGAGCTCACCCCCTTCAAAGCAGCCCAGGCCATCCATGGATGGTATATTAGTTTCCTGTGGCTGCCATAACAAATTACCACAAACTGGTGGCTTAAAAAAACAGAAATGTGTTCTCTCCCAGTTCTGGACACCAGCGGTCTGAAATCAAGGCAGGGTTGTACTCTTTCCAAAGGCTCTAGGGGAGAAGGCTTCCTTGTCTTCTCTCTCCTGGGGTCTGATGGCTCCAGGACTTCCTTGGCTGGTGGCTGCATTACTGCAGTCTCTGCCTCAGTCTTCACGTGGCCTTCTCTTCAAGTCTGTCCTCCATGTGTCTCTTATAAGGACTCTTGTCATTTGATTTAGGGCCCACTCCGATAATTCATGTCAAGATCCTTAATTTTATCTACCAAGACTTTTTCCAAATAAAGTCAAACTCACAGTGTTCATGAATTAGGATGTGGACATATCTTTTAGGGCCACTATCCAACCCACTACAGAGGGGCTGCTTTTCTAGAAGGTTCTTCCTTATCCTCAGCTGAAATCAGCCTCAGTGTAACTTGTGCCCATGAACCCAAGCCACTCCTTGAAGGCCTAAAAACAAGTTACTCTCTGTTTTCTCCTGGCAGTTTTCAGAGATTTGTAGCCAACCAGCAGGTCCCCAGAGCTGCCTATGTTTCACGATGGTTTGGTGGCCCACTGGCAGTGTGGCAGAGAGGAGGCATGCAGACCCCCATCAGAGAGCAGGAGTTCAGCACCCATCCAGCCCTGACACTCACTGCTGTGGGACCCGGGCAGGTCACCTTGCCTTGCTGGCCTCTGCTTCTTCCTCTGTGAGATGCAGACAGCTCGCCCAATGTGCTTGTGGGATTGCAGGGGCCCGGATACAAGGGAGCCAGCACAGAGCAGGCTTTCACAGCCGTTGGTTTCCTTTCCTCATTCGGTGTCTGCTTCCTGGGCCTCTGGTTCCTCATTTTAAAAGGAATTTTTTTTTTAAATAAATCAGTCTGTGAGATAACACACCAAGAAAAGGAGAAGAAAACATCCATGATAGCATGCAATAATACCGATTACAAAGTTTTAAATTCTGTACAGAATGTTTTCATTTATAAAATGCTTTCACATCCATCCTCTCATCTCATCAGAAAGAAACCCTGTGAGATAGGTATTGTTATTCCCATTTCACAGTTACTGAAACTGAGGTCCCGGGAGGTGAGGTGACTGGCCCAGAGTCACACAGCCCGCGGAGAGCAGAGCCGCTTCCAGCCAGACCCTCTGGCCCTGTGCCAGCCCCTCTACTACCACATGGCACTGTGCTGCCAGACTAAACCAAATCTCAAAACAGGCCCTCGCAGGTGTTAAGTGGCCCATGCAGATGTCGGATGGCCCAGCTGCAGTGATGAGATCAGAGGAAAGAGGGGCCCTTGAGGGAAGGCCTCCCGGAGGTGCTGGACTGCAGCGAAGCCCCTGCACCAGCCAGCAGCCTAGGTCAGCTCTTTGTCCCACCTGCACCGCCAGTTCTGCCCTGCATTTCACCTGTACTTCCTTCTGCAGCCTGCCCTCCCCTCGGACCACCCATGAAGATAAACCCTCTACACCTTGCTTCAGATTAAATTTGAGCCCTACCCTGCTCATTTCTATTGGGAGATATTGGTTAAAACAACATAATGATAATAATAATAATAATAAAATAATTAAAGAAATAGTTAACTTCCTTCTCAAGTAAGCAATCTAGGAGCGGTTCGGGGGGGTCCCAGCAGCTGAGCTCCTTGCATCCTGTGGCTCCCACATCTTCATGCTGCTTCCACGTTGTGGTCTAGGATGGCTGCTAAAGCTCCAGCCATCACCTTCCTCTCCATCTATTAGGACGGGGGGAAATAAAGATCTTTCTCTTTAAAGACACTTCCCAGAACTTGAACATACTTGTACATACTACATGGCATTGCCCAGAACCTAATCATGTGTAAACTAGAAAATAGAGTTTCTATTCTTGGTAGCTATGTGCATTGTTGGGGACAGAAGTCCCAGACACAGGGACTCTGCCTGGCTTAATAGAAAAGAGACTGGACTGAACTTCAAGAGACACAGTCCACTTTTGCCACCATATTGCTATGTGGCCTTAAGCCAGCCCCTTCCTCTCTCTTGGCCTGAATGTTCTCTATAGAATGAGGGAAGGTGGTTGAGATCATGTCTGATCTTCCCACTGTGGCCTTGTATGGGTCTGTGCATGAACCAGGGGTGGGGGCAGAAAATGACCAGACAGATTCTCCCAATTTGTACCCCCAGATTCAATCCAGGGCCATGAGTGGAGACAGATCATGACACCCAGAAGACCTGGCTGACAGCAGAGCCCCAGCCCCCCTCCCTGCAGCCCCCACTTCCTGAGCACCCCTCAGTTCTGTTGCTTCTCAGAGTAGTGAGCATGTGCTGCCACTCAGTAATGACCTTCTTCCCTTTCTCTTCACTGTTTCAGCTGTTCGGTTGTTTCTTAGCTTGGGAAACCCGCAATGTCAGCATCCCCGCGCTCAATGACAGCAAGTACATCGGGATGAGTGTCTACAACGTGGGGATCATGTGCATCATCGGGGCCGCTGTCTCCTTCCTGACCCGGGACCAGCCCAATGTGCAGTTCTGCATCGTGGCCCTGGTTATCATCTTCTGCAGCACCATCACCCTCTGCCTGGTGTTTGTGCCAAAGGTACCCCGCCCTCACCACCTGACCTCCAGCCTCTGGCTCTCACAAGGGGATTACTGAGCTTCCTCCATTTTCTAAGTTTCACACATGCTTTTTTTAATGGTGAACACAGTTCACATCACAGAAAGCTTGGAAAATGAAGAAAAGTGAAAAACAGATCTTTCAGAAGTCTCACATAGTCCCATCACCCCAAAATAATCCCTGTTAAAGTTTTGTTTTGGTTTTTTACTGTTAATATTTTTAATGTGTTTCTTCCAGTGTTTTTTTAATAGGCAGTGATGCTTCTTCGGATATAGCTATAATTATAACACATATCATTGCTTTGTAGTTTGCCTTTTTCACTTAATTTTTGTCCTTTGTATTTCCCCACATTTATAAGCATCATTGAGGGCAAGTTCCATATTTACTTGTCCACTTAATCTCTTATTGGTGAGCATTACAGTGGTTCCCAGATTTTTTTATATTATAAATAATCATTTCTACATAAATTTTCCTTATTTCCAATTATTCCCTTAAGATAGAGTGTCAGGAGTAGTATTAGTGGGTCAAAAAGAATAATCATTTTGACAGCCACTTACATTTCTCATTCATCTGAAAAGCTGACCTTCAGGACCACCCTGAGAGGTATTGTTCAAACATGATCCTACCAAGCAGCAGGCAGGTGAACCAGAGGCCTCAACCTTACAGGAGTCCCTGCAGCAGCTGGTTTGTGCAGGGGAAGCCTGACCTTAGTGGGTCTCCAGCGTAGAGGATAGCTGGAAACACAGAGGGTGGGGAAGGAGTTGTTGGCCCAAGCCCGGGACCATCTGCCTAGGAGAAGGAGGGGAGGAGAGATGGGTCACTCGGGGTCCTTCCTGCCCCGGAGGCTGCGCGTGCACCTGCATCCTCCCGGGTGCCCCTTCAGCCCCCAAACAGTGTCAGCTCTGCCCTAGACACCTCTGGTGTGTGCACCTTCCTTCTCTAGTTGTCACCACCTGCCCAGGCTCCAGGCCGGTGCCACAGCATCCTTGCCTGCACTCTGGTGTTCTCTCTGTCCTATAAAAGGTGCCAGATGATTCTAAGCCCAGCTCCGATCCTATCACTCTGCTCAGTCACCCTCAATAGGGTTTCATGGACCTCCTGGCTCCAGAATCAAGTCCTTGACACTGGGCTTCCCTTAAGGACCCTTCAGTCTCCTCCAGTCTCCCCAGAAATCCCTGTCCACCATGTTAAGTGCCCTGACCCCAGGCCTTCTGGGAGGGCCTATGCCATTTCCTCCCCTGGGCTTCTCCTGTCCTCACTGTCCTTCCAGGCCTTCCACAGTGCTCAGCCCCTCACCCCTGGACCATGAGGTCCTGGCAATCAGCGGTCGTGGCTCACTCAGCCCCTGCTCTTCAGTACTGAGCCCAGAGCCTGCCTCAAACCAGAGATGTTTCTCAACTAAATGAGTAAGATCAGGGACAAGTGGCAACCTTCTCTCTTATATATAAATGGCTTTGTCACTAGTCACTCATCTGTGGTTCTAACAAGGAGAAGCCTTCACTTCCTCCGTTCCCTTGTCATCACAACTGTCGCCTTTAGGTTTATTTTCCACTGATGCAAGGCCTAAGGCAGAGCAAGGCTCAGCTGGAGCCAGGCCTACGGGGCCCTGGGTGGGCTCTGCAGAATGGTCAGGATGCAGGTGGAATTGGGGCCAAGAGACCAGCCTTCCAGTGACAAGGAGGGAAACCAAGACTCAGCAAGGGAAGGAGCCTGCCCCAGGTCACACACAAGTGAATGGCACAGTCCTGTCCCTTCTGTGGCCCCCTGTTGCCTCCAGTGCAGGACCTGCTGGGAAGGACTGGATGGACAAGGGGAGGGAGGACCACAGGGCTCTCCCTTAAAACCCACCTTTGTCCTTTCAGCTTATCACTCTGAGAACAAACCCAGATGCAGCAACTCAGAACAGACGATTTCAGTTCACTCAGAATCAGAAGAAAGAAGATTCTAAAACGTCCACCTCGGTCACCAGCGTGAACCAAGCAAGCACATCCCGCCTAGAGGGCCTGCAGTCCGAAAACCATCGCCTGCGCATGAAGATCACAGAGGTACCTCCCACAGCACTGCCAGCCAGGGCCCATCCCCCCATCAGAGTCCCTGCGCCCTGATGCAGGGCCTCTCAGAGCTGCCGCTCCCACCACGGCTCCTCTAGGACATCATTGCATCATGGCTGTGCAGGCCCATCTGCTGCCATTATGGCTGCAAGAACCAGGGGAGCATGAGCTACACAGAGGCCATTAGTCAGACCTGGCAGGAGTTCATTGCCCCCATGGGCCAGGCTCTTGGGGTCCAGCAATGCCCTGATTCAAGACGCCCCCAGAGAGAGAGGCATCCTTAGAGATTTGTGAACTCCCAGATTATAGAAGTGAGCCAGAAGACCTCAGCTGTACACCTCTGCTGTGTCTCCTTTACTGCTCACACAGAGCACTTCACTTCTGACACTTCCGGTCCCCAAAGATGTGGGGTTGTTTTTCCACACCAAGAAATTTTCTGTGAAACCAGCTGGGTGTCCTACAATTTAACTCAGTTCTAACACTATCTACCTGAAGACAGTGTCAGATCCCACAGGTTAAAGGCTTGGTCCCACAACTCTGCTCCCACCCCACTTCAGATGCCAATCACAAGTAGTAGTGGGTCCCCAGGATGCGCTCAGCTTCTGTCCAACTTAGCTACAAATTGGAGGGTCCCACGATCCCCTCCTCAGGTTCAAATACTTTGCAAGAGCAGCTCGCAGAACTCAGGAAAACACTGACATTTACCAGTTTATTAAAAGGTGTGATAAAGAAGACAGAACAGCCAGATGAAGAGACACACAGGGCAGGGTCTGGGAGGGTCCCAAGCATAGGAGCTTCTGCCCCCACAGAGCTGGGCTGCATCATCTTCCCGGTGTGGAGGTGTATGCCAGCCCGGAAGCTCTCTGAACCCTGTGCTTCTGGGGTGACAATGGAGGCTTCATCATGTAGGCCTGATCCATCATTAAGTCTGTTTCAGCCCTTGTCCCTTCTCAAGAGAATAGGGGCGGGGCTGAAAATCCCAAGCTTCTAATCATGGCTTGGTGCTTCCAATGACAAGCCCTCCTCTGGGAGCCCACTCAGAGTTGACTCATTAAAACAAAAACACACCTATAACACCTATTACAAGGGTTTCAGGAACCCTTTGTCGGAAACCCAGATGACAGAGGGCAAATATAGCTTCTATTATTTCACAAGTAGCTTCCTAACTATGTGCCCCCACCTCAATTTTTCACTCTCCCAACACACCCCGTGATCGCCTGCATCTATATGATGTAGCCCAAGAGAGGAGGAAGTGAAGACAAACATTCAGGAGAGAGAGACTGCTGAAACGGACCTCACCTTTGTCCCGAAGTTCCTTAGCTGGTTCTTGACTATTTCAGAGAGGCCCTAACTAGATTTCTTTGTGCCCAACCAAACCTCCAATTCTGCACTTTCTATACTGGGGGGGGGGGGGGGGGACCAAATTACCTGTTTCTCTCCACCCCCCCCACCCCCGCCCCCATTGGGTCAAGGGTTGAGACTCAACCCATGGTACTTGGGCCGTGTGTTTAACAGAGGAGAGGAACAAAGGAGAGTATTGGTTAGGATACTGGCTAAATCTCTGTAACAAAGAGGCCCCCAAATAAAGTGGCCCAAAGAAAATATACCTTTATTTCTCTCTCACTTAACAGTGCTAAGGAGAGAAGTTCAGATGGGCGGGCAGCTCTGCTCCCCGAGGTCGTTCCCAGATGAGACTCCTTCACTCTAGTCTGCCATTCCCCAAGGTGTTTGTTTTCCTCAGCAGTACAGTTAAAGCCAGGTGGAAGGCGTGTCCTGTCCTCAGTCCCAGGAAGGAAAGAGAAACAAAGCCCATACAAGGGTTTGCCTTTTAAGCAACTGATACAGAATTGTGCACATTTGGGGTTTGCTCCAGTTCCATTGACAAGAACTTATGCATCACACTTAGCCACGGGGAGGCTGGCAAATGTAGTCTCTAGCTAAGAGTCCCAAGGAAGAAGGGAGACGTAGGGTTGTCACATTAGATACAGGATGCCCAGTTAAAAGTTTAATTTCAGACAAACAACCAATCATATTTTTAGCATAAGTATGGCCCATACAATATTTCAGATATACTTATTCTTAAAAAATGATTCCTTATTATCTGAAATTCAAATGTGACTGAGCATTCTGTATTTTTAGTTGCTAATCTGGCAGTCCCTACCGTGGGGGCCCACAGTAGTCTGCCACAGCCATCTGTGCATCGAAAGTTGGCTTTAAGATGGGGCAGCCCTCCGTTAGCCGCCGGAGCAACGTAAGAAAGGTTTCTGTTCCTTGATTTCCGCTTGCACACTCCAGCAATGAAGAGCACACTCACTTTAGGAAACCCAACCCCCAAACCCCAAGCCACTGTCCAAAACCCTGAAGGGCTGGCTTGTTCTTCTGGGAATTGAATCACAATCTGGCTTCCTGTTGCTTCCACCCTTTGGTCTTAGCCTTGCCTTTTGAGTCCCATAGAAAAAGGTGTCTCTCTCTTCCGCCACGTGAAAACTTATTAAGCAATTCATGGCTGTGCTCTTGACATCAGAACAGCACTTTACAGTTTGTATGGTCCCTTCCCTTATATTGTAGGAGGATGTCTGCTCCCCTCCCCGACTACCATCCACTGCCCAACACACACACATTTCCCAGGCTTCTCAGGGACTAAACTGCCCAGGACTTGCATCTGATTTTATATAACCTGGGGGCGACTGCTGAGCTCCTCTGAAGGTGCCCCTACTGATATGCATCTCTGTGCCAGTGTGCGGCTCAAAGCTGACCAGTCTTGCAGATCTGTTCTGCGCCCCCACACACCAAGGGTTCTGTTAGTAGCAATGATAGTAATTACAGTAATATTATAGGGGTAAGTTACTCATACTATGTGTCAAGCACTGGGCTAAACTTTTATTGTATTATCTCATTTAATCTTCACAATATCCCTGGGAGGTAGGTACTGTTATTACCCCCATTCCACAGATGAAGGAACTGAGACTCACCAGCCAGCACACAGCCAGTATGGAGCAGCCCTGGGTTTGCCCCTAGGCTTGTGCAGCTTCAGAGCCTGCATTGTGACGCTGTCCGCGCTGCCTCCCTGGGCTGCTCCATCAAGGCAAAGCCTGCACCAGACACATCATTGCAAAGCCCAGACCCCTCTCATCACAGCTTGTCGGGGAACAAGAGCTGGCAGGGGCATTCTGCGTCTCTTCCCCAATGTGCAGCAGCCCCTCTGGCTCTCAGAGCCCTCCCAAAGCCAGCTTCTTAGCTCTCAAGGCCTGGCTGCCAGGGCAGGTGCTGGCTGCTCTGACTCAGCTGGAGCCTTTGTCTTCTAGCTGGATAAAGACTTGGAAGAGGTCACCATGCAGCTGCAGGACACGCCGGAAAAGACGACCTACATTAAACAGAACCATTACCAAGAGCTCAATGACATCCTCAACCTGGGGAACTTCACCGAGAGCACAGGTAAGAGGAAGTGGGGCCCCGGAAATGTGGGGGCCTGGGTATCGGATACCAACCATCAACCTTCCATTTTACAGATGAAGAAACTGAGGTCAGAGAGGAGCAGGGCTGGTCTGAAGTCACACACGCGAGCTGAGGCATCTGGAACCCACACCTCTGGCCACCATTCAGTGTCCTTCTGGAGCTCCACTCTGCCAGGAGCTGGGGCTTCTGTTCCTCGGCCTCCTGGGCTCCAGTTGCTCACTTACACTCATGGCCAGCACTCCCAGTGTTCCAATTGGGGCACGTTGTTCTCACAGACTGCCTGTACTTCTCCCAACAACATTTCTCAGTTTCCAATGCACCTGATCAATGCATAGGAAAGGAACGGTCAGTCAGACATGACATGACGATAGTTTCCCCCACCACCTGGGAAATGCTAGCTGAAGTAACACAAGCCATTTTTTGCCTAGATTTTGGCAAAATTTTAGATTACCACTGTTGGTAAGATTGTGTGGAAATGAGCCTTCTCCTGCGATGTTTTGGAAGCCAGTCTGGTGGCACTCTCCAAATGTTAGATGTGAAACCTCTCAGCCTAGTAGTTCCACCAGCGGGAGCCTGCCCCTGGAAATGCTCCCACGTGGGCAAAGATACAGACACACGCTGTTCATCACAACGTTATTTTTAGGAAAGAAAAATTAAATGGTCATTATTTGGGGTAGTTTCATTAATTATGATACAACTAAATAAGGCACATAATACGGCTATTAAAAAATGAGGTGTGTCTATTTGTGCAGATATGGCAGGATCTCCAAGTGAAAAAGCAGGACAAAGACCAGCATTATGATCCATATAAATGCATATGTGTGTCTAAGTGCATTTTTAAAAAGATTTGGAAGAACAGACATCAAATAGTTAACAGTGTCCACCTGTGTGAAAGGGGCAGCCAGTATGTGTGGAGGATGGGTGAGAAGGGAGTTTTTACATTTCATTGTATACACTTCTCTGTTGTATATATTTCATCATTTGCATATATTCATTTCTGTTGTAAAATTAATTTTTAAGTCAAAAATCTTGTCTATTATTACATAAGTAGTAAGTATTCTTATTATAAATATATAAATTTATAATTAATTTTATTGTATATAATATAATTGATATATTAAAAGCAATATTATAAATTTATTGGATAAGACATTCATTGTTTAAAATGTTTAAATTGAGGTAACAAGGAAATTGAAAGAATCAAAATTATTCCTAGTAATTTTAGTATCTGGAAAAGTGGACATTTCAGATTAGTGGAGGAATGAATTATTCAATAAATTTCATTGGGATAAATGGGTAGCCATTTGGAAAAAAATAATGTTAGAGGCTTACCTCACGCTTTACACAAAAACCCAAGTGGATAAAAGATTTAAATGTAAAAGGTAAAATCATGAATATGCTAGAAGAATTTATTTATAATTTCAGAGGAGGGAAAGACTTTTTAAGTTTGATGCAAAACATGGGAACCACAAAAGGTTGACAAATCAAACTATAAAAAAAATTTTTTGACAGTGCAAATGCCATTGTAAGTACCATCAAAAATTAAACAACAAAGTGAGCCAAAAAATATTATAACTTAGGTAACAATATTATTTCCTTATAAAGAGAGATTTTATGTAATTGTATATAAAGTGTATGTATAATTATATGAAAATTAATGCAGAAAAGACCAACAAGCCAACGGAAAATTGGGTTCTTATGCTTATGAAAAGATGCTCAATCTTGCTCCTTTAATAAGGAGTGCAAATTAAATCTGCAGGACATACCATTTGACCCAGAAGACTGGCAAAGTTTAGAGGTGGAAAAGTTGCTGAGAATGAGAGGAGACAGGTGGGGAAATGGGCATTCTCAAACATTGCTGGTTGAAAAAAAAGGTATTCTAATCCAGCAATTCCATTTTTAGAAGTTATCCTAAGGTTATACAGGTAACTGTCATTACTGATGATAAATAAATTTTATAAAGTCATTGTGAAATGTGAATCTGTGACTCCTGAACCACTGCTCTTAGGGGAAATACAGGGTTAGGTTCCTGCAAGCCTCTGGCAGGGTGACATTTTTGTCAATGGATCAGCACAAAATTTTGTTTTATGTGTGTTTCTATTTAAAGACACTTCATTGAATATATATTGTTGATTCTTTTCCATTGAACTCACAGCCAATAGCACTATCACTTATGCCTGAACAAACAAACACACATATTTTCTCCAGGTACATCACTACTTAGGAACACTAGACAGTCCTTCAGCGCACAGTTGGGGACCATTTTTAACAGTGACATCGTTGGCACAAAGCAAAAAAATGTGGAAAATGTGGCCCTAAATAGACCACCGAAAAACGCATTTATAGAATGAAAGCGTGGCGGGCAACTCCAAATTTCCAGTACTTGGTGTGTGTCAGCAGATGAGCACAAAAACACCACAAGTATTGACTTCGGGATTATAAGTACATTGTAGTGAGTAGGAGAGTTTACAAATACAGAATCCACGAATAAGGAGAACCAACTTAACTCCATGGATGCAAAATGACATGGATAAAGTTGCCCACTGCAGGGGAAGAGAAAAACACTGAGGCCCCTCTCCAAATGAATCCAAATCTCTCGGCGGGGAATAGGTGTTCATATCTTATGCTTCTTTAACTCCTCCCACCCCCAGTGGTCTGAAACACAAAAAGGGCTGAGACATCTACATCATCCTCTTCTGTGGAAACACAGTCTTTCTTTGAATGGAGACCCTATACATACCACTAGTATGTAACTAATCCATTATTACTGGACAGATTAGGATTAGTTCCAAGTCTTCAACATTGTAAACAATACTTATTTGAACATCTTGTATGTATCTTCACACAAATCTTTATTACATGAGGATAAATCCCAGAAGTGGAAATTCTGAGCAAAAGATGTATGCACTTTCTATAGTGTGTGATGCTTATTGACAATGCCCTCCAGAAAGGTTGTGTCCATTTAAATTCCCAACAGAAGATTACTATTATTATTCTTTTAAATTCTTGGAAAATATACCTTGGAGTTTTTTCTTTGTCATTACATCCCTATGGACCAGTGAAAAGGGCCTTCAGATTAGAACCTCTAATGTCCATTACTTTGCCTTCATTGGTTGACATGATTCCCCTGCCCTTTCTTCCCTTGCAGAACAGGAGGCACAGGGCATGCCATACATCTCTCCAACGTGCCACTTCTGTCCCTGGCTTCTCAGCTCCCTGCCTTGGTCCCAGGAGAGCTGTGGAAGAGACTGAGGCTTGGAGAATGCAGAGAAATGCTGGGCTCTTTTGCATTCTTTTTCCTTGGGCAGCACCCTAAAAAGACTGCAATGTCGATTTTTTTAAATCAAGTTAATATAATGTGTTCTGATATTGTTGTTTTGCATTCAGATGGGGGAAAGGCCATTTTAAAAAATCACCTCGATCAAAATCCCCAGCTACAGTGGAATACAACAGAGCCCTCGCTAACATGCAAAGATCCTATAGAAGACATCAACTCCCCAGAACAGTAAGTACCTTGTCTTTGAGAATTATTGCCCAAGAGTATGTGACTCCTGCAGAACAGTTTATAATTTGCACCGTATTTCCATGTGCTTTATTGAATTTGAACTCCACAGCAGTCCCATGGTGCAGGTCAGATGAAAATGCTCATTTTACAGATGAGAAAACTAATATTCACAAAAGGGAGGTGACCTGTCAAAGTTCACCCAGTTGCTAAGTGCAGAAGATAGGATTTGAATGCAGGTCTGTCTAATATCAAATCCCATATTCTTCACTGTAGCACACTGCCTTTGTTATGTATAAAATTTGATCTTGCTAAGTGCATTTATTTAACAGTGATTTACTGAGACCTACTATGTGTCAGACATAGCAGCAAAGAAAACAGACAAAAATTGCTCCCTTCATGGAGCTTCCAGTCTATCTGGTAAGACAATAACTTAATTTAAAAAGCAAGACCTAGTATGTTAACTTATAGAGGCTTTGGAGAAAAATAAAGCAGGGAGGGAAGTTAGGAGTATAATTTTAAATAAGGTGGTCAGAGAAGACTCAATGAGAAGGTAACATCTAAGCAAAGACCTGGGCATCTCAGATTGCTTTGTTCCCACTGGTAGTTTTTAGTTCTTCCCAGCTCACAGCGGACTGGAAGCAGATATTAGTAATGCCAGCCCTGCAAGTTGGCTCTTGGAAAGTGACACACGGTAAAGAACCAGCAAAAGCAGCTGAATCATCAACTGCTGTGTCATTTGGGGCCATTCAGTGTTAGAGCTAATAGCCTCTCAAACCAATTAGCTCCAAGGCGCACAGGCTTACAGTTCAGAACAATTACTGATGGCTACATAGCCTGTGTCAGCGGTTTTCCTGTCAGTTCCCTACACTGAAGTGTCAGTACCCAGACAGTAAGATGAGTGTCCCTCATATGTCCCTTGGACTGAACACAGGTTCAGACACCACGTAGGTTCTTGGCAAGTATCTGTTGAATGAATGAAACTGTAAGCAGGATCCCACCAGACAGCAGAATTCTATGGCTCTGACAACCAGACAGATGCCCACCTTGCCCAGGTAGATGGCCCTGCCAGGAACGCCCTTTCCCAGGTCAGTCTATCCTTCAGGCCCTTTTCCCTGGGCTCTTTGCCAACACTATCTTGCCTTAAAGAAGCAGTCATAGCTGATGTTCAACTTTAACTTCAAAATGAGGTCTCTGACACCCTTATCTCATGAACATCTGGTGAAGTATCTCTTGGAAGACACCCTTCTGACCAGCAGGTCTTTAGGGAGTGGGGTAGCCATGCATCTGTCCCCTCAGGTCCCCACCAGGGCCCTCCTTACAGTCCAGGGCACAACCTGTTGGGATGAGGCAGCCCCTGTGAATTGACTGCCCTCCCCGACAAAGCTCTGTGGTTTAACAGAAGCAAGAGTCCCACCTTGATTTGTTTCAGCTTTGTTTCTCCTTTGTTTCTGTGAGTTACATAAACTCATCTTTAGAACGGGAATACTGCCTTTGCCTCCTGGGTTTTGGTGAAGGTCTAGGTTTCGTCCCACCTGCATGGCCAGGCACTGGGGACACAGAAGGCCTAAGATTACAGGGAACACAGCTTCCCAGCTGCCATAGAGAAGTACACAAAGCGCAGCTGAGCAGAGCAGAGCAGAGTCTGTGGCCTGGGCACATTCCCCAAGAAATAAGGGGACTTCCTGACCCACCTGTCATGGTGAAGACTGATGAGAAGGTGAGTGCAGAAGGTGTGGCAGTAAGAAGGGAGTCAGAGGCAGCTCTCTTTCCACCCTGCTCCTCCACCAGTCATGCAAATCTGCCTCCTGGCTCGGGTTTGCTGAGTGCATCTCAGGAATTTACCAAGGGCTCTGGGGGCTTAAAGGAGGAAGGGGCTCACTCTCTGAGGGAGGTAATACAAAGAACTAGATCTTGAAGGAAAAGCAGCCCATCAGCTCGGGAGGTAGAACAAGATTCTCCAGGCGGGGAAAACAGCGTGTGCAAGGGCATGGAGAGTGGCCACGAGCAGAGTTTTAGGGGAAACTAGCCACCAGAGGGTAGCGTTTACAGTGGGTGGAGGGCGAGTAGAAGATTCAACTGGAGAATTTGGCAAGAGACAGATCTTAGAGAGCCCTGAGTGTCCCATCTCAGGATTGAAAACAATGCTAGTCACCAAAGAAGCCCAAAGACCAAGAAGGAACCTATTGGAATTGGCCCAACGGAAAGGCCTGAGGTCCTGGGCAGGCAGGACAGGCAGAGCCAGTAGGGAAGGACAGATCAGCTGGGAAGCCTTTCAGGGATGGAACCCAAAGCCACATCCATGGGGAGGCTTGTAAGAGTAGGGAATGAGAACTGTTTTCAGCAAAGTCCTGTTGAAGGGCAAAGCCTTGTTCTCAGGAATCACTGGAGGTTAAGACAGCGTCCTCGTTGCTTATCATCTCCCTGCTTTACTCCCAGGGCAGTAGTTGGCTCAGGTGGGCCTGCATTCAATACCTGCTAGATAGTGAATAGTTAGATAAGATGGACAGATCTTGAAATCAGAGAAAACTATGCTTCTACCATCGGCCTCTTAGCCAAAGCAAGTCCAGGGAACGTTCTGGTGAGCAGCCAGATAGCCTTCGTTAACACTGCTCTCGCTCTCTCTCCCTCTTCCTGCCACAGCATTCAGCGCCGGCTGTCCCTTCAGCTCCCCATCCTCCACCACGCCTACCTCCCGTCCATTGGAGGCGTGGACGCCAGCTGTGCCAGCCCCTGCGTCAGCCCCACCGCCAGCCCCCGCCACAGACATGTGCCACCCTCCTTCCGAGTTATGGTCTCGGGCCTGTAAGGGTGGGAGGCCTGGGGCCGGGGCCTCCCCCATGACAGAACCACTCAAAGCAGAGGTGTCTGCTGCAGGAGCACAGCCAGATCTGCTGCAGAGGAGCTGGGCGCCATGGCTGGCCTCGCAGGACGCTGCTCGGAGGCACTCAGGTGGACAGGACGGGCGCACCTGGCACCTGACCTCGCGCCTTATTTGTGAAGTTTTTATTCTTTCGCAAAGAAGAGGGATGGAAATGACTTCTTCCTTAATGTCTGCAAAGTGGAGAAACTGGGATATTTGAAACTTTGGGAAAAAAATCCTAGATAAGAGAAGAGTCACTAGAACTCCAGCTAGAAGTCACTGAGAAGCCTTGGAAAGAGAAAGGGCTTCTGGAGAAATGACCTCTGCCTCTGCCTCTGCCTCTGCACACACAATGGAGGGCTGTGGCTCCCCCAGGCCAGCCCTTCTCCCCTGGGGGGAAGGAAGTGGGCAGGGCAGCCAGGCCCCCAGCTGCCAGTCCAGCCAACCCTGGCCTTCCTGGAACAAGGAGCCTGCAGGAAGGGCAGCCAGGCTCAGCTCTGCAGCGATGGGTGGCCAGGGCTGGGGTGCGGGAGCAGGCTGACTCGCATGCCCCCCGGTGGGACCTTACTCTCTGATAAATGCCACACATTAACACAATAACACCCGTTCTGGACCGCGGGGATTTAGGGCACGTCACTGCAGACATGCTCTGCAGCAATCACCGACAGTCGGTCATGCACCCACCACGCTGGCCACGTCCTTGTGTTTGTATCAGGTGTTCCCGGTAATAAGGGGGCCACCTGAGCTAATCATGGAATGTCTGTTCCCAGCATACACAAAAAAGAAAGATTGTGCACTTTAACCTCTCTCATCAGGGCCCAAGGGCTTGCCAGGTTGGTTCCCCCCACTCCTCCCAACTTTGTTTCTAACCAAAGTGAATCATGGGCATTCTTCTAGAAGACATCCCTATAGTCGTAGAGGAAAGAGTTGCTAGCTAGCTGAGGGCTTCCCTCAGCTTCCAGAAGGCGGCCTTCAGTCCAGACAAGCCAGTGAGCTGTGCCCATGGGGGTAACAGGGGTGATCAGTCAGCACACTCTCATTCATAAGATCACTCTTCCCT
Source organism: Furipterus horrens (assembly GCF_987537825.1). Lineage (NCBI taxonomy): Eukaryota > Metazoa > Chordata > Mammalia > Chiroptera > Furipteridae > Furipterus > Furipterus horrens. The sequence continues at coordinate 176,349,374 of NW_028327174.1, read as the reverse complement.
TTACATTGGACCCCAAAGAGCACTGGCCCGAGAGTAAGGCAGACCTGGGTTCAAGTCCTCACTCCACTGCTAACTCCCTCCATGACCTTGGGCAACTCACTGGTGTCTCTCTGAGCCTCAGTTTCCCGTCTCTAACAAGTTGGGGTTGAAATAACACCCATCCTGCCTACCTCACTGGGTCACTCAGAGGATCAAAACTTGATCTCATGCAGGAAAGCTTCAGAACAGTGAAGCAGCCCTGACCCATGAGGTATCAGGATGACCATGACCTTCAGCCCTCACAACAGCCCCGGGGGGGGGGGCGGGGCGGGAAGAGAAGCCCCCAGCACAGCCCTCTACCAGGATCAGCTGGCTGAAGAGAGGCTCCCTGTGACTTTTGTGACATTCCTAGACAGGTTCATTCTTTGCTAAAGAAAGGCCTGAATGACAACGTCCAGGACATCTGCACAACTGAGCAGTCGCTCACTCCCTAAAGAATCCTAATGGCAGCTTCAATAGGCAGGCAATAATCTCCTCCCAGACCCCTGAAGTCAGGAATATGCTGCTGTCACCACCAGGCTTTGACAAAAGGGCCCGCAGGAATCTTACCGCCACCAACATTTCAAAACACCCTATTTCACGTAGCATAGCTTTCCTCTCCCCTCCCCGAAAGAGAGGTTATGGGGGTACTGTAGCTTTTAGGGGAAAAAACAATGTTCATACATCACAGGTCAAGTTGAAGTCATTATCTGTTTCGACACTAAAAATCGGTGTTGTCACTCACTGTGTATTGCCAGTATTTACTTGCTTTCTTGATTTCACCAAAATCAGATTTAATTTAAAGGGCCACACTAATTTTTCAAAGAGAAAGAGATGATTCATTGTACATAATGTATACACACACAAAAATACCTGTAGAAATATTATTCCAGCCTAGCAAGAAAAAAAAGAAACAAACGTATTGGACAGTCGGAGGTGAGTGTGCGCATCTGTAACCCATTGTGACTCCTGAACGTGCACAGTCTTCTAGGTTAACCCACAAAGTACACTGTCTTAATGATACTGTAGGTCCACCCTTTTTTTTTTTTTTAATTTCCCTGCAAATAATAAGACCCACAGAAGTGACTCTAGCTATGTAACGGTCTGTTCTTTTATACACAGCAAACACACCGTACATTTCCAAAAAGGCTTCAGCCTGAAGGTGTTTTCCAATGATGTTAGTGCACAAATGCTTTAAATTAGACTGGAACTGCCAGAATCAAATGTAAATGAGGAATTTCTCATACCCCTATTGCATGGTATCAATTTTTAATAAACTGTTGCAAATTTGTTTTTATGAATAAAAGGGAAAAAACTGTCGTCTTTCATGCCTACTCTTAAGCCCCAAATGCAGGTCATTTCAGGCCATATTCCTCTGCTCAGACTCTCAAGGGACAGTTCTGAGGTTGCCTGCTCAGCATTGCCCCTTCCTTTAGCAGCTGTCCTCCCCCGCCTTCTGCTGACAGTTACCATGTTACCATGTGACCCAGCTTCTGGCCAAAGGTGACGGATCCAAAGTGGGAACCTGACCTGAGCTGGGCCAGTAGTAAGTCCCTTCCCAGGATTCCTCCATGTAGAGAGTTGTAGTTGGCCACAAAAGAGAAAAATGAAACCAACACACAGAAAAGCAGGATCAAGAAGTGGGTTCTGATGGCATCTGGGTCCCTGGACAGCTGTTCCTGAAGGCCAACAGCCCCTTGAACCTTCCCATGCTGGCCTTCCTTTGAATCTCAGTTCCTTCAATAAATTGCCCTTTTTGTCAGCTTCGGTTCAAGTTCAGTCCCCATCACTTGCAACCAACAGGTTCCTTACTAATCCAGAAGCCTCATTGCCCACCCCCTCCCCGCACCCTGAGTCCCCCTCCAGGCCATGACAGCCTGTGAAAATCGGCCCCATGCTCCTTTCCAGACTCATTACCTGCCTCTTCCTCGACCCTATAAACTGTTAGCACTTCCTCCACCATGCTGGCCTCTCAGCCTGCAGCTCCATCTCAAATCCTCCCCATTCTTCAAGGTCCCAAGCAAAACACCATCCTAGAGTCCCCAACATGAAATCATCTCTTTCTATTTTCTGTGCTGAGGATGCTGTCCCTCTGTCATGGCACTGGCCCTCCTCCCCACCTAGACTGTGAGTTCCCTGAGGATGGGGGTCACATCCTCTTTGTCAATGTCCCTCCCAGCTTCAGGCCTTCCCGTTAGCTCAGAACAGGCTTCAGCGAGACTTCAGCAGAATTGAACATTTTGGCTGAAGCATGCCCATATTGGTTTCTGGTCTGGAATACTGAGCAAGGGCAAAGTGCCAAAGCAGGCTGGGGAGGCCCAAGGCCACGTGACTGGGTGAAAACCCTAGAAGCAGGGGTACTGGGCCCACAGACTTCACTGGGAATCTGGTCCCAGGCTGAAGTTTTCTAGTGCCCAGGATTCTCAGTGGTGAGGGCTGCCAAGGAGCAGGCCTCCAGAATCCTGGTCCCGAGAGCCCTGCTCTACGCCACCTTTTATACAGCCCTCCAATGTGATATAGGCTGTTCAAGGATGGGAAACAGGTCCAACAAAGAGGAGGGACACCCAAGGTCACCTAGTGAGTCATGGTAAGGGCAGGAACAGGACCAAAATCCTGACTGGTCTTTCTCTACCTGACCTAGAATCACAGAAGTTAAGAGCTAAGAAGGACCTTAGAGATCTTGTCCAGCCCCTCATTTTGTAGGTGGGGAAACTGAGGCCCAGTGACAAGAGCCAAGGTCAAGCAGAAGGTCCTGAGAGGGCAAGCATGGAACCCGGATGTCCTGGCTTTGAGATGCCAGCTCTTTTATCTCAAGTCCATTTCTTAATATACCTGACCCAGAATCACAGGTAGATAGAACCACCACAGTGGGGAATCACTACAACATGGGGACATTTCTCTGCTGCCTCGGGTTCTTGAAAGATTTTCCTATTTCTTCAATAAATATGGAATCAACTAATAAAAACACCTGACTTCACCTCTTAGTATGTCTGAAAGGGAAAGGGTTGAAGAAAATCCTCATCACCATCATCACTAAAGCTCTCCATGTCTTGCTTGGCTTTGAGGAGCAGGTCTGTGTTAACTGAAATCTGAAGGAAAGGCCCAGAGAGCAGTGTTGCACTTCATTCTTCTTGTCCTCCACCTGGAGTGAAATGAAAAGAGGGAAACTCAGCTCTGGTGACATCATCTGGGCTCAAGGACCAGCAATACCTAAAGATACATCTGCCTTGGAGCTAATATATGCCTTTATCTGGTTATAGAGTTAGGGTTTCTGTCACTTAAAACCAAAAGAAATCTGTGAGAATCAGGGGAGTGCCACATAAGGGCTCATTTTCATTCAAAACTTTATTTATTTAATATTTCTTTATTTTAGAGAGAGGGGAAGGGAAGGAGAAAGAGAGGGAAAGACACATTGATATGAGAGAAAAACATCTATCAGTTGCTTCTTGTACATGCCCTAACCAGAGACTGAACCCACAACCCAGGCATGTGCCCCAACTGGTAATTGAACCAGCGACCTTTTGCTTTTGCAGAACAATGCCCAAGCGACTGAGCCACACTGGTCAGGGCTTTTGAAAATTCTGCCCTCCTCCCTTCCCCTCGTGTTTAGACACTTTTGTGAAATATTTCCCTGTTCCCACACATATCGCTGAGTACGGAGGGAGAGTAAGGAGGCATGGGGGTCTAAGAAGCCTCAGGAGGTTAAAGAAGGGTCAGTGGCCCAGGCTAAGGACTAGAGGACTGGCAGCAAACTGTGTGCCCCCAGGAAGGGCCCTGTGTCTGTTCTGCACTCTCTCTCCCTTGCCAGTTCCCCATCTCCTTGGGTGCTCATTCCTGGCTTGGCCCTGAGGAGCAGAGTTTGTGAAATCCTGGGCAGTAAATGATTAACACACTCTCTTGAAGAGAAAATTTGTCCCTCCCCTACCTCCACCCCATACTTGAAACCCCTAGCAAGTACAGGAGGCTCACCCAGTCATACCTGGTCTGACCTTGGGTGGTCCTGGATGGGTTCCACAGAGACGACGATTCACAGCCTGGTCCCTCCAGGTTTCACTTCCAGGAGCCCCAAGCCGCCCTAAGGCCCACTGAGCCCCTGCTCTTTGTCAGGGCCTGTGCAGGGCACCAGAGGAACAGCAGTGAGCAGAACACAGGTCTCAAAAAGCTCATAGGCTAATGAGGAGACCGGTGCATAAAAAGGAAATGACAGTAGCATGGGATAAGCACATAGCTCAGAATGAGGAGCCAGAGATGTTTCCTGGGGAATATAACCTCCATACAGGGCTGGCTTCATGGGTTTCATGGTCACTTACAAGAGTGACTTTGTATTAAGCCCTACAGTTTAGGTGACCAGTCCTCTACCTAGACCTGAAGATGAGTAGGAGCTGCCCAGCAAAAGAGAAGGAAGATGAAGGCGCAGGGAGGGAACTGGCAGTTCAACTCCTATAGGATGCGCGTTACCTGCTGGGCTGCTGTAGCTGTTCCCAAGGCCAACTGAGCTGTCACGTGTTAATCATTTACACCAGGATCCATGTGGCCTCGGATCTCTGAATGATCTGACAGCATATATCCTGTCTGTGTGTGATGGCATGGGTCATAACTCCAGCTCTTCAGGCCTAGGTGCAGGTTTCTACTTCCCCTCCTATCTGGTTGCGTGGCTTTAGATGATTCATTCAACCTGTCTGAGCTCCTGTCCCTACATCTGTAAAATGGATATGACACCTCATCCAGGGACTCATGTAGATGATATTTGTTCTATTCCAAGACAAGCAGCCTGTAAAGTGAGCAGCTTCAGTAAGTACAGTAAACTCCTGACAACAGAATGCATTTGAAGCAAGAAACTGTTAGGCAAAATACCTTGACACACTCTGTTGGGGGTGGGGGCAGGTGAGATTCTGAGACAAAGCTAAAAAAGGAGACAGGCAACAGTTCTGCTAGGACTAGAAATTTTCGAATGGAAGGAGAGAAAGGTGAGACAGGAAAGAAGCCACGTTCAAGTAACACGGCAGTGTGGCCAAAAGACTTTTAAGAACAGAGATGTCAAGTATTTGATTTTAAGTCATTTGTGTTGCTGTGAAATAAACCCTGTCCTTCCCTTCCCTTAATGCCACCAGTAACCACCACCCCAAAATTGTTCCGAAAAGCCTTCAATAACATTTACTATACAAGCAAAAGTCTTATGGATTTGGGTAGAAATGAAAGAAAGAGACAAGTACTCTTTGGGTGAAGCAGGGATAAAAGAAGAGGTAAACCACAGGATGCAGAGGGAAAATATGCTCACTGCACAAGCAGGAACATGGAGCCCCAGGTGCTCATGAGCACGAAAGTTCCCTGGAAAGTCACAGAAGCATTGGAAAGGCACCAGCATGGGGTGCGTGGATTAATCCCCTCAAGATCTCACTGAGCACCATCACCCTTGCTGATATCCAGGTTATTATATAATTAACAGGAAACATTTCATCCTATAGAACCACAAACCTCAAAGATCCTGAATGCAAAGGTAGAAATACTAGAAAGCAAGACCAATAACACCATGGTCACCTACCTCACAAGATAAAGTCCATGCTCACAGCTTTAGAGGGGGGGGGGATCTGGAGAAACTGCCCACCAGCAGGCTCTGGTGGTGCTGAAGAGCCATTAGCTTGGCCGTCCTTGCTCACAAGGTCATGGCTGCCCTCTCTGTTCTGGTCCACCAGCCTGTTACTAGAGAGTCCTGGCACACATGGGGAGTTAGGGATCTGAGCCAAGGGGAAATACATTTGATTTTTAGCCATCTGAATTCCAATGCAAAAGACGCAGAGCAGTATTCCTCAAACTTGGAAACTGTAGGGACACCTTTTATGATATGGTGTTGGCTTAAATTGTTTTTATAAAGAAAATCACCTATAAAGGAACTAGTATAAATAACCCATGGACATGTACAACGAGGTGGGGACTGACTGTGGAAGTAGGGGTGGGCTGGGGGGGGCAGAAAATGGGACAACTGTAATAGGAAAACAATAAATAAATCAAAAATTAAAAAAGAAGAAAATCACCTAAATATGTTCAAACTAAATATAAACACATGCTTATATTCTTCACATGAAAGCCAAACAAATTTATAAATTAAATGCAAACAAAATGACAAAACCAGTAAAGAAAACATATTAACAACATTGATTTAATGGGATACATGAGCTTTTGCTGAAAAATAAATTGCAGTTCACGATGCAAGCACAGCACCAACTGCTCCCAGGCATGTCCCTTTGAATTCGGCCTGCCTGCTGTGATGACTCAATTATCGCACTGCTTTTCTTTATTGAAACTACTGTGAAAATTTGGTTTATTCAGCAGGCCATGGTGTCACTTAGCCTTCACTCATCTCTAACACATCACTCCTCTATTTAAATCACCTTTGCATTTTTCTCATGAGCCACTGACAGTCATGGGGCCTCCTAGACAATACACACAAATCAAACGGGGATGGAGTGTCAATGCTCATTAAACACTGGGCTAAGTGCCTTGGAGCATAATCTCATTTAGATCTCACAGAGACCCTAGAGGAGGAACGATTATTGCCGCCCTCTTTCAGCTAAGGACACTCAGGCACAGAGGTTGGGTATGGCCTGGGTCACACAGCTGGAATGTAGCGTGGGAATTTAAACACAGACAGTCCTCTCCACCACTTCCTTAAACTGCCTCATCAGAAGTAGCTGGATTCAGATGACCCAGAATATGCCTATTTAATTTATTTTTAATTTATAAAGGTGAGATTCATCTGAAGCTGTACACTCTAGTCTGGGCGCCTCTGGCCCAAGCAATGTGAGAGGGGGAAACCCTAACTGCACTGAAACCCAAGCAAGCCAACAGCATGGAAGAAGCAAAAGCCAAACTCTGCCCAAGTTGCCCATTGCCCACAGAACCCCCATCCTCCACCTGTAACCACTGAATCTGGAGCATTCAGGCCTCCAAGATATGGCAGAAAGATTCTGCCTGCAGCCCAGGGCAGGGTAAGCAAGATAAAAGATGCTCATCCTTCTCAGAAAAAATGTCATCCCTGGATATGATATTCACTACTTAGAAATGACCAGGCTGGAAAAACTGGAAAATACCCAAATGCTATCAACAGTAGAACAGAAATATGTATAATGCAGTAAATTCACAGAGTGGAATTATTATATAGAAGTGAGAATGGAAAAAAACTACAACTACATGGGACAATATGAATTTTAAAAACATTTTAAAAACATGTATAGTTAAAAAAGCCAGACATAAAAGAGGATGTACTGTAAGATTTCATCAATAAAGAGTTCAAAAACAAGCAAAACTAACCTATTAGACATCAGAATAGTGCTTAACCTTGGTGGGGAAGATGGTGTGAGGAGATCTTCTGGGTGCTGGTAATGTTCTGGCTTTTTATCTGAGCACTAGTTATAGGCCTCTGTTCACTTCATAAAAATTCTTTGAACTGTATGCTTATCAGGTGTGATTCTATGTGTACATGTATACACATATACAAATATAATAACACATATACATATATTTTACATATACATATATAAAAATATACCTGGTAGTAAAAAAAATAAAAAATTAGAGCTCTGGCCAGTGTGGCTCAGTTGGTTGGAGCACTGGCCCATAACCAGAGGGTTATAGATTCAATCCCTAGTTTGGCCATGTACAGTCCCAGTCTGGGTGTATACCAAAGGCAACCAATTGATGCTTCTCTCTCACACTGATGTTTCTCTCTCTCCCTTCCTCTCTCTCTAAAAACATCAATGGAAAAAAACCCATTAGAGTCTTTGAAGGTTCTTCAGCAAAAAGACAAACAGCACCCAACAAGCTGAGATCAAACATACTTTGGGAAAGTATTTCCTGCAGGAAGTACATGCCAAACTCACCTGCTCCAGTCTTGAGAAAAATTAATAAAACCTGGCATCTTTTTTAAATTTGTATTTATTGATTTAAGAGAGAGAGGGTAAGAGGGAGAGAGAAAGGGAAAAAATCAATTTGTTATTCCACTTATTTTTTTTAATTTATTTATTTGTTTGTTTACTTATTTTTTATTTTTAGAGAGGGGAAAGGAGAAAGAGAGGGAGAGAAACATCTCCGTGTGGTTGCCTCTCATTTGCGCCCCCAGCTGGGGACCTGACGTACAACCTAGTAATGTGCCCTAGCAGGGAATCGAACCAGCAACACTGGGCTCGCAGGCTGACACTCAATCCACTGAGCCACAGCAACCAGGGCCTGTTATTCCACTTATTTATGCATTCATTGGTTGCTTCTCACTTGTGCTCTGACAGGAGACTGAACCCGCAACCTTGGAGTATCCAGGCGACACTCTAACCAAGTGAACTGTCTGACCAGGGCAAAAACCTGGTTTCTATGAGGCAAGAGATTATATAAATAAATTGATCAGACAATGGGCTGGAAAGAAAAGAAGAAAGGGTATGAAGAGAAGGAAGGGTGGAGGGAGGGAAAATTCTAGGATCAAGGTAGCATCAGAAAACCCCAAATTTAACTTCTTCCCTCTCCTAGTTTCTTGCTGCAGTCAATAACCCCCCTCACTGCCCCAATAGGAGAGAATCCTCATACTATCTTCCCCGCTACTCATCCCCACCAAGGGTGCCCACATGCCAAGCACATGTTTTACAGTGTTTATAGACTCTTGAATAAAAATAAGTTTGGACAATAACCTGGATCAAATGAATGTTGGGAGATCCCTAATAGCTCAAAGAACCTACGATTCCTATAACTCATTAATTCTAGTAGCTAACACTTACTAAGTGCTTTCTATGGGCTAGTTACTGTATAAGCACTTCATGTGGTTTATGTCACATACTCAGGTAATAATACTAACAGGTGGGTAGTATGATTATACTGTTATACAGATGAAGAAACTGAGGTACAGAAAGGCTAAATAACTTGTCCAATGTCACACATCTAGTAATTACAGAGCCAAAATTCAAATCCAGAGACACTAGCTAACTCCAGAGACACTAGCAAAGAAGTGATGAAGTTCCCACCAAGATTTGGTATTTAATTTCCCATTAGAATTTTCTCTCCCCATCCATTAAATGATGTTGCTACATTTCTCACCAAGCATACCAAGAACATAAAACATGGAAGTCTAGGGATTTTTGTGTTTTTTTTGTTTTGTTTTGTTTTGTTTTTTTATTTCTCTGGCTTATAAATTTGTAAACTAAAAATATTCCCTATGTTATTTGATTCTTTAAAATGAAAAATAATTTTAAAAGCAACTTTCCCTGGAACCAAAGTTCCTTTTGCAGAATCTTGTTTACATTCAGAATTTGAAATGAAATATAAAATAGAATAGGATGCAATGTCTACATTGTCAACGTGCTTGATGGGTGGAACTGAATTTCCATTATGTTCAGCCATCCAAAATTTGACTGATGGAGTTGACATTTGTTGCAATGACCCTGCCAGGTAACTGGGGAGACAATTTTGACCTTGAAGACCATATTATATTGCAAAACAATTGTTTTTCTGTTTGCCCAATTCAATATTTTGTAAGAAAACTGCCCATGAGAACCCTATTTGCAAATAACTTGTGGGTTTAAATGAACCTATTTCCTTTAAACATTATGTATTTGAAGATCATATGTGCCAAATAAACACGAATTATTTGGGCTTATTGCCAATTGAAAATATTACTCAAAAATAGGTGTGTTATAAAGTATATGACAATGTTTTGTTGACCAAAAAGCCTAAAAATTTTTTAAAACACTTTTTCAGTAAGACTATATTATTTCCTTAATAGAACTAAAACTATCCCATAGTAAGAGAAGGGGAAAAATCGACATGGAAGACAGCTCCGAATAACTTAAAAGTCTAATGCTCATTAGTGAATGTAATAAACTCATATTGAACACAAAGAAACACATGCTTTTGTTGATAGTTTGTTTCATTTACTAAATAAATTGATTGAATACGTAAAATACGTTTTTAAGGATTTCAAATAATTAACCTGCCTGTTTGGGATATGTTGTGGGAAGAGGGATATTCCTTGGTGCCTCTTTTAAGCCCTTTGATAAAAGAAAAAGCTTAGGAACACCTCATATACCCAAAGGCAGTATGCCACAAAGGCCACAAGGTGTCACTTTCAGACAGCCTCTTGCTTTGCAACTAACAATATCCTCGAAGGAGGAGAAGGAAAGCAATGTTAACTACATTTCATTGTAATTACCAGGATATACAACAATTAATGCATCTAGATCAACAGGCCTTTCCCTCTAACGTCCCTAAACCTAATACTCAAATCTTTTTTTTTTTCTTCTTTACTTTCTTTTCCCCTGGAGCAACCCTGAGCACATTGGTATTGCTGCAGATTAGGGTTACCAATTTGAAAATTTTCCATCACCTTTTGGTCTTCACAAACATTCAGTGGGATGTTCTGGGTAGGAATTATAATCCTTATATTACAGATGAGAAAACGAAAAGTTGTAATCAGCAATGAAAATTCCAGTGGCCAAGTTTCCTTATCACCACCCCAGCTGGAGATGCTACCCCCTGCCCCTCCCCCCATCCCTCAGAGTGGAGATGGTTGGGAGTTTGACTATTTTGATTTTTAGAAATTAATGTAAAATATATGTAACTGTTTAATATGAATTTGAATTTAGTTATCTTTATAAAATAAGGCTTCTGGGAATTTTCATGGGTGCTCTAAGCCCCTTTGGGCTGTGTATCCTTAATGGGTTTCCAAGGGAAGTTCACTCTGTTGCTAGTGGTATTAGTGCTTAGTGTATTAGTTTGCTAGGGCTGCCATAAGAAAGTACAGATTGGGTGGCTTAAACAACAGAAACTAATTTACTCAATTCCAGAGGCTAGAAATCCAAGATTAAGGTGTCAACAGGGCTGGATTCTTCTGCAGCCTCTCTCCTTGGTTTGTAAATGGCCCGCTTCTCCCTGTGTCTTCACATGGTCTTCCCTCTATCTGTGTCTTAATCCCCTCTTCTCATAAGGAGGCCAAGCAGATTGGAATAGGATCCACACTAATGACCTTACTTTAACTTAGTTATCTTTTAATAGGCCCTGTTTCCAAATATAGTCATATTCTGAGGTACTGGGGATTAGGGCTTCAATATAGGAATTTAGGAGGGAAACAATTCAACCTGTAACAGGGTGGAAAAGTGGAGAAACCTACATGGCCCCTTCCAAGTCCTTCTTACCATGAGAATGATAGTGTTTTAGTTTATGTCCTTCATCTACAATGTCAGAAAACTGGACGCTATGTATTTCTTTTTCTAAAAAAAGCTCCTTAATTTGTCTTTTTTCCATGTGACTCTCTTGCTTTCTGTGAGAGCTTAGAAAAAAGATTTATGACTCTCAGCCTTGAAGTAAGGAACTATATTCAACTTTGGAGCAATTTAAAAAACAGGAATAGAATATTTTTTAAAATAATGCAGCCTGGAAAGTAAAAATTATCCTTACACTCACCACCTAGAGAATGCTACCAATATTACACATCATCTTTCTAACCTATTTTCACACACATACTTTGTTTTTAGCCAAATAGCAAGTTTTGCAAAAAGTTTAGTGGCCTTTTTCTTTTTCCTTATAGTCTTGCCCAAGTATATGTTTATTGATTTGAGAGAGAGATGAAGGGAGGGACAGAGAGAGAGGGAGAGAGGGAGAGAGACAGAAACATTTATTGGTTGCCTCCCATAAAGGCCCTGATGCGGGAGGAACCCAAAACCTAGGCACGTGGCCTGAGCCACACAGCCAGGACTGGCCTGTTTTATAAACCTAATTCTTTTCAGTATCGTTCCATATCCTTCTGCAAAACGTCGTCGTCGTCGTCGTCGGCATCCGTCCGTCTCGAGAGACGATGGTGTAGCTTCTACTGAAGCTACAGAGCCTGGGCAGGGTGATATGGAGGGTCTGCTGTTGCCCATGCAGCAGACCCCCCCTCTCTTCGCAGCTGAAGGGTCCAAGGGAAAGACGGAGTCAATACAGCTTGGCTTCAGGTGCGCCGCAGGAGTTGCCGGTGTTGACTACAACGTCAAACGTACCTAATCAGTTACTTAATCAATTTCAGATTTTTGGACATTTATATTGCTTCCAATTTTTTGAAGTAATAAGTAATACTGTAACGAATAATTTGTAAGCTAAAGGGAGAGAAGGGGCAAAGAAAGGGCTAGAGATGTGGACAGAAATGGGCTCCACAGCCCAAAACGAAGAATGCGCCTAAGACTGGAGGGAAGGCGAGAAAGTTAAGGGCAAAAGTAGAATGGGGCACAAAGCTGAGCGAGTTAGGGCCTAGGTACCTTTACGACTTAGTTTGTACAAAATTTACAGAGCCCAACTCCGCCCAGGAGTGGCACTGGGTTCGTGAGCGCCCTATATCAAGCAACCGGCACGGGAAGGTGGCGAGCGCAGGTTCGGACAGAGGACGGAGACGCCGCTGCACTAAAAGCGCCGAAAGGGAAGCTGGAAAAGCCGACGAGCTGGCGCGCCCTGAGCGGCAGAGGAAGTGGCGCTGCCGAGCCCGGCGTCTCTCAGCCAATGGCAGCGCGATGCGCCGTCCGACGCAGAGTCGCACGGCACCTGCGGAGAAAAGGGGGAGCCCGTACTGCGAGAGAAGGAACTATCTTTCTACGCCTGGACAGTATAGTCAATGACAGGCGTCTCCTCCCATTTGTCTCGCCGGTAAACTGTTCAGTGACACCGCGCCTGCAACCCAAGGCCCTCCTCATCCCCTTCAGCTGCCTCTCAGTGAAGATGGCTGACTGACGCGGAAGAAAAGCCGGAAGTAGGCGGGATGGAGGGGGCCGGGCGAGGGCGTGTCGTGGGCGTGGCTTGGCTGTCGCCAGGCCGGGAGAGGTGTGGCACGTCGCCACACTAGGTTTTTGATGGGTGATGCGCCCTCCTGCAGCCAGCAGCCCCACTTCCAAAGGCGGATCACCACTGGCCCTGCCCCCGCGCGGATCTCTCTTCTAGGGATTCCTTTCAGTCTCTGAGATTTGTTCCGAGTCGGAGCGTGGATCTCCAGGTTCTCCGCGGTCAGAGCGGCGATGGAGGGCGCCCAGGAAAACCCCTCGGAGTCGAGCCCCTCTGCGTTTGGGTCCGGAGAGCCTACCGGCTCGGCCAGAGACCCCGAGGTATTGCCTCCCGAGGGGACAGAGGGCTGCCCCCGGCCGCCGGAGACGGTTCCCAGGAAACTCTGTGGATACTTAAGTAAGTTTGGCGGTAAGGGGCCTCTCCGGGGCTGGAAATCTCGCTGGTTCTTCTACGACGAGAGGAAATGTCACCTGTATTATTCGCGGACCGCTCAAGATGCCAATCCCTTGGACAGCATCGACCTCTCCAGTGCGGTCTTTGACTGCAAGGCGGACGCCGAGGAGGGGACTTTCGAAATCCAGACTCCCGGCCGGGTTATTACTCTGAAGGTAAATGGAGCGGTTTTTCCTTTTTCAGCGGGGATGAGATTTTGCAGGGCGCGGCCGAGCGCCGGTAGGTTGTCACAGTAAGTTTCCAGGAATAATGACAACCGACCCTGATCACCTAGTGCTTTCCCGAGCGCGTTCACACCCATTTCCTAGTGGGTTCCCACAAGCAACTGAGTCAGAGAGATGAAGTGACTGGCCCGAGGTCAGGCAACCACAGAGGGGTTTATGTCGCCCGCACTTGGGCTCTCACAGTCTTTCTACCTCTCAGACAGCGTCAAAACGTTTACTTTTGGGTGTGCCTGACACCCAAAAGTTACCTTAACTTTCTTACTTGAGGCTGAAGTATATAGTCAAGATACGAGCTTAGCAATCCTCTCTCAAGGCCTGGATTCTAAATCACTTTTCTTGATATTTTGGTCAAGAGGAGTGAATGCTGAGACAATGTTGGCAGGGTTTGGGAGGTAAACATCCACTTTTCTTGATGTTTTGGCCAAAGGGAGTGGAAGCTGAGAAAATGTTGGCAGGGATTGGGAGGTAAATATCTAGGTTTCGCGGACCAGTCTAGGTTGTTCATCAAGTCATGTCTAAACCTGTTTTCCTATCTGGAGGTTTTGTTTAATCTTTATGTTTAACTGAGAAAACCTGAATCAGTGGAAAGGCCACGTGCAGGCTTTGAAATCAGACAGGGTTGGACTCAACTTCAACATCAGCTACTTACTAGCTGTGTGACCCTGGGCAAGTTATTGAACCTCTCAGAATGTAGGTAGTTTGTAAGATTTCAGACAAGATGGGTAAGTGTCTGGAACATCAAAGACACCTACAAACTGCTGCATTTCTCCCAGCTCCTAGCATATAGCCTGATACCTGGCAGTTGCTCAGTAAATGTTTGTTGAACGAACACACACAGTGATAGAACCAAAATCAGGATGTTCATGCCAGGAGGAGGTGCCTCAGAACTGAATTAGAAAGTCAATTCTGAAGTAAGAGTTCTAGGAATCACACTCATCAGAGAAGAATGTGTCAGGAGACAGCCTTCCCAACCCTGCCCCGTCTTCCTACCCCTCCGCCCTTGAATGCAGCCCACAGCTTCAGTTTTCCTTTACTGGCGAGGCCTCACTGGTAACCAGAGTTGGGGGATCGGTGAAAATAATGGAAACCAGGAATTCCGGGCCTGGAAAGGCAGGTATTTCAGAGGTCATGTGGTTTATGGGTCCTTTGTCTCCTCCCGCAGGCTGAAGGCTGTCTGCAGGGTCTCCAATGTGTGTCTTCTAGTATTCCATTGATCTGTGTGTGTGCCCTCCGCTGTGCTAGGCACTGGGGTATGGAGCCAGGCCACACCTACCCCCTGGTGCTCAAACAGCCTAAGGTCTGGTGAGAGACTGACAGGGAGATTGGCACACACAGTAGGATGTTCTATAGAGACACTGGAAATCTATACCAGGAAAGTGTGGTGACAGAAGGGCTCAGTGGCACTGAGTGGGAGGGGCCATCCAGAAAGGACATCATAGAAGAGGCAATGACACCTGAATCTTGAAAGACGAGATCGGTTTTCTACAGGCAGACAATAGGGAGAATATTATTTCAGCTCAAGAGAGCCCCATGAGCCAAGATAGGAAAACATGCTACCTATCTCCCACAGAGGAGCCTGGGGCACAGAGGGGCCCAAAAGATGGAATTAGAGAACAGAGGCCCAAGGGTGAGGGAGTTATGTGAGGGAGCTTAGACTTTGTCCTGTGGGCTGTGGGACATTGTCAGAGAGCTTTAAGCAAGAGAGCACTGTGATATTAGAATGTTTAGAATGCTTGGTCTGACTGTTGGGTAGAGAACAAGTTAGAAGGGAAGGCAGGTGGTCAGGGAGTCCAGCGGGAGGGGATCATGAGAGAATGATGGCTGAGCTAGAACAGTGACAGTGGAGAGGGAGCCAGTGGCCAGCGATGGGAGGCAGGAAGAATGTGAGGGATGAGTCAGGGGTGGCTCCTGTGACTAGCTGACGGTCTGGTTGAGCCAACCAAGGATGAGGAGACAAGGACATCCAGGTATACGTCCCCCTTGGTAAACTCTTAAGTTCCAAGACAACAGAGGCCATATATCTTGATTCACCACAGACTCTCCAGTGCCTATCACAGTCCCTGAACATATAGTAGGTGCTCAGTACACACTTGTCTGATGAATTAATAAAATGGGTTTGGGTATGAGCTGGAGCTTGTCAGCACAAGGTCATGGTAAAGCCTGAGGTCTCCCGGGGAAAGTGTATAGAAAGAAAAGACTGGTGGGCATCATTTTATTTTATTTGATACCTTCATGACAGGCTGAGGGCCTCTTTCATGGAGCATCCTGGCCTTCTGCACACCTCACCTGTGGGCCTCTTGGAAGGAGGAGCTTGCCCTGGCTGCCCATAGCCACCTGCTTTTCTCATGGCCTTGATTGTGAACAGCTCTGTGGTGCTCACCATGCACTCCCAGGGAGCTGCCCAGCTTCTGTGCCCAGCTGATCCAATGCCTTCTCTACATAGGCCACATCTCCTGGCTGTAAATTACAACAAAGCTCTGGTCAAGAAGTGGGAGACCCAGGTTCTGACACCAGTTTTAATGCGATCTGCCTGAAGGACTTCAGAACCTTAGTTTGTCCATCTGTGGAAGGTACTGATCGCTCCTGCCCTGCCTCCTTCCTGGAGCATGTGGTGATGTAATGGCTGTGAGAATAGTATTCAGACCATCCAGTGCTGAGAGACTAATGACCAGCATCAGCCATTAGGTGGTTCAGGGCTCCTGGAGGCTGCTACTGTGTCGTAGTGTGCATGTGGCTTTCCAGTCCCCAGTCATATGCATGATTTCAGTGTACCCACAGAACAGAAGGGAGTCTCCATTCCACGGAAAGTCAGCTGAGACATTGGGCTGTCACACAGAGAGCTAGAGATAGTGATGGTTCCAGTGCCCCACCTAGATCAGCATTTCAAAGCTATTACCCTTTCTCTTAGCATCTCCAAATTCCTTTACTCTCTGAGCACATTCTGAGGACCTACTGTATGTCAGGTACTATGCTGAGCACTTTATCTTTCTTACCCTGTGAAATGAGTATTGTCATCACCATAGTACAGATAAGGAAACTGAGGCCCAGAAAGGTTAAGGAATCTCTAAATCGGAGACCAGAGCCTGATTATTTCCTATGGCCAAGAAGCATGTGGTGTTTCAAGGTAGACACCCAGCCACAGTGAATTTTTTTTTTTCTGGGAAGGAGAGAGTTACCAAGTCTCCCCAACCTTCCCACATCCCACACTCAGTGCCACCCTGCGGGCTCAGGGTCTTGCCAACTAACCCTTGTGCTTCTCAGGCTGCCACCAAGCAAGTGATGCTGTACTGGCTGCAGCAGCTGCAGATGAAGCGCTGGGAGTTCCACAACAGCCCGCCTGCACCTCCCGCTGTCCCTGAAGCTGCCCTGGCTGGGAACGAGCCTGCCCTGCGCCTTGAGCTAGGTACCCAATGGGCTCGCCTCCTGTGCACACCCAGGGCTTCTGGTGACTAAGTCCGTACCATGCTGTTGGGAGTGAGTGGGAGGAGCCCTCTGCTAAGGAACAAAGAGCTAGGGATGGGACTCGGGATCAGTTAGAGCAACAGTATAGCATCCAGGGCGGGGATGTGGGCTCTGAGGCCAGGCTACCTGGATCCAGATCCAAGTCTTGTGTGGTCTTAGGCAAGTTGCTTAACCTTTCTGAGCTTCAGTTTCATTCCCTGTAAAATGAGATCAATAAAGAAATTATACCTTCTTAAGGTTATAGTGAGGATTAAATGAATTCATACACTCTTTAAGTGGTTGAAACAATGAATGCCTACACATTGTCAGAGCTCAGTGTCAGCTGCTAGTATGATGACCGTTTATGGGGCTGTCTTAAAAAATGAAACTTTCACAGAGTTGCTATGAGGAAGGTTAATGAAAAAGTACAGTTATTGTTGCTGCTTCTTTAAACAAATGCTTTTGTGCTGTGAGTTGCATAGACCAGTGATTTTATCCCTGGTGTTCCCATAAGTCAGAATCCTTTTCCTCCACACGGCCCACGAATGAAGTTTCTCAATCGCAAATCCTAGAACATCCCAGAAGAAAGGAGTCCTGGAGCTCACACCCTCCCACTCTGTGCTGAAGGCCGGAGTATGATTGGCAGATTTTTGCATCAGGACGGACCACTCGCAGCTGCCCCTGCAAAAGCATAGACAATGAGGTCTCAGCACAGATCTACAGTGTGCCTAAGATGCCTCATCCTCAGTTAACACGGAAGCCAAGTGGGTGAGGGCAGGACTGTGGCCAAGTGCATCCTAGTTCTCCATACCCGGATGTTTTACATGTCCCCCAAACTGAGCTCCTCTGCCTTGACCCTTGTCCCCAGTTTTCCTTCCCTCAGTAAATCTCCCCACTTACCCAGCTGGTCCAGTAATCAGGAGCCACCCAGTTTCTTCCTGGAGCAAGTTAGCCAGGCTAGTCAGTCACCAGTGCTGGCCATGTCCCCCCTCTGGCCTACATGACAGACCTGGGCCCCCCTTCACTGCCTTTGCCTTGCGTCAAGCCTCAGCTCTTAGCTGGAAAGTCATAGCAGCCTCCTCCCTGGTGTCCCCATGTCCCAGCCTGCCACCTCCAAGCATCCTCCTCACTGCAGCCAGAGTGAGCTTTCTAAAGTGAAAGCCTGAGCCCCGCCCGCCTCCCTGGCTGCTCCCCGCGTCCCAGGTCCAGTCCCAGCTTTTTGGCACCATGCTCAGGCCTTCCTCCTCCACCTCTGCCCGCTCCCCAGAGCCTGCCTCGTGCTTTACGCTTCAGCAGCACCAGAGGTGTCTCTGCTGTCACCTCTGCCCAGCAAATTCCTGCTTTTCCTCACGGCCAAGCTTTAGGGTCGCCTCCTCCTCCTGCCAGCCGCCTCTTGGAAGCCTTCTGGGACTCTGCTAGCTGGACTTTATATGAACCCTCAACACTTTCAGACAATTCAAGGCCTGTCACACTGTATTCTAATTAGGGTGTCCTTGTCAGTCTCTGCCCACTAGCCCTCAAGGGTGGGGGCGTGTCTGTCGTCTGTGTCCCCACTACCTGATTTCCTGCCTGGCACATTGGATATTTGTTGAGTGAGTGTATGAGCAAATATATTGAATTTTATAATTAAATGAGGAAAGGAATGTGAAGCCCTTAGCATAATGGCAGGCACGTAGTGCTCAATACACAGCAGCTGTCCAAATATTATATCATCACTATTATAATAACTACGTCTCTTTATTGTTAATAATCAGTAATTTTTTCTGAGAATTTTCTGGGTGTTTTATGCTTGTAAGGTCTTTCTTGGGGGAAGGGTTTATTTATTTTTGCTTCTACATTTTTACTCCACTCCCTACTCCCCACCTCCGAGAGAGCTGAACAATGCTGGCTATGCTGAAAACTGCAGCCTGAGTTGACACGATTCCCCATCAGCCCCAGGCCACAGCAATGAGAAACCCTTCCTGACTTGAAATGGGAGGGACCAGGTTATCAAAAGAGTAGCTTTGGGGTCCCACAAGTTGACCGACTGTGCTGAACCCTTCTCAAGTTCTTGAATTCTGTGGCTTTGGTTCAGCTCCAGCGGTGGGCATCAGGGCCAGGGAGTGGTTGCCATGCCAGCCAGGGCACTGGTTTCCCAAGGAGGACGCTCGGGAGATGCAGAAAGCAGGGATGCGGGCTTCTCCCCTGAAGCCTTCATCGTCCTGCACCAAGCCATCACCCTCCCAGACCCAGGGCCCCTGTGAAACCTTCCCCAGCTGACCCAGAAAGACACTTCTGGAGTCTTGAGCAAGCTGGCAGGCCCTGGATTGGCAGTCTGGAGCAGGCTGCCCCACCTCCCCAGTCTCCACCCTTCCTGGGAGGAAGCAGGGACCTGCCGCCAGAGCAGTGAAAACCTGACTCATGTCTGACTTTGAGTCACAGAGGCTTCGTCTTGTGCAGAGTGCCTTATGACTGCCTTTGAGCATCCACGAGGCATGTTCTCTACAGCTTTTACACCTTTATTTGATATTTTACCTAAACATTCTTCTCCCCAGAGCCAAGAAAGATCAAAGGGAAGCCAACAGACTGATAATGACATGTTGCCAAAGTAGAACACATTTTACAAAGCACTTTTATAAATGTATATCATCATAAAAATATGCATACCACTTACTGACACTGTTGTAGCTCTTGACATGTATCATCTATCTAATCATCACAACAATTTTATGAGATCGTTAACTGTTATTCTGATTTTACAGAAGAGAAAACTGAAGAGGCCAAGGGACCTGCCCAAGGTCAAACAGTAAGGAAATTTCAGTGCTGAAATTTCAACCGTAGTCTGCACTCACATGCCTATCCTCAAGCTGAGGAGGCAAGTGGCCATGTGTCCAGGGCCCTCCAGGAAACCAGTACCCTTTTGGCCTAAGCCCTACTTGTGAGGCAATGACTTCCTCCTGGTGATGGGGGAACCTCAACGGTTCAGGCAAAAGGCAAATGACAAGTAAATGCTGCTGAAAATTGTGTGGTCACCCCACCGAGGGTATTTCTCCAGGCAGGAGAGGACCCAGTGTCCCCAGACCAGGCTCTTTGGTCAATCTGTTTCCTCTAGGAAGTGCTGACCCTCACTGGGGTGTCACCATCATGTGCCTCTTATCCTTTGGGCACCCCTTTGCACTGGGGAGCTTGCACTGTCCTGGGCACCCCTTCATTCTTGGAACTATCTGCTTGTCAAAAAGAAAAAGTGAAGAACTGGGTCGGATCCATGGCTTGGCTTGCGGCTTTGCAAACTTGGCTGCAAAATTCACACTCTCTGAGCTGCTGGCCTTCTCACTGATGAAACCATCCAGTGGGAACATTTACACCCAAAACTTAGTTCCGTGTGGCCTCAGAGTAGAGGTGGAAGTTAAAGGAAAATATACTGTTAGGGAAGTACTTGCCAAAACATTAAAATCTTGGACAAATGGTAACTTTTTTGTTTGTTCTGAATGAGGGAGAATGAAGATGGCTAAAGTGCTGATAAACAAGGAAACCTTAATTATTTTGAATCAGTTCAAGGTCTAGATCAAAGACTACTTTGAAAGATGTGCATCCACAATATGGGGCTTTGTGGTTTTCAAAACATTTTCATGTACTTTAACGGTGAAGGAGACAGAATGTAGAGTGGCCTTCCAGTTTCAACAATATGGAACCTGAAGCCGAAAGAGAATCAGTGATCAGCCAGGTCACAGCATCCTCTCAGCAGAAACAAGGCTTGCCTCAGGTCTGCCAACTCCACAGCTATCACCCTTTCTAGTCAGCCAGGTTTCTTCAGGCTCCTGCTGAAACCCCCAAGGCCCTCTACCATTCCAGATGAGATCCCTTCTTAGCCACCCCATCCCGTTTGTCCTGATCAGCTCATTCTCCTCTGGGTTTCTCCTGGCACCCTCAACTCTGGCTCTGGAACCTCTTGCTACCTACACAGTAGGATCCTCTCAATCCTGCAGGTCCAGCTCCAGTGCCCTTCCTCCAGGAAGTCTTCCCTGACTTGAGTTGGAAGGAATCTGTCTCACCTCCCAGAACTTCCGGCACTTTGTCTGACCTGCCCTCCAGCTTCTAGGCAATTGGTCTAACTAAAGTGTGCACTTCTCCCCTGCTCCTGAAGCTGGGTGCTTCCTGTGCCTAAGATTGTCTCACTTTTCCAGCCCCGCCCACCTGGACACCTCAGGATAGGTGCCCAAATTGCTTGAGAAAGTGAATTGAAGGGAGGAACTCAGAAGAATGACTTGGTATGGCCAGGTCTGCTGGATTATAAAGAGCCCCTTAAGGATTAACAAATGATTGTTTGCAAAGTTTATTTCCAAGTAGATTGAAAAACTCTGCTTTGGCCCCCACCATTGCATTTAATGTTTTTGCAGATGTAGTGCAAAATAAATTTCCTCTACCCCTACATTTTCACCCTCTCAGTAAGAGGGCTCCAAGTGAAAGGTGTCTGCTGCCTTGCAGACCTCAGAGACTGCCTGACCAAGACCATACCTAAGTGGCTTTGGTTCTCTTCTACTTTTTGTAATATTCAAAAGTAACTTCTGAATATTTCACCTCCTCTCTCTTATACCTCAAATACTTCTTTCGCCTAGAAACCTGCCTCAATATTAAACCTTCTGAAGTACTCACTGTATAAAAAGCACTGTTTAGGCCCTGGCCAGGTAGCTCAGTTGGTTATAGCATCGTCCTGCTACACCAAGGTTGCAGGTTCAATCCCTGGTCAGGGCACATACAAGAATCAATCAGTGAATGCATAAATAAATGGAACAACAAATCTCTCTCTCTCTCTCTTTTTTCCCCCCTCCCTCCCTTCCTCCCCCTCTCTCCCCCACTCTTTCCCCCTTTTCTCTCGCTCTCTAAAAAAAAACAATAAATAACAGTTTTAAAAAAAAAATCACTGTTTAAGCAGAACGTTTGGAGAACATAGATAGGCCATAGCCTATCTATCACCCACAGCCCATGATAACATTGTATTATGACCTCCTGCCTACCTTTTATTTAAATGTATTTCCAGTCAGATAACAATAAAAAATGCTTTACTTTCCTTTTTGGTACTCAGTATTATGACCCATAAAATATTCTTGTGTTATAAAAATCTCTTTATTAACATCTATTTTTGATGCATATATATTATTTTCTGTTTATAAAAGTAACCCATGTTTACTGTAGAAAATTTGGGGGGAAAAAAACATAAACTTTAATGAGTAGCCTGCTTACTTCTAACCCTATCATGCAGTCTGACCACTGTTAAGATTGTAAAGTATTTCTTTGAGGCTTTTCCTATACAATGGCGATCATACTATACCCCCAATTTTTATCTGGCTTTTCAACCTAATATTATGTCCCATGCACACTTGCCATGTTCTTAAGCATTCTTCCTTGGCATCATTTTAAATGGTTAAGTAAACTCCATTGTCTAAAGGCATGATGATTGATTTAACCATTCCCCCACTCTTTACGTTATTTTCTGTTTGATGTTAAACAGTGCCAGATGAACCTCTTGGCTCATAAAGCTTTGTCTACGTTTCAGACAACTTCTTTAGGGTGGATTCTCAGATGTGCAAATATTTGCAGTTCCTCATACTTTAATGGGTTTCTGGGAAGGCTATTACAGCAAAATGAATATTTTACTGGTTGCGGAAAGTTCAGTGAACCCCTGCCTCTTTGGCTGCTGTTAACCCACAGGAAGTCTTGTTCTCACTGACTCCTGCCTGCTCCCAGTCTGGACCTGAGCCTGTAGCATCCACCTGTCTGGTCTTTCCAACTGCAGTGACCCAGAGGGTGACTGCCCTTTTCTTTGTTTCCCAGAGCAAGAGGAGGCAGAGCTGGAGGAGTTCCTGTGCCCCGTGAAAACGCCCACTGGACTCGTGGGTGCAGCTGCCGCCTTGCAGCCAGCCCCTGCCATGCCCTCGGCCCTTCAGAATATTTCCCTCAAGCACCTGGGAACTGAAATACAGTAAGTGCTAGTGGGGCTGGGGGGCTGGCCAAGCTGCAAGCAGCCCCTCTTTTGAGCTTACTGTGATCTGGGGTGATTCTCGGAAGGCAGGTGAGTCTGGGGAGGGGCTAGGGGCTTTATCTTCAATTCATCATGTCATTACTTTAAAATATTACCTTCAATGTTCTCATCTGAAAAGTAGTGCATGTTCTTTGTAGGAAATCGGAAATATCTCGAAAGGTGCAAATTGAACGTGAGCCATAATCCTGTCACCCAAACAAACATTCTTAGCATTTGGTGGATCTCTTTTCTCCTCATTTTCTATAGACACACATGCGTAACTGAGATCGTACTGAATATCATGTGATGGCTTCATAAATGTCTACATGTGTCAAATGCATCACATAATTTACTTTTAACGTGTAACTTATTCTTTGTCCATCTTATCGCAGCTACTCTTTCACTTACTAATGTTTTACATGTACAATTTCCCATTGGCGGGCTTTGTTCTAAATAGTTTATAAGAAAGTAGTGATATGGCCTGGGCTTCAGAGTCCGACTGACTGGATTTGTGTTTTGGCTCCAGCAGTCATGGTCTGTGGTATCCTTAGCACATCATTTGATTTCTCTGTGCTGCACTTAGGTTGTTAGTAAATACAAAATTCAGCAGTGCTTGCCTTGTAAGATTA
The DNA here is from genome assembly GCF_987537825.1 of Furipterus horrens. NCBI lineage: Eukaryota > Metazoa > Chordata > Mammalia > Chiroptera > Furipteridae > Furipterus > Furipterus horrens. The sequence continues at coordinate 176,325,831 of NW_028327174.1, read as the reverse complement.
GCACAGGGGTTAAATGGCCAGTGCGTGCAAACTGCTTTAGAACTGTGCATGGCAGTGGGTAGGCACTGAAAAAAATACAGGGTGGGGCAAACGTAGATTTACAGTTGTTCATATGAAAAGTAACTCCAATAACTAATAAATAATAATACAAGATAACTGTTTAAGGTCTTGTCTTCTTTCTAGTTTAGTTTTATCTAGGCAGGCACTAGTTCCTTGAAGATGAGGTCTACCTTTCCAGGTTTGTTTTTAAACTTTGTTGGGGCAGATCTCTTGTAGCCTTTCACCAGAGTTACTTTTACCCTGCCACTAAGATATGACCCTCTTTAAGTCTCTACTGATAGCTCAAACATGAAATTCCACTGTCTCCCAGTCTTGTGTAATTTTTGGGAATTGTTTACCTTATTGCTCCCTGTCAGTGGGTCTTCATCTCCCTTGTGGAATTTCACCCTCCACATGCACAGATTGAACCAAAGACTTATAACCTCCATGTTTATTTCTGGAGCTTTTTCTCTATCTAGCTCTCTTCTTTCCTCTCATTTCAGATGTGTTTGTCTTTCCAAACTCTAGTCTTGTCCTCATTAACTCAGTAAGTGGTTCAGAAAGTACACCCAGGCAAAAAGCCAGGCTGACCATAAGACTTACCTCATTGTTTTTTCTTTCAAGGATCAGTCTTATGCTGCCTGTTATTAGATGTCTGAAAACATTTTGTCCAGTATTCTAGTTGTTGTTGTATTTTGCAGCAAGAAGGTAAATGCAATAGCTTCTAGGATTAGAAGCCCTGAAGACAACTGGGGTGCTTTAAAAACTTTTAAACAAATTTAATAAGGCTTAAAAAAAAATCCAAGTTAGCTTTATAGAAGAGTATATATTAATATACTCTGACTCCAAAAAACCTCCGCTGCCTTGCGGCATACCTCTTCAGGGGAAAGGCTAAGGGAGTAAACCCCGACAGAAAATCCGGAGCTGGAGTCCCTAAGGCGGTTTGACGTTGTAGTCAACACCGGCAACTCCTGCGGCGCACCTGAAGCCAAGCTGTATTGACTCCGTCTTTCCCTTGGACCCTTCAGCTGCGAAGAGAGGGGGGGTCTGCTGCATGGGCAACAGCAGACCCTCCATATCACCCCGCCCAGGCTCTGTAGCTTCAGCTTCACTGGAGAGGACACTCCAGCGTCATCGCAAGATGTTGATTCAACACGGGAGGAGACAGATACCGTGTCACTCCCGAGTCGGACTGCACAGCCATTCTCGGCGGTGCAGATAGACTCTTAAGAAGCTACACCATCGTCTCTCGAGACGGACGGCTGCCGACGATATATTAATATTGCTACTTGACCTCTGTATAATAATACAAGAATAAACTCTGGGTTTCACGGACTCACAACTGTAGACCTACTTTTGCCCCACCCTGTATTATCTGCTGCTGTTATTGTTGCTTTAACTGAAGGAATGGAAGCTTTGGGGAATCCCAACTGCCCAATACTGATCCAGTTTAGGTGCATATTTTCTGTGGGGACATCAGACTAACTAGACCACTTAGAAAGCAGAAGAGATTGGTCGCTGGACTTGGACTAGAAGCCCTTGGCTGTGTGTGACTTGGGTACAGCATTTCCCTCTTGTCAACTGCAGTGGTTGAATTTGCCTGGGTAACTAGAAGAGTCGTGGTGCTGTTCCTAGGACAGAAGCAGGTTTTAGGGAACAGATGGTGAGTGTTCTCTAGGGTCTAGAGGTAGAACTACCCAACAGGCATTAGATGGAGGAACCTGGAACTCAGTAGAGAGACTTGAGGGCATGAGGCATGGTTAAGCCCCTCAGTGTGAGTGGACAAGGAGGGTGCCCTGCTGGGGATCTTCCCTCGGGAGGAGCTGGAGGGAACTGGATGCATTGTGAGCCTGATGGGAGGTTTGAGGGGACCTGAGAAGTCCGGCCATCCAGCTAGTACACACTGTAACTGTGTCCAGGGTGGTCTCACCGAGATTAAGCCAGGTTCTGTGCCTGATGAAGACCACAGACAGCAGAAGTAGAACAGAGAACATGCAGAGACCAAGAAAGGAAGGAAGTGTCAGGGGATCAGTCAGTTATCTCCTTCCTTACACTTTCAATGACCCACAGAAAATGCAGGGCAACATTGCCAGTGTCCTGGGGAGAGCCTGGTAAGATCAGGGTTGCCCTTATCTCTGGCACCCCCTTGCCCTGGCTGGTCTTAGAGCTTCCGGTTGGGTCTGCCATGAGCCCAGGTCATAGACTGGGGAAGGGAGTAAGAGAGCTTCCAAACCACTGTACTGGGTGCTTTATACTCTCTCACTGAGTTGTCTGGACAACCCTGTGAAGTGGTGTCATAACAGTTAAGTTCTCAGCCTGTGGAGTCAGATGTCCAGGTCTCATGCTCAGTCCTACCACTTACCAGCTCTGTGCTTTGGTTACGTATCCTTTCTGAAGCTGATAGTAGTACCTACTCCATCGGGCTGTTGTGAAGATTAAATGCATGTGTGTGAGGCTTAAATGAGTTGTATTGCTAGTGTTCAGCTTAGAGCCTGGTCCATGAAGGGCCTCACTGTTGTGAATATGCTCCTCATCTGCAGTGCAGATGAGGGAACCCAGGCTCAGAGAGGGTAAGTGGCTTGCCCAGGGTTTTCTTTCCAGAACAAGCCCTATGACCGCTACCTTCATGATGCCAGGCCTTTCAGACCTGGAGCTGAACCTACACAGAACATGATCTAGGAACTGTTTCAACCCAAGTTAATAAAATTATGAAATGTCTCGAGATGCCTCTTCCAAACACAACTGTTTGGCTGAGTAGTAGCCACCTTGTCTGTGTTTATAGTCAGTGAGCTCCTCCCCATCCCCAGAGGAGATGGGTGAGAGCTTCGAAGGCCCTGTACTTTGCTGAGGTTGGGTTTCGATGCCTCCCACACCCCAGGGATGGTGCTTGTGAGCTCCTGGACATGGTGAGCAGGCTGCAGTTCCTTGGCAAGGGGAAGTGTGGGCAGCAATGATTGTCACCCCATCCAGCCAGTTCCTCCAGCTATAGGGATGTGTCCCTGGGTCTTCTCCAAGTCATGTGACTTGTGGTTTGTGAGATACATTGTAATGGGGCTTATCAACACAGGCCCCAGCATATAGTGATACTCAGTAAATAGTGCCCCTCATGGCCATCATCATTCTTTTTAACATGACTACCACCCTTTATTTTCAGATGGGACAAATAAGAACTTGGAAGAGGAAGTGACTAGCCCAAGGAGTCAAGGGTTTCTTAAAATAGGACATTAGTATTAACAGAGTAAAAGGAATCAGAGACCAAATTTCAAAGTCAGGTATTGGGAGTGCTGAGTTCGAACTTTTTCTCTCCTTGATTTAACTGATTGATTTTTCCCTCCATCAGTCAGCTGTACTGTTTCTTCATTAAAGTATAATCTCATTCTTATGTTGGACCCAACTATACCAAAAAACTGCATTTTCTTTTAAAGATAAGTTTCAGATTAAATAATGATTCTTTGAAAAAAAACATCAAAATTGACAAGCCTTTAGCTAGACAGACCAAGAAGAGGCATCAGACTCAATTACTAAAGTCAAGAACAAAAGAGGGGACAATACTACCAACCTTATAGAAATAATAAGGATTATAAGGGAATACTATGAACAGTTATATGCCAACAAATTAGATAACTTATATGAAATACACAAATTCCTAAAATACACAAATTTCTAAAACTGACTCAAGAAGTAGGACCTCTCAATAAACCTATAACATGTAAAGAGATTGAATTAATAATCAAAAACTACCCATAAACATAAACAAAACAAAACACCTAGGACCACATGACTTCATTGGTGAATTCTACCAAACATTTAAAGAATAATTAATACCAATTCTTCACCAATTTTTTCCCACAAAAAGGAGGGAACACTTCCCAATTCATTCTCTAAGGCCAGTATTACCCTGAATACCCAGAGTCTTTGCCTAGAATTTCCTTTTGTTAATTTTGCCAGCAGGCATGTTTTTTCTAACTCACCTCTTCAGGAGTCCCAGCTTTATGTAAAACTTCAATTTCAGTTCTACACTTTACATGGATCCAAACCTTGTTTTCTTTCTCCCTTTGAAACCAAGGCCCTAGGTTTTCTGTATCAGTAGTTAAACCCTGATCACCAAAAAGAAAAAGAAAAAAAAAATTATAACTGTATGTGGGGATGGATATTAACTAGTCTTACAGACTTATCATGGTGAATATATATAAACATTGTATACCTGAAACAAATATGATGTTATGTGTCAATTATATCTCAATGTAAAAAAAAAAAGTTGATTCCTGAACAGACGTATATCCTAGTCAACTCTCATGACAATAATGCTGCAAACAAACACAAAATTCACTGTCATATAATAAGCATTTATTTTGCACCCATCTGGGTTCAGCTGACAAAGGCTAGGCCACTTGATCCTGACTCTAAGCAATCGGTAAGATCTAGTCCAATCCATGTATTTCTCATCTACGGACCAGCAGCTACCTGACGCATGTTCCTCAAGCCTGTGTTCACATCACATCTGCTAATGTTCCTTTGGCCAGAGCAAGTCACCTGACCACGCCCAAAGTCACAAGGGGGTGGGGGAGGTACTAGAGAAGGAGGGGAAGGAGTGAATACTGGCATACCTTGTTTTGTTACATTTCGCAGATACTGCGTTTTTTACAAATTAAAGTTTTGTGGTTACCCTGCATTGATAAGGTTGATCAGCACCAAATTTTCAGCAGGCTTGGCATTTTTTAGCAATAGGGTACTTTTTTTAAATTAAGGTATCTCTGAGGTCTACCTGTGTTCGCTGAACAGTAATCTACACATTCATCTTCCTTTTGTGTTTCCACTTGAATTTCACCTCCTTTTTCATGTTTAGTACCTAGGGATTTCTCTGCCTTTCCTGGGAATTCAGCTAAATATTTGTGAAATATGTTTTGTATTTATCTAGTAGCCAGGTGTTTTGGAATAAGGGTTTTTTACAGTAACTGGCCCCCCGTGTTGCTGGAAGTACACACTGCACGTCGGTGTGATACAGCAAAGCCAAGATTCCATCACTGAGCTACACGCTTCCACATCCTCTTCTCTTTTGACCACGCTGTTGCTATCTTTAAATAAATGACTTACTAGTGCATTGTTTTCTAACTTTTGACCATGATCACAGTGTACACACATATTTATATCTCACAAAATACTAACCATCTCTAAGTGGGGTACATTCTCATGTTTTCCATTTTTTTTAAATGCTGGTCATGATACTAAACTGATTTTACAATCTACCAATGGTTTATTAACTTGTAGTTTGAAAGACACTGACCTACTGAGCTCCTTTAATCATTTTCTCTTCCTTGTTATTAATTTTGGACTATGTCTTCCTTTTATGTCTCTGCAAAGGGAAAATAAAGTCAATCGAACTGTCTTTTCATCTGACTCATGAATTTCTCTGTGGTCCCTGGTCCTAGGCCAGCCTTTGGTGCTACCGAGTTCCTTCCTGCAAACCAAACATGTATTATTGATCTTGCACTCTGGGCATATGCAAACCCAGTGCCAGGTGCCAGCAGTCATGCAGGTAGGTTAGTGCCCAGCTCGTGAAGAAAAGACATCATCATCATTCTTGGGCACAGGGTGGCCCATTCATGAAGTGCAGTGAGCTCCTTTGAGGCTACAAGGTCACTGGTAAAAGCATCAGAGAGAACAGATCAGAGCAGGGAAGGAGCCAGAGAAGCAGGATACCGGGAGATGTTCAGAACTTCTCAGCAGAAGTAGGGAGCCACTGATGGTTTCTGAGCCAGGTAGTTACAAGACCAGGTGAAGGTTTTAGGAACAAGAGCTTGGCAGGTCCATTCAAAATTCATTCAACACACATGTAGAAGGGCCCTCTATGTTTCAGGCACTGTTCTAGGCATTCAGAGTACTTCAGTGAACAAAGCAGACAGACATCCTGCCCTCATGGAGCTTCTACTCCAGCAGTGGGGTTGGGGCAGGGGAGTGAAGCTTATATTGTTTATAAGCAATATTGTGGAAGGTGATAAGAACGATGAAATAACAGAAAGGTGAGGGGCGAGGGGGGTCGGGGGTGCATCACGCTGGGTGTCTGCGATCTAGCAAACTGACCAGGCCGTGGCTCGGGGTAGGGATGTGACCTGAGCTCCAGCAGTGACAAGGAGGAGAGGTACAGAATGGCAGTGCTGTCAGACTCACACTCCTTTGCTTTCCTTCAGAAACACGATGTGCAACATCCGGGGCAACAGGCAGACCCAAGGAACAGGCCACGGACCTCCAGGGGAAGACTTGCTGCAGAGCGGGGAGCCTCAGAAGGAGGGGCAGCCCTCAGCCCCAGACACTAGTGCCCCAGGTGAGCCCCTGCCCAGGTCTGAGCTGCCTTCAGAGCCCAAGTGTGCTTTTGCATGTCAGCCATGCAACTCTCCACGTCATTGCTCCTGGGTTTATGGGTCTAGTAGCAATTATTTATTATTATTGTTATTACTGTGGTGGTGGTGGTTGTAAAATGTACATAACATAAAATGTAACCGGTTTTAGGTGTACAGTTCAGCGGCATTAAGTATATTCTCATTCTTCTGCAAACATCACCACCATCCATCTCCAGAACTCTTTTCATCATCCCAAACTGAAGCTCTTAGCCATGGTTGTTGAAGTAATAAAGGGAAATCTTACTCACTTTCCTACTTTTTTCTTCTTTTTTTAATTTATAAGGAAAGGATATACAAGTGCCTTTCTGGGGTGATTAAAATCAGTCAGCTGTGCCTGAAGAAGTGGAGCCAATGACCTTTAGGTATCTGCCTCAGCTATGACATAGCACATTATTATTTCTTTCACAAAATGCATGTGACCCACACCACTGAGGGGAGGGTGGCTTCCTTGAAAGTAGCATTGGCGCCCATAGAACATAATTTAACATAGAAGCAGTCGGGAGAAAACTGGCTGAGGCAGCACTGTGGGGGTCTTCTTATAGCAGAGACGGGTAGAAGTGACTCGAGGAAAGTGTCCCTGTGGAGCAGTGCCTAGGGAGACCCGCTGATCGCAGCAGCAGTTCCAGAGAAGATCAGTACTGTTTTGAATCAACAGTAATGATGGAGCTAGCACTGACATATAGCGGTCACTTTGTGCCAGGGCTACTCTGAGCACTTTGGGTCGGGGGGCGGGGGGCGGTAGCAGCTGTATTAGGATATAATTCCATACCATAGAATTCACCCATTTGATGCATACAGTTTAGTGGCTTTCAGTATATTCACAGAGTTACGATGCAGCCATCACCATAATCCATTCTAGAACGTTCGTAATACAGTATTCTCTCACTTATCGTGGGTATTACGTTCTAGACACCACCACCACCCCCCCCCCCGCGATAGGTGAAAATCCGCAAAGTAGGAACCTTACACTTATTTTAGTATTTATATATATTTAAGGCTTTATAAACCCTTCCCACACACTTATAAACCATTCCCAGTCCCTTATTAACCTTTCCACACTTTTATAAACACTACTTATGTTCTTAAACATATTCTACACTCTTAAAACTACGTAACTTTAACAACATACGTATACAGTACTGCAAAATCCTGTGATAATAGCGAAAAACCCACGATAAAAAATTAAATATAATATTTTCTAAAATCCTGCAATACAGTGAGGCCACAATAAGTGAACCATGATATAGAGAGGGACTACTGTACCCCCACAGGAACCCTACCTCCCTCAGCCATCAGTCCTAGTCTCCGCCTCCCTGCAACTCTAGGCGACCACTAACCTGCCTTCTGTCTTTACAGATTGTCCTATTCTGGATAGTTTTTATCAATGGAACCGTACAGCATGTGGTCCTTTCTGATTGGCTTATTTCATGTAGAACCTTTTCAAGTTTCAACCACATGTGCTAAGCACTTTACCTGAATTAACCTGGTTAATCCTTACAACCACCTGAGCAGTAGATACTGCTGTTGTTCTCATTTAGTAAATGAAGGAACTGAGGACAGGAAAGTGGAACGACTGGCTCACGGTCACACAGTGAGTGACAGAGCTAGGATTCAGGCCGAGCACTCTGGCTTTATATTGCAACCTGAAGCCTCATTTTCTAAATCAGTGATTTTTAAAACTATGTCTTTATTTCCATGAAACTTTACTGCCACACAAAATCTAATATAGAAAGCATATAAAAGCTGGCTTTAGTTAGGGGTGGGAGTCTCGGCTCCCCCTGATCCCCAACTCTCAGTCCGTCTCAGTCAGGCGCTCCCATGAAATCCAGGGGCACTGTATTGGGGCTTGATTTCTCCAACTGTAAAATGAGCAAGTGATCCCTCCCCTGCCTGCCCTCGGGGCTGGTGGACAGGGGTGTTTCAAAGGTCAGTAGGAGAGTCTGACTCTCCGGGAGTCCTTGGCTGGAAGGATAGAGATATCACATTCTGCAGAACTCTGCAGTCTGCTTTGTTCTTGGCTCCACCAGATTTCTTTTAGGTCTGGAACAGACCATTCTGTCCTTCTACTTAGCAAGTTCAAGCAGTTTCTGGTTCCTATCACTTACTAGTGTAGTTCTTTTTTCTTTTTTTCTTTTTTTTTTTTAATTTATTTTTAAAGCCCTGGCTGCTGTGGCTCAGTGGATTGAGCATCGGCCTGCGAGCCAGGTGTTGCTGGTTCGATTCCCAGTCAGGGCACATGACTAGGTTGCACGTCAGGTCCCCAGTTGGGGCTGCAAGTGAGAGGCAACCACACAGTGGTGTTTCTCTTCCTCTCTTTCTCCTTTCCCCTCTCTCTAAAAATAAAATAAACAAACAAACAAATAAATTGTTTTTTAAAAAATTTATTTTTAGAGAGAAGGGAAGGGAGGGAGAAAGAGAGGGAGAGAAACATCTATGTGCAAGAGAAATACTGATCAATTGGTTCCCTCTTGCACACTCCCAACTGGACACCGTAACCCAGGCATGTGCCCTGACCAGGAATTGAACTGGACCTTTCGCTTTGTGGGATGATGGCCAGCCAACTGAGCCACACCAGTCAGGGCAGTTCTCTATCTGTTCAAGACTGTTCAAGACTGTTTGGCTGTTCCCGGAAGAATGATACTAAGTCACTCAGCTTGTTTTCCAAACCCTACCTGTCCCCTCCCCTGAGGTCCCATTCCACATCCTTTTTTTTAACACCTTAGTCTGGGGATAACTTATTAAAATACATACCTGGGCAAAGTAAATGAGTAATTATAGTTAGAAAATTTAGATAAGATCCTTCATAGTAGCTAAGGATGGGCAACAGATGTGGCTCGGAGCATCTCAGCAGCCACAGCAAAGAGGGAGGTGCAAGTGGTTAGATTATTTCCAGTGTTCATAGCTTAACACATATTTTCTTGGAAGGAGAGAGCCTTTTCTGACACTGAGGGCTGAGGAGAAATTCTGTTTATTTCATCCAGCCCTGTACAAGCTGCATCAGCATGATGTGTATGTGTCGTGTAAACTCAATTCTGAAGGTCCCTTGACCATATAATCAGACCATATAACATTCCTGGTTGCAAACTGATGGCAGAGACTGAAGCAAAGAGTGGGGACAGGGCAGGACAAGGTGGCCTGAAAGAGTGAATCTCTGATATTGGGTTTGATTTAAGAATAAAATTTAGCACTGATCAGCAAATGTTTTCTGTAAAGGGCCAGATAGTAAATATAATATATGAGGCCTGGTGGGCCATGTGGTCTCTGTTGCAAGTCCTTAGTTCTGCCCTGTGGAGGGAAACCAGCACAGACAGTGCGTGAACAAGCAGGTGTGGCTGTGTCCCAAGAAAACTTGATCTGCGAAAGCAAACAGTGGGGTAGGTTTGGCCTGTGGGCCATTGGTGATGACCCTGGCTCTAGAGGAAATGCTGAAAGGACTGTGCAGCCTTGAGGCAATCAGCTGTGGGAAATGCCACCTCACTTAGTTCATAGTAAGAATCAAATGAGAATTTGAGCTACTCTCTGGGGCAAGAATGCAGAGTACAGATATAGTCCATGTACCTGCCAAGACGCAGGTCTGTGTACTTTGAAAATTGCTCAGAGGATAGAGGTGGCATCCTGACAAAAGAAACAAGACATTCTGTCAGGGCCTCTGACTGAGAGGCTGACCACCTGCCAAACACAGCCTGCGCAGGTTGGGACCCGCGAGTAGGAGATAGGCAGAGTTCAGAGGATGGGCTGAATAACCTGGCCAGCGTGGTGTAAATCATGTTTATTTCCTTCAGCCCTATACAAGCTGAAGTGCGAATTCTAGGGGTGTTTTAGAAATGCGAATTCTCAAGCCCCACCCCAGGCCTATTGAATGAAGATCTCAGGGAGTGGGGTAACACAATCTGCATTTTACCAAGCCTTCCCCGTGCTTCTGCAGCTAGCTCAAGTTTTGAGGACTGCTAAGGCCCCTGATCATAACCTCTGTGTCTCTCCTCTTGATCAGGGAAAGATCCAGCGGATTCTCTGAAGCCTGCACCCAAGTCCTCTCTGACTGCCAATCTCATTCAGAAAGCCAAGCGCCAGAACAACACCTTCCCACTCTTTGCTGAAGGACTCACACGGAACCGCGCTGCCCAGGAGAAAGCCTTGGCCTTGGAGCAGCAGGTTCTGGTGCTTACCAAGGAGTTAAAGTCTCAGAAGGTGAGCTCTGGCCCCAGAGAGGCCTCAGGCTCCTCTGGGTATAGGCCATTCTGTGGTCCTCAACAGCCAAACTGGGTGGTTGAAAACGCTGTGCTGTTGATTCCTCAGGGATACGCTGTCACTCAAACTAGGTGACAGAAAGCCTCCAAGGGCAGGGTCTCTGGGGCCTACTTTAATAACTGCCTCCCAGACCCCTCCTAAGGGACTATGCATGGCCTGACCCCACACCTGATGAGGGACAGTATTTCGAGGAGGGTGATCTGGATCAGGGCTCTGGGAGGGGCCATCAAAGAAACCAGTGGGATTCTTTGACCTGTCAGCTGGTAACTGGGCACAGATCTCTGAAGGACCATCTCAGTCAGAGAAAACAGGCAGTTCTCAAAACCCGGGGGCTGAGTCGGGCCCAATGGGGGACAATAACAGGGAGGAAGATTCAGGCTTAATAGAGAAGTTAACTTTAGCAGTTAAAAAAAAAAAAAAAAAAGAGCTACATGGTCATTGTAGAAAACAGATTTCACACACATACACAGACATGAAAGTGCTTAAAAATCCTACAACCCGGAGGTAACTCGTGTTCACGTCCAGGGCAACCTCACAAAGCAGTGAGGGTCCCATGGCAGGGAGGCAAAAGCGGCTGCAGCACTGGGCAGCAGGCTAGAGCAGCTGCCTGATCCCTGGGCCAGTACAGCTTAAATCCTATATCTGAACCTGGGCAGGAAAAGAAACCTGGAATGTAAACACCGCTTCTGCTTGCACCATCTCTTCCCCTTCCTTCTAGGAAATACGGGCACCCTCCTTGACTTGGCCTTTCCTTCTAAGGCATTATGAACTGTCAAGTGGAGTAGAGAGGCCCCGAAGACCAAGCTTCCATTTAGGTTTGCCCTGACAGCTCTGCAGCCCTGGGGGGCACCCTGTCCTTCACTAAATGAAGGCAAGGTCCTGGAGCTGAGGAAGGGCCCCTGGCAGCTGACGACTTCCCTATCTTTAGAGTGAGAATGAGAAGAGGAAGTTGTTAAAGCTTTAAGGAATCTGCACTTCCTTACTGCTTCACTTTCCAGCAAACCTCAGTCCTGTCTGGAGCAGGTAGTCAGGAAGAGGACAGGTCTTGTGGTTGAGCTTTTGACTTGCAACGTGAGTGGACTTGTGTGTTCTCTGACCCATCTCATAGCTGTGCTTCGGTCTAGTGGGTAATTCAGAGCACAGGCCTTTGAACAGGATGGTGCAGACCCCAGTTCACCCCTGAGCAAGTTACTTAACCTCCACAGCCTCAGTTTGTTCCTCTGTGAATGGAGTTGTAGCCGTTCCCTGGAGAGACCTGTGTCCAGATTCATAAAGCCTGTGCCTGGCCCCAGCAGTTGCCCAGCAGGGTCAGACTCTGGTTATTTTGACTATTACAAGTATCCCCTGCCCTGTTGATTCCTTCCTGCCTTAGAAGGAATGACGCATCCGCCTTGAGGGGCTCTGAAGAACTCTCCTGAGGAGTTCTGGAAACACACATGAACCCATGAGGGCCTCCAGGAAATGCGCTGGTGGGACATAGGGGTGATGGACAAAAGGTCAGGTCTTCACTCCACATGAGGAAGGTGGCACCCCAGCCCTGCCAACTCTGGGGTTTCACCTGCAGCCCAGACACCAAAACCAAAGAGGGGAAGGAGAAAAGGAGACCAACTCTTGGTCCAGAGGAAGCAGAGGAGGCTGGCACAACCTTGGAATGCCGAGCCCTAGGCACTCAGAAATGCTGGTCGGAGAGCAGCTCTCCATCTGACCCCCAAGTCCAGTCCCCCAGCTGGGGACACAGCCCCCCAGGCTTCCTATGCCCGTATCTCCAAGATGCCCATCCCATGGCACTTCAATGGAAAGGCACCATCTTTCTACCAAAGGCTACAGGACGATATGGGAACAGGGGGCCTTGTTCTGGCCCAGACAGCCAGGTGGCCATGGCCAATAGCTTTAATGATCCTTTAAGAATTTGTTTCACAAACTGTTGGGTGCTCTAGAGGCCCCCGGTCTTTTTCTCCAGGTTCAGGACTCATCACAGGCTGCTACCTCCATGGTCTCGTGGTACAGCCCAGGGTCAGACACACCTGCTCTTCGGAAAAAACAGCCCCAACTCTCTGCCTCCCTGGTGTCACATTAAGCCACAGGGCGACTGATACCCATTAAGGCATTCTCTCTCCCAGGCTCTGCAGTGCTGGGCCTGCAAGAGATGTGGACTCCAGGAGATAGTACCAGATGGCTGGTTGCTTCGCCGGCTGGCTCAGGCTCAGAGTTGACAGAATTGCACCACCCTGAGGGCCGATGGAAGGCTATTGTTTGTGAGGATGTTCACCATCCATGTTGGCTGCTGGGAATGAGGGACTCCTCCTGGGCCCTGACTGGGGTCCGCTGGGGCCAGCATAATTCACTCAGGATTACTTGGTGAAGACGTGTAATTTGTTTAGGAAACTCAGTGTGGGCAAAGGGCAGCCTGTTATTTCCCTAGAACCCGAGCCAGAGAGTTCAGAGTACACTTCCGCTGCACAGGGTACAGACTTCAGAGTGCACTCCCTGTAAAGTGGCTTCTTTTATTTTATTTTTTACAGTGCAAAAGCAGCTTCACAGTGGCATGTATCACAAGTTTCCGTTCTTGTTTTTAATATTTCTATAAGGTATGTATGTGCATTTTTGTGACTGGCTTATTTCACATAGCATAATGTCCTCAAGTTCTCTACGAGTAGTATGTGGCAGGATTTCCTATATTTTTAAGGCTGAATAATATTCCCCATGAGTGTGTGTGTGTGCATGTGCACCATATTTTACCCATTTACTGTCAATACAGACTGTGTTTTTTACACCTCTTGGGTGTTCTGAATAACGCTGCTATGAACATGGGTTATTCCTATTTTTAAAGAAATTGAAAGAAGCATTTCAATGCAAAATCCATTAACTGTGCATCATGGAGAAGTGAGAGATCCTGGATTAGAGTTGGGAGCAGTCTGTTATGACATGTTTTTCCTCTCATGGGTATCTACCAGGTCCCTTTAGTCCTCTTCTCTCTCCTTTCTTTTGGTTTCAGTCTCCCCATGTAATAGCAAGGTGGCTGGGCCAGGTTTTCTGAATCCGTGATCCATTCCAGGGCCATCTTTTATGCTTCTTATGCTGGCTCCACACACCACCACCACCCCACCCCTTTTCTTTCTCCCTGTCTCACTGAGTGGGAGGAGAGCCTTCTGGGTTGGTGTCTTGGTCTTAGATTTTGAGATCCAGGTGTGGGAAGGGGGAGACAGCTGGATGTAATGAAATGGGCTTCAGAGTTGACTCTGCCACGTTGGGGAGGAAATATTCATTTGATTCTGAGCTTCAGGCAGGTCTCAACATTGGTGGTTGTTGGTTACTTCACCAGGCAGTTAGCAAGGTAATCTCCATATCTCAGCTGAACCAGAAATGGTCTGGGTTTATTCATTCTCCTGGAGCCACAGGAATGTTAATCTCTCTCAGCAGGGCCCAGGAAGGGATTTCTTCTTGGTTTGGTTTGCAGCTGGCCTACCCTCCTCCTGTAACACCCAAGGACCCCCATGGCTCCTACCTGCTCTTTCAGTCCTCAGGGGCTTTGTCTGAGCTGCTTTTAGCTCAGTTGTCTGGGAAGCTGTCTCAGCCCTCAACCCCCCCCCCCCCCCCTGCTGCTTGGCCATCTCTGGCCCTCCCATTCTTCGGTTTAAACTGACGTGCCTGGGGTGGGCCTGGTAGGGGAGAGCAATGGGGGGAAAATGGGACAACTATAATAGAACAATTTTTTAAAAAGAAAGAAATGAAAGAAAAAAATAAAATAAACTGATCTGTCTTCCTGTAGAAGATGCTGATCTTCCCCCACTGCCACCCGAGGCAGAAGTCATTGCTCTCTTCTCTGGGCCCCCACAAACACCCTTGCTTCCCTCTGTCGAAGGAAATGGCTGTGTTACAGTGGTTCACCTTCACTCCCACCAGTCTTTGTGGTTTTTGAAGGTGAGAACTATGGCCAGTCCCTCTCTGGGCCCCAGCAGCTGGCCCAGGGCTTGGTGCTGAGTGGATGTCTGATACAGGTTGAATGGAAGAGAGAAGCAGAGAAGGAACAGTACTGACGTTTCAGGAGGTGCATGCAAATTTGGTCTTGTCATTAACTTTTCATATAAAGTCGTGATTGGGGGGTTTTCTCCTCCAAATAGAATTGTTCTTAGCAAATAACCCTACCCCAGCTGATTCATTTATTTAAATGCTTCGGCATAGATGCAGTTAATGTGTTTCCAGGAAACTTTTTTCCAGATGAGGCTGGCATGGAACACAGCAACAGCTTAAAGACCTTCCCTACAAGGTTCATGAGGTTCGAGGAGGCTCATGAGGTTCAAGGTTCATGTGGGGCTGGCAGGTAGGCTGCTTGGCTTCTGATAATCTGATCCTGGCCCTGAATGAATCCATACCTCTGCTTTGGGGGACACAGATCCTGGGGAGGTTGGAGCCTCCAAGGCATCAGAGCCAAGCAGACCTTGAGTTTCCACATGAATGAATTACATGCTCTGCCAAGGTGTGAACTGAGGGCTGTTGCTCTCTAGCGGCTTCCTTGCAGGCATCGCTTGGTGGGCTGAGGAGGATGGGTGCAAATGAATTAACTGAGGCTGTGTGTGACTTAGTGTGTTTCCTCTGTTGCTGTCTCGGCTTGATGGGTAGCGACTGCTTGGGTGCTAAATTCAAAAGGATTCTTGAGGCCTCCACTAGCCCTCATAAAGGAGTATTGGGGTTAATTGGTAAAATATAATACCTGCCACAGGAGTGAGAGGCGGGAGAGCAATGCGCATGTGCCACGCTGCCCCTGCTTTCATTACTGATTTCATTACTGACTGAGCACTGGCTTTGGAGTCCGGGTGATTTGGGGTTAAATTCCACTCTACTTTGTTGGGCCTCAGTTTGTTCATCTCTGAAATAGACAGGTATTATTTAGGATACAACCTCTGAGTACTGTGACCTAAGACAATTTGGAAGTTTATTCCTCTCATTCTCTAGAAGAGTCCAGCAGTTCTGAGCTGGTGAGGCAACTCTGCTGTCCTCCACATGCAGCTTGTGCTGTGAGCCCGTGTGACTGCTGTAGTTCTTGTCTTTTCCCAGCCGGGAGGTCCACTGGACCAGGGAAGCATGTGTTCAGTGGTTTCAAAGGTACAACCAGGAAGCTGCCCGAATCATTTCCTCTAAGCGGTGTAGGTACAGCTGTCACTTGGCCACACCCAGCTATAAGCTTAGCTGGAAAACGTAGTCTTGAGCTGGGGAACCATGTGTCAAGCTAAAACTCTTGAACAGGAAAAGAGGAAATCAGTGCTGAGGTGAGATGACCCAGAGGGTGATGCTGGCCACCTCTCAGGGCTGTAAGGAAAACTGGTGAGGGCACGTGCCTCACCTCTGGCACCTAACAGGCCTTTCCCGGGTTCATGAGATGCTTCCGTTTCTCCACACAGGAGCTAGTGAGGATCCTGCACAAGGCGCTGGAGGCTGCCCAGCAGGAGAAGAGGGCGACCAGCGCATACTTGGCGGCAGCTGAAGACAAGGACCGGCTGGAGCTGGTGCGGCACAAAGTGCGGCAGATCGCAGAGCTGGGCCGGCGGGTGGAGGCCCTGGAGCAGGAGCGGGAGAGCCTGGCACAGACGGCGAGCCTGCGGGAACAGGAAGTGCAGGAGCTTCAGCAGCACGTGCAGCTGCTCATGGACAAGAACGAAGCCAAACAGCAGGTCATCTGCAAGCTGTCTGAGCAGGTCACGCAGGACTTCATGCATCCCCCTAACAAGCCCCTCATGGCCCTAGATGCTGCTGACAGGGACTTCCTGAGCCAACAGGAGAAGATGGAGCACCTGAAGGTAGGGGCCCCTCCCTCCAGACCCAGGGTCCCTGGGGAGGGCACCGCTCTCCATCCTAAGGGTTTTCTAAATACAACAGGGATAACATTCAATCTCGGCATGTTCATCTTTGAAAGAGATATTGGTGGAAATATTTCTACATATTTTCTCACTTTCTTAGCCAGAAGGCCCAGTGCAATTTGACCTGTTCATGGTGTCCTCAGCTGAAAAGGGAGGTATCTCTAGCTTATCAAATTAGAAAGAGCCCAAGATGGGTCAGAACTTCTGAGGGCTAGATCAGCTGTACACCTGGGGCCTGGCCTGGTCAGGTTCCTTAGGGAACACACTGATACTGTCGGGAGCCTCCATGGTTCCAGGGTGGCCCTCCCTCAGCAGCCTGCACACAGTACAGGTCACTTGTAGCTGGCCATGTGACCTGATCATCATATGGCACCAGTCACTGCTCCTGTCCTAAGTGCTTTATCTGCATTGTTGCATTTAGTCCTCACACCAGCCCTCTGAGGCAGTCCCCACTTTACAGATGGCAGTGCTAAGCCTGGAAAAGGTGGCGATACTTGTTTGCCCTGGGTTGTGAGCTGGGAAATGCAGACTGGAATTGGGTTGGAGCACACACCTCTGACTAGTCTGTTTGCTCTGCTGCCATCTAGCTTCTTCTCCTCTTCTAGCTACTGCCGCCAGCCTTGCCTCCCCCTGCCCCAGGGGTGACTCTCGCCTGGGGAAGGCTGCCCCATCCCACAGGGACCAGTTGTAGCACAGGGGGCAGGAACTTGATTTTATATGTGATCTCTGGAGGGTGATGGCAAGAGCTGCCAGACACCCAGAGGCCTGAGCTGGTAACAGGTGCTCACAGTCCCAGCTGTCCATAAGGGCAGCCATATAGCTGGGGCCAGTCCTGCCCCAAACTTTGCCACTTGCAGCCACATATGCATACATGTATATAACCATGGGAACTTTTGTGCTGCTGTACCAGAGAACTATTGTGGGGGGAGGGGAGGGAGAGAAACCCAGAAGCTTTAGAGGACCAGTGGGCAGTGTGGTCCAGTGGTCCAGTTGGTAGGAGGATAAGGGAAACCCAGATTCCCTTTCTCTCTTTCAGCATGAAAAACCATATAACCAGTCTGAGTCTTCTTCCTTAAAATCAGATTCGTTTAATTCAAAATGAAAACAAAATCCTTTCAAATGCAGTTGCAGCTAGGTCGCTAGAAAGCTCTCAGTCCTTCACTGAGCAGCGAAATGGCTTCCAGAAGATTGCTTTCCTGCCCAGCTGTACCCGCCCTGCTGGAGTCCACTGTGGAAGATACAGTAGAGCAGCCTGGGCTCACCCAGGAGACTGAGTGTGCCCCTGAGTGTGCACATGCAGGAATTTAATCTATCAGTGAGCCCAGGTCTGAGAAGATTCTGGTTATGATTCACATCAACCACAACCACACTTATATTTGTAGCTGATCCTCAGAGGCCCAGCATTTTGTGCTAGAAAGCGTTACATGTACTTGAGTTCTTTAGTTGTTAGCCTTTAGATGTCTGGTCTAGAATAAGATAGAAAGCCCATCCAGAATCCATTGTCTGAGTTTTGGGACATAGTGTGTTTGCATTTTCTGCTTGCCCTATAATTGAGAACAGCCAGCTTTAAGGAATGCCTCGTTGTTGAAGCTGTCATTCTGAGAATAGAATCACCGACTCTAAATATCAGAGCTGGAAAGACTCAAAGATCTAGTCTGTCTGACCCGCACCCCACTTTCTGACAGGGACAGCCGAGCCCTGGTGAGGTGAGGGGACTGGCCCAGGGTCACATAGCACAAGCAGCAGCGTCACAACTAGACCTCAGGTTCCCCACACCTAATCCACTGCCTTCCCTGCTGGCACGTGGGCTGGCCCACACGATGTTCCCCAAAGAAATATCATGGGTTCCCGTCCCTGTGGAGGCGGGCAGGCAGATTCCTTCCTCCTATCTGTCCCCTTTCTTCTGTTGTGTTTTCCTCCTTTGCTTCACTGGTGACTGTCACATGGCTTTTCTCTCTTCTGAGACTTCTCATTTTCCTCCCTACAGTTGTGAACCAAGAAGAACAAGGTAGGGCAGTGAGCTAAACAGGAAGCTGCTTGCTGCCCAGATGCCACCCCCACCCTACAGCCACAGCTGCTCCAGGGTGCTCAGTGCCGCCCTCCCTGTCTACCCTGTGCAGCATGTCCAAAGCCTGGGCTGGGGATAAGGAAAGGGGGACGGGACCAGGAGGCAGGACCAGGCAGTAGTGCAGTGCGTGCTCCAGCAGCAGACTCCTGTGTCTTTCGCCTGGAAGTATTATAGTTTTCGGTCCCTACAGTGACTGAACACACCCGGGTTTGTTCTGTCTCTCTCCATACCAGCTGTGTGACTGAGGAGAACTTACCTTCTCTGTGCTTGTTCCCTCATCTGTAAAGGGAGAATGACAGTACTTTATAGTTTTTAATGTATTTTATTGATTATGCTATTACAGTTGTCCTGATTTTTCCCCCTTTGCCCCCTCCACCCAGCACCCCCTACCCCTCAGGTAATCCCCCCACCATTTCTCATGTCCATGGGTCATGTGTATAAGTTTTTTGGCTACTCCATTTCCTGTACTGTACTTTACATCCCCATGGCTACTCTGTAACTACCTAATTATACTTCTTAATCCCCTCACCTCTTCCCCATTGCCCCACACCCCCTCCCATCTGGCAATCATCAAAAGGCTCTCCGTATCCATGATTTTGTCTCTGTTTTTCTTGTTTGCTTAGTTTGTTTTTTAGATTCAATTGTTGATAGATTTGTATTTTTTGCCATTTCATTGTTCATAATTTTCATCTTCTTCTTTTTCTTAAGTTTCTTTAACATTTCATATAATAATGGTTGGCTGGGAAGCTCTTTTATCTCCCCTGCAATTCTAAATGATATCTTTGAAGGGTGGAGCAATATTGTCTGTGGGTCTCTGTTTCTCATGACTTTGAATATTTCTTGCCAATCCCTTCTTGCCTGCAAAGTTTCTTTTCAGAAATCAACCGAC
The DNA here is from genome assembly GCF_987537825.1 of Furipterus horrens. Taxonomy (NCBI): domain Eukaryota; kingdom Metazoa; phylum Chordata; class Mammalia; order Chiroptera; family Furipteridae; genus Furipterus; species Furipterus horrens. The sequence continues at coordinate 176,306,334 of NW_028327174.1, read as the reverse complement.
AGTGTATGGCAACTCCCCTATAGGTAACTAACTTCTCTTCTCTTGCTGCTTTTAAGATTCTCTATCTTTAACCTTGGGCATTTTAATTATAATGTGTCTTGGAGTTGCCTCTTTGCATCTATCTTGTTTGGGACTGTGCTTCCTAGACTTGCATGTCTATTTCCTTCATCAAATGAAGGAAGTTTTCTTTCATTATTTTTTCAAATAGATTTCCAATATCTTGCTCTTTCTCTTCTCCTTCTGGCACTCCTATGATGTGAATGTTGGACCTCTTGAAGTTGTCCCCGAGGCTGCTTATACTGTCCTCATTTTTTTGGATACTTTTTTCTTCTTCTTGTTCTTATTGGTTATTTCTTGCTTCCTTAAGTTCCATATCATTGATTTGATTCTAGGCTTCATCCACTCTACTGTTATTTCCCTGTAAATTGTTCTTTATTTCAGTTAGTATATCCTTGATTTCTGGCTGAATCTTTTTTATGCTGTTGAGGTCTTCACTAAGTTCCCTGAGCATCCTTATTACCAGTGTTTTGAACTCTGTATCTGATAAATTGCTTATCTCCATTGCATTTAGCTCTTTTTCTGGAGTTTTGATTTATTCTTCCCTTTGGGCCATGTCTCTTTGTCTTCTTGTTTTGGCAGCATCCTTCTGTTTGCTGCTATGTATTAAATAGAGCTGCTTTGACTTTGTGTCTTGGTAGTGTGGGCTTAATGTAGTAGGTGTCCTACAGGGTCCAGTGGCACAGCCTCTTTTATCACCCAGGCTGGGTACCCTTCATGTGGACTGAGTACACCGCCCTCTTGTAGTTGAGCCTTGGTTGCTGTTGGCAGGTCAGTGGGGATTTACTCAGGCCAGTCATATGCAAGGATTGTCTATGACCACTTACCATCAACCTTTACCCTCTGTGGAGGATCAGCTGTGCACGGGCAGGGTGGTGGTGCTCTGTCATGGCCTGTAGTGCACTGGGTGCACTGGCCCTGGGGTTTCCCAGGTGGTGCAGGCCAAGGTCAGCCCGCACCTATGCTTTGACCAGGGTATCTGAGATGGCTGCTACTTGTGCTGGGCTGGAGATTCCCAGGCGAAGCCAAGCTGTGAATCTAGGCTGGCTGCTGCTAGTACTGGGCCCAGGGCTCACTGAGGCCAGCTCTTGCTTGTTTGATGGATTTAGGAATTTGGGAAGCATGAGCCAAAACCAGCCATTCGTATGGAAAAACAGGTTGATGGAGTCTCATATATGGCACCAGCTTGCTGGCTCTGTGTGGGGAGAGTTTAGAAAAGAGACAATGGCCTCTGCTCATCTTGACGCCAGACACTTCAGTTTCTCCCTGTGTACCACTGGTGACTTTCAAGCTGCTACCCCAGTGCTGGCGCTCAGAGGGAGTAAGTCTGAGTCCGTGAGTCCGTGTGTGGGTTCTTTAAAAGAAACTTCTTTGGGCTCTAACAGTTTCTTCCACCGACTCAATCCGTGCTGGTTTTTTCAGCCAGAAGTTGTGGGGACTTCTCTTCCTGGCACTGGAATCCTGGGCTAGGGGCCTGGTGTGGGGCTGGGACTCCCCACTCCCGAGACATCCCTCCTGAATTTTTTATCCACCACACGTGGGTGAGAGACCAGCCTGTTCCACGTCTGCGCCCCTCCTACCAGTCCGGATAGATTTGGTTTCTTTAATTCCACAGTTGCCAGACTTCCATTCAGCTCAATTTCTGATGGTTATGAGTGATGGTTGTTCTATATTTTAGTTGTAATCTTGATGTGATTGTGTGAAGAGGCGAGCCATGCCTTCCTATGCTGCCATCTTGACCAGAAGTCTCGAGAGCAATAGCGCTTTAATACTTAGCCCACAATGCTGTGGTCAAGATGAAATCACGTTCAATAATGAATGTGGGGGAAATGGGCCTGCACATAGTAGGAACTCAGGCAACTGTTAGCTCTTCTCCCTTGCCTGGAGGCTTGTTCATTTCCCCAGGCATTTGGGAAGAATCCACAGTAGCAGCAGTCCGAGATATGAGAACTCCCGTGGGAGAGGACACGTGCCCTCCACTTGCCACATGCCAGCCGCCACTCTAAGCCTTTTGCACAAATTGACTAATCGATTCCTCCCAGCAGCCTCTGAGGTGGTGCTATGATTATCCCGGTTTTCTAGGTGAGGACGTAAGGGGGAGTACCTTGTCCCAGGACTCAGGGGTGAAGGCAGGATTTATATGCAGGCAGTCCTCGGGCAGCGTGTGTGTCATTGACATGGCGCTATTATACAGACAGTTAGGAGAGACCAGACAAGCCTGTGTGCTTTCAGCCAGAAGACACCAAGGACAACCTTGAAGGGTGGGACTAGACTTTTGACCTGCAGGTGGATTCCAGTGGGGAGGGAGATTAAAGAGTAGCTGGGTGGTAAATGCGGTGGTTAGGACTCAGCTCCAGAATCAGACAAACTTGGGCTTAGTCACACCCTGCCGTGCACCAGCTCTGTGACCTCAGGCGCTCACTCCTCCTTTCAGAGCCTCGGAGGCCTCATCTGTGTTACCTTCTGAGCTGCTGGGAGGATTGTGTGAGATGATGCACTCAGCGTGGGAATGGGGTGTGCAGGTGACGGCATGCGGAGCCTGTACAGCCTCTGTGAGTTCTCTACATTTGCGGACAGTAAAGTGTAAGACTGTCCTGGGAGCGAGGAGTGGTCCTGGAAAATTGTGATGCCCACAGGAGGTTGGTCCTTGGGCTGCAGACGTGAAGTTTCCCACCAATCTCACTACCCTCTACGGCACAAGGATAAGGAAGTGGGGATCAAGAAGGGGAAGCAGGCAGACACTTGCCCAGAACAGCAGCCAACAGCCCCAGCAGCATTTCTGAGAGAGAGTGAGCCTAGGTTTTGATCCAACACAGAGATGCAGTTGGAGGGTAAGAGGAAAGCCAGGGTGGGGAGCTGGAACTGCCTGGGTCCTGGCCAGCAGGAGAGAGCAGAGAGCAAGTTTAGCCTGAGGACAGCCTTGTAGCCTGGGCACAGTGAAGGAGATGAAGACATGTGGCAGCTGGGGTTGGGGACATCACAGAGAACCCCAGCAGAGTGGTGACAGGCCATGTGATGAAGCCAGCCCAGGGCATTTATTTCTAGCTATGAGCCCTGGGACATGTGGCCCTCCCACCATGTCAGCTATCTAGGAAGAAGGCAGCAGACCCTGGACATGAGTTGGAGCTTCTGGGCCTGGGAGGGTTCTTGGCCAGAATGAAGACCCACCCAGGATCAGTCAGGATCACCTTTCCCTGGTAATGCAACACCACAGGCTAGGTATGATGTTGTTCTTAGTTTCCAGATAAAGCAGTAGCTATCCGAAGTCATCCCTGCGGTACTCTCTCACTCTCACCTACAGCCCAGTACACTTTCTTGAGTGGGAGAGAAAGCGATTGAGTTTCAGCTGGTAAATGCCTGAAATTGCTAGGTGTAGCTATGAGTGCGTGTTGTCCATTGCTTCTGCACTGTCCATGCGAGCAGAATAAAGACTGAGAGCCATTGCTGTGGCTGTTTCTTTCTGAGGCTCAGGCTTCTGCTTGAACCTCCGCGGTGCTCGGCTGGCGTCTCCTCGCACACCCCAGCAGCTGGGTCTTACTCTCCCCACTGTACAGCCTGCAGAGGAAAACTGCGGGCTCAGGGAGGTGCATCACAGCATTACTCATAATCAAAACAAACCGAACACCCAGGGCTCAAGGTAAAAACAATAACAGGAGAAGGATTATAACTAAGGGTAAATTCGCCCAATAAAATAGTCATCTGGCATTAAAAATGATCACTGGAGAACAACACAAACAAAGGAACTAAATAGAACAAAGAGCAGAATAGCAGTCAATAGGGGGGAGGGGAGAGGGAGAGAAGGGGGATAAGTAAGGGAAGGGTTTAGTCAAAGAACCCGTATAAATGACTCATGGACATGGACAACGGGGAGGGATATGATTGCGGGAGACAGGGTGGGTTGGGTGGGGGAGAGAAATTGGGGGAAAAGGGGACAACTGTAATTGAAAAACCAAAAATTTAAAAAAAAAAAAAAAGAAAAATAAATAAATAATGATCACTGGGAAGTTCCTGTAGCAACATAGAAAAATATTTAGAAAGTGGCACTAAGTTAAAAAATTGTCCACACCAAATTGTTTAGCATGATCACAAATATATGACAAAATATGTTTATTTTAAAAACAAGCATTGCCTGAAGTGTTTGCTATGTTTTGGTCTCTGTACTTAGTGTTCTGATACCTTACCTCACTTAGTCTCCCTGCTGCCCAGCGAGGTAGTTGGTATTTGTTCCTTTTACAGATGAGGAAACAGAGAGAGCAGTGCAGTGAGGTCTCCCAGGACTTGAACTCCAGGCTTAGCACTCTTTCCACCATTAAATTTTGGGATCAAGATGAGAGAAGGGGGCTATTAGTAATTTTTTTTTTTTCTTTCAGACTTCCTTTTCTGTTTGCATTATTGGAAATCTCTTAAGAAAGCAAGTGTTGGCAGCTCGTTTGAGGGTGAGAACCAGGGAGATGTTTATGGTGCAAGTCCTTAACTGCTTTGCTCTCTTCTCCAGGATGACATGGAAGCATACCAGACCCAGAACCGCTTTCTCAATTCTGAGATCCACCAGGTCACAAAGATCTGGAGAAAGGCGGCTGAGAAGGAAAGAGCCCTCCTGATGAAGGTGAGAGGCGGGACCCCTGTTCTGGCCCCCTCTATTCCCGCCACCCTGTGAGTCTCCTCAGCATCTCACCCATCTCACTCTCCTCCTTACCTGTCCACTCTCCCTGTGGACTGTGCCCTTCATGAGCTGTCTTCCAAACAGCAGGTGTCTGTGCTCTGATAGTTCGCTTATCTCCATTTCGCCCAGAGGTACAGAGGAAGAGGTAGGCACTCTTTGTTACACAGGATTTCAAGCCCCCCCTGGAGAAAGTAACTTCGAGGGACTTTAAAGAGCTGGCACCGTTTTTTTTATCTTTTTTTTTTCTCTCTTTTTTCCTTTTGGAAGCCAGATATTAAAGACTAAACATTCAAAAACAGCTGTATATGTGAAAAAACTTAGAAAGTGACCATGTGTGCTCAGGGAGAGGCTCAGAAAAGACCTGAGAAGACCTTAAGTTTACACTTGCAGCTGATTCTTGGCACAGAACCAGCCTACAACAATTACAGAAAGAAAAACAATTAAAAAAAGAAAAATAGCAAACCCTAGGGAAGAGGGAGAATCTGATTTCCAGATTTGCCATGTTATTAGATTCAAATGTCCAGTTTTCAGCAAAATATCACAAGGTATACAAAGAAACAGGAAAGTATGGCCCATTCAAATGGAAGAAAAATTAATGAAAACAATCCCTGACAAAGACCTAATGACTGATATACTAGACAAAGACTTTAATACAATTATCTTAAAGATCTCAAGGAACTAAAGGAAGATGTGTAGAATCAAGAAAGTAATGTGTGAACAAAATAGAATCTTAATATATAGAAAACCTAAAAAGAAACTGAAATAAATTCTGAAGCTGAGAAGGACAATAACTGAAATGAAAAATTCACTGGAGAGATTCAAAGGAAGATTTGATCAGGCAGAACGAATCAGTGAAAATGAAGATAAGGCAATAGAAATTATCGAATCTGAGAAACAGAAAGAAAAATATTGGAAAAAATAAACATTAAGTGGACCAACAACACCCTTGATAGTATGGGAATCCCATAAAGAGAAGTGAGAGACAAAGAGGCAGAGAGAATATTAGAAGAAATAATGACTGGAAATGTCTCAAATTTAATGAAAGACATGAATATAAACATCGAGTTTAATATAAACTCAAAGAGACTCACACCAAAACACATTATAATCAAACTTTTAGTACCAAAGACAAAGAGATACCTGAAAGCAGAGAGAACAGACTCATCACATATAAGAGACCCTCAATAAAATTATGAGCAGATTTCTCATTAGAAACTTTGGAAGGCAGAAGGCAGTGTCCTGAAATATTCAAAGTGCTATAAGCCATCAACCAAGAATCCATACTTGGCAAAACTTTCCTTCAAAAGTGAGAGAAATTAAGACATTTTCAGATAAACAAAAACTGAGGGACTTCATTACCATTAGATCTGCTGTACAAGAAATGCTTAGGGGAGTCCTACAGAGTTAAATGAAAGAATACTAGATAGTAACTCAAAAGGTGTGCAAAGAAATAAAGATCTCAATAAAGGTATATACATAAGTAATTATAAAAGCTGGTATTATTGTAAAAATTATTTATAACCCCAGTTTTTGTTTTCTACATAATTTAAGAGACTACATTTTTTAAAGATTTTATTTATATTTTAGAGAGAGGGAAAAGGAGGGAGAAAAAGAGGGAGAGAAACATTAATGTGTGAGAGAAACATTAATCGGTTGCCTCTCACACACGTGCCAATCAGGGACAGTCCCACAACCCAGGCATGTGCCCTGACTGGGATCAAACCGCTGACCTTTCACTCTGTGGAACGACACCCAAGCCACTGAACCACACCAGTCAGGGTCAGACTACATCTTAAAAAAATAATTATTATCATTATTAGTCTAAAAGCTAGTGGCATTATTGGTTTGTAACTCCATATTTTGTTTTCTGTGTAATTTCAGAGACTAATGCATTTAAAAGAATTATTTATGTTTTGGGGCACACAATGTATAAAGATGTAAGTTTGTGACATCAGCAACCAAAAGGGTAGGAATGGAACTATAAAAGTGCAGAGGTTTTGTATGTTATTAAAGTTAAGCTGGCAGAAGTCTCCCCTTATCAATAATTACTTTAAATGTTAATAGATTAAACTCTCCAATCAGAAGACAGATTGGCAAAATGGATAAAAACACATGATCCAACTATGTGTTGTCTACAAGAGACTCACTTTATAACCAAAAACACAAATAGATTGAATGTGAAATGATGGGAAAGGTATTCCATGAAAATAGTAACCAAAAGAGAGCAGGGTAGCTATACTAATATCAGACAAAAGAGACTTTAAATTTTAAAATACAAGAGACAAAGCAAGACGTTATACATTAATAAAAGCTTCAATACAGTGAGAGGATATGATAGTTACAATCATTTATGCACCTAGTAACAGGCCAGCAAAATATATGAAGCAAAACCTGACGGAATGGGAGGGAAGAACATACAGTTCTACAATAATTGGAGACTAATACCCCACTCTCGGTGATGAGGAGAACAGCCAGGCAGAAGGTAAGTGAGGAACTAGGGGACGTGAACAACACAATAACCAACTAAATCTAACGGACGCGTGCCGATCACTCTGCTCAACAGCATCATGCACATTCTCTGCATGTGTGTACGTGATATTTTCCAGGACAGACCATACATTAAGCCACAAATCATGTCTCAGTGGCTTTAAAAAGACGAGATATCATATCAGATATCTTTTCCAACCGCAATGGGATGAAGTTAGAGATTAATAACAAAGTAAGGAAAATTCACAAGTCTGTGGAAATTAAACAACACATTCTTAAACAATGAATCCAAGAAGAAATCACAGGGGAAATCACACCAAGACGAATGAAAAAGAAGACTCAACAGACCAGAACTTAGGCAGCGCAGTGAAAGCCTTGCAAAGGAGGACATTTAGAGCTATAAATGCTTTAAAAAAAAATTTTTTTTTTAAGCTCAAATTAACAATCTAACTGTACAACTTAAGAAACTAGAAAAAGAACCAAATCCCAGGTAGCCGAAGGGGATAACGATTAGAACAGAGATAAATGAAATAGAGAACAATAAAGAAAATCAATGAAACAAAAGTTAATTTTTTGAAAGATCAACAAAATTGTCAAACCTTTAGCTAGATATACTAAGAAAAAAGGAAGGCTCAAGTTAAAACCGGAAATGAAAATGGTGACATTACATTGATTCCGCAAAAATAAAAAGGATTATAAGAGAGCACTATAAACAGTCGTAGACAACAAATTGGATAACCTGGGTGAAAGGGACAAACTGCTAGAAACACAGCCTACCGAGACTAAATCGCAGAGAAATAGAACATCTGAGTAGACCTAAAACTAGCAAGGAGGTTTAATCACTAATCACAAAATTCCCGAAAGGCGTCGCTGGTGAATTTTGCCAAACGTTTAAAAAAGTAACACTAGTCCTTTCCAGGCTTTTCAAGAAGGGTGCGGGCTAGTGAGGGAGTTGAACACCATCAAGATGCAGTTGGGCACACAGGATTCTTTGGGGCCTAAAGGGAGGAAGAGCCAGAGAAGGCTTCCTGGTGGAGGTACCTTCTGAGGTGAGTCCTAAAAGGGAGTTACCGTTGTCCAGACAGAGTGGAGAAAAGCCTTCCAAGAAGAGAGGCAGCCAGGCTGGGTGGGCTGAGGCGTGAGGCTGGTGGGCGCAGGCTTGGGAGCGCATCCGAGGAAGCTGGTAGTTGTTGAGGGGGTTGTGAGTGGTGAGGGTCTCAGTCAGACTTGTCTTGAGAAAACCATGGGTGCCCAGTGGACTTGACGAGGTGGCCTGGGGGTAGGAAGACTTGGGAATCTGTAGCAGAATTCCAGAAAAGGCTTTTGGTGAGGGGGCTCAGGAAGCAGCCCAGAGGTGGAAGGACGCCGGAGTGGGGGCCAACTGAAACAGGATGGCTTGGAATGGGTGCTCAGCCAGTGTTTGGAGGTGGGGACCCAGGCAGGGGTGCCACAGAATGGCAGCCTTGCCCAGGAGGCATCCACTGTGCCCCCCAGGATGAGACTGGGCTGGGCTGGCCCCGAGGCTTTGGCAATGCTGCAAGGCACATCTCTTCCATCTCCCCCTTACAGAGAGGAAAAATGGGGCCCAGCCCTGCCCAGCTTATATAAATAGCAACAGGGTTCAAGGCAGAGGGAAGGTGTGTGGTGTGTGTCCCGTGAGGTGGGAGAGAGGGTGTGTGTGGGAGGAGCATAAGGAGCCCACGTGGTGGTAGCAGGAGGCCCAAGGGCGGTGCAGAGCTCTGTGTCCATCCCCGGGCACTGCTCAGTAAGGCCATCCACAGGGAGCCTGCTCTAGGCCTGGGACCTGGGCAGGGCTTTATGCACATCTGCTCCCCCAAGCCTCACCGGAATTCTGAGGCAGACTCTATTATCCCCGTTGCCCAGATGGAGAAGCTAAGTAAGGCACAGAGAAGTTCAGGCCCTTGCTATCATCACCCAGTCAGCAGCGGCTGAACCAGGATAGGACTGCAAGCCATATAAGAGCTGAGCTGTCTCTGCCCACCCTTCCCTTCTTTCTTCTGAATCCAGCTCCAGCCCTGGACCTGGTTCTGTCCTGCCTGGAGCCCTTTCTGCCTTGTTATAAACCCTTGGACTCGGAGCCCACTTCCTTTCCTTTATGTGAAGGGCTGGAAGCAGGGAGGGGGGAACCTGGAGAAGGGTGTGTTGCCTAAAGCTGTGCAGGCCTCAGGCCTCTGCGGCAGCCCAAGCCCAACCCAGTGGCCTGACCAGCACCCCCTTTCGCCCTGGCAGTGTGCCTACCTGCAAGCCAGGAACTGCCAGGTGGAGAGCAAGTACCTGGCAGGGCTGCGGAGGCTGCAGGAGGCCGTGGGGAGCGAGGGCAGTGAGTGCGCTGAGCTGCTCAGGCAGCTCATCCAGGAGGCGTTGCAGTGGGAAGCCAGCGAGGCCGCTGCTGACAGTGTGGAGCTGAGCCCCATCAGGTGAGCCCCGCGGCAGCCTGGGGGTCCCCAGCTGCCCCGCTGACTGTGTGTGAGCAGTGCCTATTTCTTACCTCGCACCTTCAGATGAATGAGCGTGAGGTTCGGACGGGCCCCATTTCACAGCTGAGGCAGCGCGGGCTCAGAGCAGGCAGCCCTTTGCCCCAGCCACACACCACTTCAGTGCACCTGACCTCAGTCTGCCTCCCCAGGCTGCCCCCCCGAAGTGTTTTTCAGAAAGATGGGGAGAGGGGACAGTACAGCTGCCTCCCCTGAGCTAAGCCCTTGCTGAGCACAATGGACAAGGACAGTTAAATAATGACAGAGGGGCTGCGACTGGAGTCTCGGAGGCTGGGTGGCCCAGTGGCAGGAGCCCCAGCTTTGGAGCCAGACTTGGGTCTCTCACTGTGCGACCTTGGACAAGTCACGTTAACTCTCAGAGCCTCATGTGCAGCTTCCATAAGATGTACATAAGGTCCCTGCTTCGCAAGATTACTAGGATCCAGTGACATGGCACATGCAGAGCACACATGGGGCAAATGTTGAGTAAATGAAAGGCCATCTGAAATGGATCCCCAACCCTCCCTTCTCCGTTTGTCATTGGTGCTGTCTGCGCCCCATGCATTTTGGGCTTACTGGCTCAGGAACTGGGCTTCTACATTGACAGTGCAAGGCTCCCGGGCCTAATAAGAGGATCCATTATACTTGCACAGAATGAATGAGTAAATGTCTCTTCAGCTCTTACTGTGTGCCAGGCACTGTCTGGGCCCCCAGTAGTTCATAACAGGATCTCAGTGGGTCTTCATGAGGCAGAACAGGAGTTTCTCTACCCATTGTACAGAGGAGCAAATTGAGGTTCAGAGAACTGAGTGACCTGTCCAGAGCTTGCATGGCTAACCCACAGTGAAGCCAAGGCAGGAACCTTGCCCTGGGTGCACTCCCTCCCCACTGCCGCTTATCTGGGGAGGGGCTCCACAAGGCGTTGCTAACACGGGCTTCTGCTGACAGCGAATATGATGAGTATGGCTTCCTGACTGTGCCCAACTACGAGGTGGAAGACCTGAAGCTGCTGGCCAAGATCCAAGCACTGGAGGTGCGCTCGCACCACCTGCTGGCCCACGAGGCTATGGAGCGACCGCTGCGAGAGCGCTGGGCTGCACTGGGTGAGCTTGCACCCTCCACCGAGCTCAAGCAGCTGCTGCGGATGGGCGTGTCCCAAGAGCACCGGCCTCGGGTCTGGAGGTGGCTGGTCCACCTCCGCCTCCAGCACCTGCAGGTCCCCGGCCACTACCAGGAGCTGCTGGGCCGGAGCCAGACCTGCAAGCACCCTGCTGCCCGCCAGATCGAGCTGGACCTGAACCGTACCTTCCCCAACAACAAACACTTCACCTGTCCCACCTCCAGCTTCCCAGACAAGCTCCGCCGGGTGCTGTTGGCCTTCTCCTGGCAGAACCCCTCCATCGGCTACTGCCAGGGCCTGAACAGGTAGGTGAGGACACAGCCTTTATCCTTCAGAGTGGCCCTCTGTCTCTTTGGAGCCTTTCAAGAACCTAGAGAGGTGAGTCCAGGAGGCTTGATGCGATCCCACTGTGCAGGTGGGGACAAGCCGATGAGAGGACATGTTCAGGACAGAGGTGGGTCCGAGCTCAGGGCTCCTCATCCCAGGCTCTCTCCTTCGCTTTGTGCTCAGGGAGGTGCCACTCCTGAAGAAAACATGGTAACCGGCCCCCTGGAGTTGTAGTGCACAGCCCAGTTCATAAATTGTGCCAATGTCTGGGTCAGGGATCATTTGCTTTAAATGAAACCCACTCAGCAAGCCAAAGGAAATGAGAATTTGCAGACATTACAGGGGAACCTCGCCCAAGCCAGGAAAAGAAAATAAGAGAGAGGACGTGGTCATTGGAAGCTGAGGCAACTGCACACCCCAGGGGGCATCCTTCACTCTGTGTTCCAGGGTCAAGGCCCCTGGAGACTGTGCAGCTCTGAGATAGTCCTGCTCTGCGGCCCTTGTGGGGCTGTGTGGCCTGTGGCCTCTCGGTCCCCATTTCTGCTTCCTCCCCTCTCAGCAGACCCACCTCTCTGCCCATCACTCCTTGGACATTTAGGGCCCATGGAAGCTGTCAGAATGGAGACCTCAGCCTCTGAGTCTAGAGCAGCGGTTCTCAACCTGTGGGTCACGACCCCTTTGGCGGTCGAACGACCCTTTCACAGGGGTCACCTAAGACCATCGGAAAACACATAGATAATTACATATTGTTTTTTGTGATTAATCATTATGCTTTAATTATGTTCGGTTTGTAACAATGAAAATACATCCTGCATATCAGATATTTACATTACAATTCATAACAGTAGCAAAATTACAGTTATGAAGTAGCAACGAAAATAATTTTATGGTTGGTGGGTCACCACAACATGAACTGTATTAAAGGGTCGCAGCATTAGGAAGGTTGAGAACCACTGGTCTAGAGCCGTTCAGCAGGTCTTCCCTTTTGTCGATACCCTTATGTCCCAGATCAAAATTCCCGAAGGAAGGAATCTGACCCAGCCTGGATTAATTTCTCCTTCTAGTCCAATAGCAGGAGACAAGGGATAAGGGTGGGGTCACCTGGCAGGGATGCCCCCCTCCAGTACTCTGGGGGCCTCTCATGGATGCCCCCAGTCATCTCAGTAGAGTTTGCACAATCTCAGGTATTTCCCAAAGCAAGTTTTGACTCCATTTAAACAGACATATGCTCAAGGAAAATTGACATAAGACATTCTGCTCGTTTTTCAGAATAGGTGGTGTGTGACATTTATTCAACACAGAATAAACATTCAGGCTGTCCCTCCTCAAATTGGAATGGTTCCCAGGGGTAGATATTTTTGATACTTTATTTCCAGTCTCAATTGGGTAAAATTCAGAGCATATACATGTACAGTTACCGGGAATTTTGAGTTAAACCCCAGAACAGCTAATCTGTGCTGAAGAAGCAGGGGGAAATTCCTGTACCAGAAGGGGGTCTTAAGATAAGCCTCAGAAGGGAAGACGCCAGGGTACATAGGAACTGAGACCAAGAATGAGGTGACACCCACATTGTATTTCTTTACTTCTTTTTCTCAGTAGTCTTTTTTTTTTTTACCAGTTATTGGTATATAGGAAATATTCATGTTACTGCTTTAAACAGAAAGTTATTTTTAATAGAACCTGTTCAAATGTAGAGGGTGCTGCTTATTCTTTCAAAGGCCAGTAAACCCAAGCCTGCAGACCCCTTTCACTTGTTGAGTGCCGCCATCTAGTGGTAGCTATGGGAACTGCACGTGTCGTGTCTGGAGGACAGACCCTGATGATACGGAACACATCCTGCCTATTTAGAGTGATAGATATCGTGGTCATGACTTGAACAAACATTTTAAATCCATTTCCCTTTAAAATATAAGTGGAGTGCTTTAAACGTTGGTTTTTCCCCGTTGTCACACCCCCTTCTTTCCAGACCCACTGGACCTTAAATGCTTAAGTCAGAGTCTGGCTGCAGTTTGTAGGCACTAGTTAATGCCAGCAGCCTGTCCTCATTTACCTTTTAATGTGCAGAAGCCTAAGCCGATGATGGCAGCCTGCTCCGGGACTGAGCACATCCTGAGGCTCTAGTGGAATGGGGTGAGGTGGAGAGAACAGCAGGGTGGACTTTGGGAGCCCTGGATTCTATTTCCATTCTGCTACCAACTGACTGAGTGACCTTGAGCAAGTCACTTCTGCTTTCTGGGTCTCGGTCTTACTGTGTCTGCAATGACTATCTATACCAGTAGGATGCAGCTGCCTGGAGCCTTGTCTTGTGAGTCTCTGAGGCAGCCTCAGACTCAGTGGGAAGGAATGCCGTGATCTGTTAGTTATGTCTGTCCTGGGCATAGTCAGGGAGAGTGGTGGCCGGTGTACCATACACGTGCTATCCCTGAACTAAATGACCTGAAACCCCCCACCATCCTTCCCCAGCTCTGAGAGGGCAGAGCTTTCTGTTTCCCAGGAGACCTGTGACTGTTTTCTCCATCCACTCAGCTCAGACTCATGAGGGTTTATACAAATATTTTAGCCAAAATGGAGAGAAATTCCTTCTCAAACTGCTGGGAAGATAAAAAGTTGTTTTGTTTTTTTTTCTTTTGAGAATTGACCCAGTTTCTTTGAAAAAACATTAACCTGGGAAGAGGCTGGAGGTCATGGATCCAATCTAGTAGGAGCCCAGAGCAGCATAAACATCTGGACAGTGACATGTGCTCTGTGTGCCCATCAAGAGTGTGAGCCTTCCCGGTGCTGCAGAGTGCAGTCTCACTAAGGATGTTTAGTGGGTGCACTTCAGAAAACGGGCTCCACAGCCCCATTGGACGGCATGGGTTAGAAGGCACACGATGTCCTCTTCCCTGTGGGATTTCTCAGAGGCTTTGCTGAGATACTGTGTATCATTGGCCTCTAAAAGGGAGCTGGAGTATACAGCATTCCCTAAACATCTGACTGTGGGTCCTTGTGTTCACCTAGCATCATGACAGATGAGTACATTTTGGAAAAGGTATTCTTGGATTGTTCCCAGAAAAGACCCATCAGGAAAAATGGAAGAAGTAGAGGAGATAGTGTTTCTTTCAGGCAGATTTCCCTGCTCAGCACTGTGGGTCTTTCCTTTCTTACCCATGATCTCATTAGAGCCCTGTGATAACTTTAGGGGAGAGGGGAAGCAAAGGAGAAGAACTCTGTGTATTGAGCACCTGGTATATCTAGACAGTGAGCATCTCCTCACTCCAAATGCCTCACAGTCCCAGGAAGTAGACATTAATCCCACTTCACAGGTGGGAGGCTCAGAGGGGGTGGCTTGCAGAGTCGCAAAGCCTGTGAATATGAAGATGAGGACAGTTAATATTTATAAAGCACTCACCACATGTCAAGTGCTGTGCTGGGCATTTACCATACATTAACTGTTAATCTTCATAACAGTCCTATGATTATTAGGAGGATGCTGAAACTCAGAGAAGTTAAATAGCTTGCCTAGGGTCACCCAGCAAGGAAGTGGCAAGACTAAGATTCACACCCAGGCAATGGGATTTCAGAGCGCCTGCTCTAAGATGATCCTCATTCGTCTGGAAATCCTCAATGTAGTCCTCCTCAAATGCATGTTTGGCTCACCCAGGTGCCAAGAACACCAGCTGGTCAGGGAGTGGGGTTGGGCAGGACTTCCCCTTCAGACCCAGGGAGCCATGTCTGTCACGAACTGCCTGACTGTGACTTCTGTGGGTCACTCCAGGCTTCCTTCCCTCCCACACAGGCTGGCAGCCATTGCTCTGCTGGTCCTTGATGAAGAGGAGAGTGCCTTCTGGTGCCTGGTGGCCATTGTGGAGACCATCATGCCAGCTGATTACTACAGCAAGACGCTGACAGCGTCCCAGGTAAGCAGGGCCGGGAGGAGACTTAGTGGTTATCTAGGCAAGCCCCTGAGGTGTTCTTGCAAGCCAGTGAATCTCGGAAAAGTCAGGGCTCACTCAGAATGGGCCAGTACCCTCTCACTGGACAGACAGGAAGTTCTGGTGAGCTAATGACCTTTAGAATTTGGGGGACCCTGCCCATAGGATAGATTGTTGTTATTCCAATGGTGACATTGTCATTAGAAACCATTGGTTTCCTGGGGAGGGGAGAAGAAGAAAATAATAGTGTCACTTGCGATTGGCCAATAAAGATTTTCAAAATAGAGTTCAGGGAGTATGGAAGATGGGACTGGGAGGGTAGAGGTGGCAATGATCCCCACACAAGCTCATCATCTCCTGCTGAGAGGTGCAGCTGCCACCAGCATCTCAGGACCTCCTTTACTGCCAACTGAGCACAGGCCAGCCCTGGAGTCCAGCGAACTCAGTCAGAGCCAACCCTTTCCGTAATCTGCAGTGCGGCCTGGGCAGGTGGCCTCCCTTCTCTGACCACAGACTTGTCCGCTTTTGAACGAGAGGAACTCTACTTCATGGGTTTGTTGAGAAGTGTAAATGAAAGGCCATTTCAAACCTCCCAGCTCCACTCTCCTCCTCCTATGCGTCACCCCTTGGCCTGCTCTTGCTGCATCAGCGCCATCTGCCTTATGGAGACGGGCTACCTCTGGAGCACTTTGTCACTTCCCAACCCCAAACCTACCAAGCCACTACCACCCCACCCTTCCTGTTCTGCTTTCCTACTATGGTCGTGCAACACCAATTCCTCCTTCTAGGACATCCTCCTGGGTGGGATGCTCAGGAGTGCATAGGCACTCGGGTGTGGAGTAGAAAGGTCAGGGCTGGAGATCAAGAGCTAGGATCATCGGGAAACAGGTGGTGAACCAGGTAGGGGGGTGTTTGGCTGTGCGGAAGGCAAGCCCAGCCTAAGAGCAGCTTAAGTGGGCAATTCTTGTCAGGTAATGACAAAGCTGAAGGCTCCTGCTAGCCCTCTGCTCTGCCATCCTGGCATGTGGCTTTCACCCTCCCACTCATCATGTTGTGACTACAGAATGGCATCTTGTGTCACCCCTGGCACCGTGGCCCTGGCCCAGACTGGAAGAAGCAGGAGGGGAGCGGCAGGAGCTGGCTCCCTATAAAACAGCTTTCCCCAACCCAGCAATTCCTGCTGACGCCTCCTGGCAGAACTGTACCACGTGGCACCTCTAGTTGCAAGGCAGGCTGGGAAATGTTCCATATTCTGTTTTCACATTTTAACATCTCTGAAGCTGAGGTGTGTTGTATAATCGATATGTGATGGTGGGCTGTTGTTTTGTTTGTTTTTTCATTTTTTAGAAAATTTCATTTTTAGAACATCTTTAATGTGCATAAACATTGAGAAAACAGTATATGAACCTCTATGTACCTATCACCTAGTTTCAATAATTATCAACACTGGAAGGCCAGTGCTGTTTCAACTAAACCTCTACCCATTCTTCCCACTTTGATGATCTTGAAGTAAATCTCAGACATCATATCACTTCATCCATGAATCCTTCAGAAGGCTCAGTGGCATCTGAGATTGAATGAATTACCCTAGGTTTTGAGCTGGACACTAGGCCTCCACAGCAGACCTGGGGTTCTGGGAGAAGAAGGAAGGAAAGGGAGGGTGTAGCTGTGGCCAACAGCTAACGCCTAGGAGATGACGTAAGTGGAAGGGGAGGGCTGAGAACCAGCGGTTACAGGAAAGCAAGAGCAACAGGAGCCTCAAATGGGCCTGTCCTAGAGGTGGGAGGCCAACCACCAAAGAACCATGTCTTAGAGCCAGGAAAGGAGCCAGTGCTGGAAGTAATCAATTCGTTCAACTAAAACAAGGATGGAGACATGACAGTGGCCACACGGGGAGGTCCTTGGCACCCATTGCCCAGCAGCATCCTCCTTTAGGGAGATTCCTGGATATTCAGGGCAGCGGGACAGTGTGACTCCTCCCAATACCTGTCCCCAGGGGCAGGCACAGAGCATCTTGTGCATCACGCCCAAAGTGTCAGCTGGCACAAGCCTGAGCTCCTGTTTGGCTTAAGGTTCAGATGGGCAAAGGGACCAAAACTCCACTGGCCACAACCTTAACAGCTCACAGAGACCTCTGGGCCAAAGCTCAGTGCTGCAGCCTGGGAGCGGCAGAGGATTTGCTGCTGCATCTGCTCCCGGCCAGGCCGGCTCTGTGGCCCCCCGGCTGGGCGGGACCCAGGCTGAGGCTCCAGGACTACCTGTGGCTGGGTGGAAGGAGCTGGGAGGGAGGGAGGCAGCCCTTTCCTCAGGCAGAAGCTGACCGGCCCTCTCCCCACCCTCCAGGTGGACCAGCGGGTGCTCCAGGATCTCCTCTCAGAGAAGCTGCCCAGGCTGATGGCCCACCTGGGGCAGCACCGCGTGGACCTCTCCTTCATCACCTTCAACTGGTTCCTCGTGGTCTTTGCCGACAGTCTCATCAGCAACATCCTCCTCCAGGTCTGGGACGCCTTCCTCTACGAGGGCACCAAGGTAGGGTACTACCAGGGGTGAGCAGGAGGGTCCTGGGCAAGACCCTTCATCCTCCTGGAAAATGGGAGGGCAGTGATACCTGTCAGGGCTGTTGAGGACATGTGCTGGGAGCATGGCTTTGTAAACTGAAGTGCTTTGCATACATGAGAGGAAGTGTCTCTGCCTCCAGAAATGCTCCCTAAAGTTGGGGGAGGTTCCTCTCCCTGGAGAGGAAGTGTGAGCATGACCTAGGCAGCATATCCTTATTCCATCCATTGCCATTCAATTCACCTGGGCCCCTCCTCATCTTCTTCCTGTTTGGACCGAGCCCTGGATTGGGAGGTTGGCACTTGGGTCTGGTCCTGGCTCTGCCCCTCACCTTGGTAGGAGCCCCTGGACAGGCCCTTTCCCACTGTCCGGTCATTTCCACAGAGTACTTGATAACAAATGCACTGCACAGTTTGCAGAGAGCCCTTGGATTTGTCATTTCCTCGATTCTTGCCAGCGCCCCATGTAAAGACAGTATTACCCTCAATTAGGTCCAGCCCGAGCCAAGACCTCACCAAGGGCTCCAGGACAAGTCAGGGTAGAGCCAGGACTCAGCCACAATCCCCAGATTCCACGCTATGGTGCCCCTGGGGTTTCTAATCTCCCCTCCCCAGTGGCCTCCCTGTACACACGTCTCCTGCAAACTTTCAGCCTCTGCAGCCTGTCCAGGGACTCCCACTGCCTAGTGCTCCTCCCTCTGGGGGTGTCCTACCCTGGCCCCCCAGGCCCCACCTGAGCCCCTACCTTGTCCCCAGGTGCTTTTCCGCTATGCCTTGGCCATTTTCAAGTACAACGAGGAGGAGCTCCTACGGCTACATGACAGCCTGGAGATCTACCAGTACCTGCGCTTCTTCACCAAGACCATTTGCAACAGCCGGTGAGACCCCACCCCTGCTCTCCACCATTCCCTCCACCTACACCCATTCATGTGTCACCTTCTCCAGGAAGCCTTCCCTGACCTACCTTTCCTTAGTGGGTTAGAGCTTCCATAGCCCTAAGCTTTCTCCTGCCTCAGTACATATGACTTTGGGTGGAAATCATCTTCTTCACTCTTTGCTCCCTGGAAGGTGAGCTCCCCAGGGGCAGGGGCCACGGGCCTTAGCCACATGGGCAGAATGAATGCAGGCCTGCCTGGAAGGCATGGGAGTACAGGCACCATGGGGCACTGCGCTCTGGGCTGACTGTGTTCTCCCCCCAGGAAGCTGATGAATATCGCCTTCAGCGACATGAACCCCTTTCCTATGAAACAGCTGCAGCAGTTGCGGATGGTGCACCGGGAGCGGCTGGAGGCCGAGCTGCGGGAGCTGGAGCAGCTCAAGGCCGAATACTTGGAGACCCGGGCATCCCTGCACCCAGTGGTGCCTGAGGCTTGCACCAGTGAGGATGAGGGGGATGGGGAGACCACTTGTGCTCCCCAAAGCCCTTCCTCACCCTCAACTGGCAGGCCCCCAGGAGGACAGCCATGGAGCAGTGGTCCAGCCCCCAGAGCCCCATCACCTTGTGACGCTGGGCAAGCCCCTCCCCATCTCTGGGCTCCAGTCTCCCCATCAGAGCATGGTCTGCTGGTTGGGTTATCTCCCCCTGAGCATCTCCAGGGTGCTGCCCCTTTCTCACTTCCTCCTCAGAGCACTTTATGATGCAGACAAGAGCACTGTCGTTATAGGGAACATTCTTTAAGTTTATCTGTGTAAAACTATGTAAATATGAGGAATAGTTCACCAACTTTGGAACTTACACGACTCTCAGTAACTGCATGTTCCTGCACCCGCCACTAGGACCTTCCTGGCCTGGCCATCCTGCTGCTGGTTCTGTGGGCATGTCTGCAGAGCCCGTCCCCCTCCCAGTCCCCTGAGGAGCTTCTGTCCTTCTGGGCCCAAGCACCTCTCCACTGCCCGGTGGGCTTGTGTTCCAGGCCCAGCTCCCGTCTACCAAGGCCTGTTCTGAGCCTTGCACCTGTGCTCTCCTTTCTGCCCACAGCCCATTCGGGTGGGGGAGGTCCCCAGGAAACCCCGTGCCTGCCACCAAGAGGCGCTTGGTGTGGGGTTTGGGCAGAGCCGTGAATCAGTTGTCCAGCCTCATCTCCCACCACCAGCTTCATAGGCTAGGGCTGGAAGGGTCACCTTTTCTCAAAAAAGTAAGTGGATGGAAGGTGAAGAAAAGGCACTGAGAGGGATAGCCATCGCCTGTGCCCCCGCCAGGGCTGTCAGCAGCAACTCGGTGTCCGTCTGGGCTGGTGCAGCCCTTCCTCAGCAGACAGAGCTCCCACCAGCCCCCTCCAGGCAGGGAGTCAAGGCGGCCCGGTGACTGTGGAAGCTCCTTGCTCAGCAACGCCCGTGACTGTGCTGGCAGAGCCCTGATGGCAGCCAGCTTTGGTTTGAAGGGCTGGGCGTGCAGGGTTCGCGCATGGAAACCTAACTGTGCTGGGAGGCTCCCGTGCAGGGCAGGAGAAGGAGGCCACGCGCATCCTGTCCCCCACGGGTGTGGGCTTGCGTTGGCCCAGCAGGTACCCAGTGCCCCACGCCACACCCCTACACAGCCCTGGGGAGGAGGTGCTTAGGGTTCCTTTCCTGCCACATCCACAGGGGCTGAAGGCCGCCCCAAGGACACTAGGTTTCCTGCAAATTCCCCACACTGGGGCTTGATGGACTTTCTCATTTTTACTACACTTTTTTCCTATGCTGAGCCCTTTCAGAACCAGACGGTATCGGTGAAGCATGATGGCCATGGGAGGCTGGACTGGAGGGTCCTGACTATACCCCCAACAGACTGGGTGCTGTAACCCTAAGGGCCGTCACCGGGGGACAGGGGGACAGGAGATGACGCTGGTGCTGAGCCTGGTGCCTGGCACGGAGTCGAGTGCAGCCACGGACAGAGTGGCCCTTTCATGCAGGAAAGCTCTCAGGGAGGGCTCCGAGGCCAGCCGAAGGCCCAAGGCTCCAGGAAGCACTGGGCCCAGCTGGTCCCTCTGACTCCAGCCTCGAAAACCAAATTCCTTCCTCAGCAAAAAGTAAACAATCCCAGATCAGACAGGCTGCCAGATAAATGGCACCCTGCTCTCCTGTCTTCCCTCCTCACCCACCCCACCTCTTGGTTCTCCTTCTTCCTTCCTCTTCCCCTCCAGCCCTGGCCCGTTCTCCCCCTTCCTCTCTCCTCCACCTCCTCTCCCCACCCCCCATCCCAGGCAGAGAAGAGGCTGCCCAGAGCT